>NW_026844361.1:7607958-8207958 GCF_029955315.1 Cylas formicarius | reverse complement strand
ATAAAATACATGCTTCATATCCACTAAATTTTTCTTCCCGGAAACATCAAACTAACTTACCACTTTACCATTTTTTGGTACTGTTGCTAAATTTTCAAAATACTTTTAATCACTAATCATGTGTGCCCTAGAATTATTATCCTACACTTTAATTGTTTACTTACTAATCTCCATATTGTAATACACATGATCAGCAATGGTTGGCAAGGGTCAACTTTTGTCTGAAACGAATTACTTTCTTAATTATTTTTCATCTCATTCATTTGAATTTTGTTCTTCACATGTTCTACAGTTCAATCCTCTTTCAAAGTATATGTAACATCACCAATATATTCCTCTTAGACTTTGCGAATTTTCGTCCTCACATACAAACTCTTTAACTGCATCAAATATATAATTTATTGCTTCAAAATCGTTTTCATGTCGGTCATCATTCCTTCCCGTTCCTAATTTAGCTCTTTGTTATGACAACTTTTTTCCAATTTCACAAACGCAGACCTCTGTCTTCTGTCAAACACCGGTCTTGCAACTTCTGAATCTTAATCTTAACAAATTCCAATTACGAAAACCACGAACATTGCTTTGGTAATATCGTATTTATGATTATACGTCTACAAGATAAAGTAAATGCCGGCTTGGTGCCGTCAACTCTTCCCCTAACAGAATCACAGAAACCGCAATTCTTGCCACTTTATGGGCAGTGTTGCCACACATACATAATTCCCAATAGAAACATATCACTTATATCTTAATTCTTTCATTTTTTGAAAGTTTTGTTTTATAATCACTCGCGAATACTTGCGAAACTTGGAAGTTGACTGTTTTAGACGCGAAATGTGAGTTCCTCAGTCCCGGTGGTTCGATCAAGGATCGTATGGCGAAAAGAATGTTCGATGATTACGAACGGCAAGGAATCTTAAAACCGGGAATGACAATCATAGAGGCGTCGTCCGGTAATACGGGCATCGCGTTCGCCCTTTTATCCGCCATAAGAGGTTACAAGTGTATCATCGTGCTGCACGAAAAGATCTCCCACGAAAAGGAGATGACGATCAAAAGCTTAGGCGCGGAAGTGGTGCGGGTACCGGCGGACAGCGACGACTTCTCCCCCGAAGGATTTTTCGGCGTCACCTGTAAGCTGCGCAAGGAGATCCCAAATTCTATCATTCTGGACCAGTTTTCCAATCCGGGGAATCCCTTAAGTCATTACGACACCACAGCCGAAGAAATTCTCGACCAGACGGACCGCAAAGTAGATATGATCGTAAGTAGCTCCCTTTTCTAGCGCACACCCGATTCACAAACAATCATCATCAATTGCTTTTGAATGGGATTATCCAAGGGTGGTCATTAACACACAATGCAACAAGATTATTACCTAAAGTTTCGGAATTTAAATTCAGGTGAAATTGAGGTTCTACAAAGTTTGAACCTACAAAAGCAATACGTCTGTGATAATTATGCAAAAAATCTAGGGCATACAGTTTTAAGGCATCCACCTTATCACTGTATATTTAATCCCATTGAACATGAAAAAATGAAATCTGCCATTCGTCGTAACAATGTTTTTCCCTGTGTCCTCAGACTTATAAAACCCGAAGTTTTGAACATCCCTCCACAATATTGGGTAAATTCGGTTAAACGTATAGAAAAAGCAGAACAATCGTATATCCATATTGCAAATAATATAGAACAAATAATAATTAGAAGAGGCGATGATAGCGATAGTGATACTGATATATTATGTGAATAATTTTAAGTAATTTAAGTAGGTAATAAAAATAATTTGTAATTTTATTTTAGATTTAAACATAAATACATACATAAATAAATAAATATTGTTTAGTATCTTTCCTAACAAAACCCCAAATAATTAAATTCTAGGCAAAGTACGGACCTGTTATATTTCATTCTTACAGCTTGCCCGGGTCTTTCCTTAATTCGTATCAGTCAGTCACTTTCTTATATCTATGAACAGATTTGACAGGCAAAATACTTAGCCTAGTTCAACGTATTTGATTTTCAAATTAAACTAAAAACAAGGCTTATGTTGAGAAAGGAATGAATGGAAAAAAAAAACTTATTAAAACAGAATTAAATTAGAACAAAAAATGTTCGGATTTTCACAATTATTTAATGATTTATGACCGCTGTTTCGACAACACCCTGCCTTTGTCGAATACAAAATATGACAATGTTCCGACATCTATATACACAATCAGGTAGTAATAGATTCTTAATTACCGGTGTGGGTATACGAAGACGCATTTAAATCCAATTGGTCATTACGTAATATATTGGAATATCTCATTTTATTAATCTTCATAGCTTCCCAGAAATTTAGATTTTTGCTTTTTGATTGCTTATGGAAAATATCAAAATTATCGTCAAACTTGTGTATTTCTGAATTTAAATGAATGGAATAGTTAAAATCCGAACATTAATTTTCATACACTCTCATATTCGTTAATGCGTTTTCTAAATGTTCTATCTATTTGTTTAATGTAAATTTTGGGGCATGATCCACATTTCAACCTGTAGACTTTGGACTTTTGAGTTTTTGGTAATTTAGTTTTATTATTTTTTAAAAATTTTCGAGTGGTGTTTTCAATTTTAAAAGCAAACTTAAGTCTAAATTTAGATAGATAGATGTAGTTTCTTTTGTTACAGCACCATCAGTTAAACTTTCAACAAGATTGAAGTTTTAGAATATCATATACCTCCACTTAAACCTACATATCTTATCAAAAATTGGTTTGAACTAATTAACAACGTTAAAGACATTAAAATTCCTCCTATAGCTTCAGTTGACGTCCAAAACCTATATAAACATAATGGACAATATCATAAAATAAGACTTGCTAGATAATTTCATAGTTTGTTTAGACAAAAATTATTTTGAAATTTTATATTGCCAAAGAAGGATTAATTATGGTAAACCCACTTAGTCTTGCAGAAATTTTCATGGAAAATTTGGAAAATATCATACATAAACCTGCTTTGAGTAAAAAATTTCTTTGGTGGTATAAATATGTAGATGATGTTTTTGCTTGTTTCACTGGAACAGAAAGACAACCGCAGTCCTTTTTGAATCATATTAACTCTATACATAAGCCTATAACATTTACCATAGAGAAGGAACTAGATAACTCTTTCAACTCTAAACTACAGAACAAATTAGATTTTTCGATTTACCATAAACCCTCGCACACGGACACAATAATACATAATAATTCAAATCACCCTTATATATACAAAATGACTGCCTTTTATGCTGTTATGCATAGACTACTTAATATACCACTTGCTACTGAAAATTTTGAAAAAGAATTAAATATTATAAGACAAATAACTTTTAACATAGGTTGCGACTCCATCTTTGATAGATATGATTATACGTAAAAAGCAATTTGAAATAACTGGGAACTCTATTTATCCCGTATTAAATACCGAACCCAAAATTGATAAATAATAAAATACATAGAAGAACCTAGCAAGAAAAACCATTTGAAAATTTTTAAAAAACAATAAAACTAAATTACGAAAAATTCAAAAATCCGGAGTCTACAAGTTATGGATATACATAAAAGAGCGTATAAAAATAAAAGTTCGGATTCTAACTATGCCGTTCATTTAAATTCAGAAGTTTGACGACAATTTGGATATTTGATATAGATCTATTTAATTATAATACCTGGGATACGGAAAAAAGGAACTGCTCTTCGTTTAATGCCTCGTCTTCCTTGCAAAAGGATATTACATGCAGTAAAATGAGAACCATAACCGAAGTATTTTCTGTTAAATTGTAATTGTAAAAATTTGGGACATTTGGGTTCAACTCTGCAATAATACAATTACTGTCGACCAGTGGTAGAGAAAATTCAGAAAGGGTTTTTAACTCACTTTCTCCGAATGGAACCACCACTAAAAATGAGCTCCGAAGAACTCAAAAACGGGGTGAATAGGTCAAGTTGACACTCCTGTTAATTGCAAAATGGTATCACCAGCGCCATCTCTTATTTGTACCATTTGCGCGGGAAATCTTTGTTTATCTTTAGTAAGTAAACTGTGATTATACTGTGAGTGATCTACGTTGCAGCTTCTCAGCGCCGGAACCGGGGGAACCATGACTGGAATCGGAAGGAAGTTCCGGGAAGTCTCCCCCATTACCAAGATAATAGGATTTGATCCGTATGGTTCCCAATACGCGCATCCCGACAGCCTGAACGAGACGGACGTTAAATTGTGGGAGATTGAAGGTTTAGGTTACTTCCATATACCCAGCACTTTGGACAGAACCCTTTGCGACTACTGGGTGAAGGTGTCGGATGCCGAGTCGCTTCTGATGGCTCGCAGACTGATGAAGGAGGAAGGGTTGTTGGTCGGTAAGTAAATTTAATTGCTCGATTTCGGCAATCTCATCCTCAATTAACTTTTTCGGAGCTGCCTCTATCTCCAGGTTTTTTTTCAAATCTGGGTACAAGTTCTTCTTGTTTTTGTTGAGGTGTGTGGCCATAACTCACCAAATATTCCTTGTAGACGCTGAATAATTACTGTCCCAGGGTTAAAAACACAGGGCTACGAAAATCCGTCTATATCAGTTACACACCTAAATATTGCACCAGATAGTTGCATGTCAAACTTGTCTGGCCCCAGTAATAACCATAACAAATTTGGTGTCTTACAGGTCCAAGCAGCGGAGCGGCAGTGGCGGCGGCGGTTAAAGTAGGCCAGAGCTTGAAAGAGGGCGACAACTTGGTACTACTGCTGCCCGACGGTATTAGGAACTACATGACCAAGTTCGTGTCCGACCAATGGATGGAGGCGAAGGGACATCAGCCTTGTTCCAATCCCCTTAATAAATGGTATTTTTGAGTGTACGCTAAACGCCAAGTCGTTTAATGGAGTCCAACGTCACTCTAGGTGGTGGGAACGCAAGGTAGCGGATCTGGGACCCAAGCCGCCCATCACACTACTGCCCACCGAGACATTGGCGGGCGTGCTGCGCATTTTGAAAGAGAAGAACGCTCAAGGCGCCGCCGTCGTCAACGAAAGCGGGTCGGTATTTTGCACACCCTGTACAATATCAAAAAAAATCTGCTGGTAATGATAATAGCTTTGCATCTCTTTGCTGTTGGAAAACTTTTCAGATATGAATAACGGTTATCGAGGAAGAATTTTTTTGACTCCAAAAAAAAAAAGATTTTCGAATTTTTCAAAATGCTTCCCTACCCCTCGACCACTATGGTTCAGACGTCCCACACTCTATCTCCGTGCCAAATTCTAAATCAATAGCTTTAAATTTCTGACGGTTGCAAAAAGAAACATGGACGCCGTGGTCGAATGACCGGTCATTTTCTATTAAGTCAGAAGGCGCGCGGAGTATTAAAAGGGAGTGAAATTTATAAAGCGTGGCTGTAACCTTTCAAACTTTCAACAACGCAGACAATGAAGGAGATTATGTGCTCGGTTTTAGGTTTCTGGTAGGTACGGTGCACCTGAACGAGGTCAAAACGGGACTGGTGTCGGGCAATTTCAAGCGAGACGATGTCGTCAAGCGATGCACTCACACTATACCGCTGAAGGTAACGAAGGACGATACGTTGGGTCGCGTGTCTAGAATACTGGAGAAGGACCCCATAGCTTTGGTGATCGAAACGGTTACCGTCGACGGCGAAACGAAAGTCAGACCCGCGGGCATTGTAGACCTGGACGACTTGCTGACTTACACGAGTTAAATCAAATCACGACTTTGTAATTCTATAAACAAGGATATATTTGCAAATCTTTCGTTATTATTGTACACATAGATAGCGTCGCAACGTACAATTGTTTATATATAAAAATTATGGTATGATACAAGGGAAAAAATACGGGACTAAGCTATGTACAATAAAACCCAAATAGAACCTAAACTATATTCAACGATTCAGCTAAACGGCGAAGGCTCGGTTTTGATCCTCGATTATTATATTTGATTACATTTTGGAGCGCTAAGTACGACGCAAAACAACGGGGATAACGTTCAACAAATAAATATCTAATACGGTTGCACATCTATACTCAGTCTTATCACAATAGGTCTAAGTTTAACGATATGATGGCGCATTCGCGCCCGACTCACACGTACTCGACAACCACACCGTCATCAGAATCGACGACCTCCCTTCTGCAGAACGTCAGCGACAACGTCCTGCAGATGGTCTCCGTCACTCAGGCATACGACGTCTCCCTGCCCAGGTTGCTCGACGTGCTCGAACGACTGGTATTGGATAACCTAAAAGACCCTACGCGTAACAATGAACCTTAATCATCCGTCCGTTTACCTTCTCGCGTCGTTCGACAACGACTTCTTCTCGTTCTTCGGCGACCCCAGCTTGTGATTTACCAAGAACGTGTTCACGGACTCGTCCGATCCGAAACTTTCTCCGTCGCTGACCGAAAAACATTTTAAATTGGTAACCGCCATACAGGAGAAAAAGAAAAACACGTCCAGAGAAGTGGATGATATACAGAGAGAAGGGGAATGGAAAGACTAGATTAGATGGATAGGGAGTCCCGGCCCACAGACATAATTTAGAGGTAGATCGGCAACCAAAATCGCTGTCGATAATATAGTTTAGACTCACCTGTCGCTATTATCGGAAATGCTATCTTCCAGCTCGCCTTGTATGGCCGACTGGAGATCTTCTATCCGCTTCAACGCCAACCTCAGATCCGTCCTAGTGGTCGACGCTTCGGCTTCCAGAGCTTCGCACCTTTTCTCCAACTCCTTCTTCTTGATTATCACCTCCGACTCCTTGGCCAAACTCTTATTCAGTTCCTCTTTCACTTCCCTGATAAAAACAAAGAGCTTTCATACAGCCGCGGTGACACGGAATCCCCGCAATTCTAACCTCAATTGTCTCTGAAGTTTTCTAAGTTGATCCTGCGCCTGTTGTTCTTTCACCCTGGACGAAGCCGCGTCGCTCTGCAACTTGTCCACGGTCTCCTTAAGTCTGGTTATTTGTGTCTCCAGGCGCGACCTCGTCGTCTGTTCGAGCTCCAACTTGGATTCCAACTCTTTAACCTTCAACTCCGAGCGTTTGAACAGCAAGTTAGAGGACGCGCCGCCCATACTCTCCGCCGATTCCAACCTCGACGTCAATTCGGCCAACTGTTCCTTCAAATGGTTCCGCTCCACCTCCAACTCCGCAACCAGCGATACCTGCTCTTGCAACGTGGCCTGATCGACGGACATCTGTTGTACGGCCGCCTTGTACTTCTTCAACACCTCGGCTAGTTCCTCTTCGTTCTCCTCCAGTTGGGATTGAAGTTCCGACTTCTCGCGTTGCATCGCCTGACCCCGTTCCTCCGCTTCCAGTTTTTGCTTATTGGCCTCTTCTAATTGAGCCTGGGTTTCTAACAGTTCCCCCTCCAAGCTTTGCTTGGTTTTGACGGCGAGCGCCCGAGCGCACTCCAAGTCTTCCAACTGGTTCCTGAGCTGCCGGATCAGGTTTTTGCTGGGCGTCTCCGCTTTTTGCCTCTCCAACTGCGCCTGGGTGTCTCTGAGCAAAGCTTTCGTCCTCTTCAAGTCCCGTTTCAATCGTTGCAGCAGTGCCTCGTCTCCCGCCCTATCCGTTCGTTCCGCGTCGGCGGCCGCTTGAAGCCTTCTCTCCAATTCGTGTCGTTCTCGCAATAGTTGCGTCCTTTCTTCGTGTTCATTCTCCAATTGCTGTTCCAAAGCTATACAAATTCAAATGTGCTTCAAGCGTCCCAAAAGGTCCGTTATAACTTTACATACCTTTGACTTTCTTCTGAGCGTTACACCTGGCCTCTTCCAGCTCCTCTTCCCTCAGCTGAGCCTCCCGTTTCGCTTCCTTCCTCATAGACTCCAGCGTCATCTCCAGGCGCAACTTGGCTTGCTCCAAAAGCTGCACCTGTCCGGCCAGCTCGTCCAGTTCTTCGTCCTGGTCCTGTAAACGGCGCTCGCAATCGATTTTTTGCTTCCTCAACACCGTCACTTCCTCCTCGGTCTTCCCGCCGCAAGTTATCTCGTCGAATTCCCTCTGCAGCGAACCGAGCCGTTCCTCTTTGAGGTCCAATTCCAACCTGGTATCGGCCAGAGTGCTCTCAATTGCGTATTTCTCGGCTACTAGCACTTCTTTTTCCCTCGCCAATCGATCTTTGGCCTGCCGCTCTTTCTTGAGTTCCTCCTGGAGGAGGGAAGTCTCGGAGTCGTACTTGCGCTGCTTCTTCTCGAGCAGGTTGTTGCGACTGCTCTGCTCCTCGAGCAGAAGTTTCAGGTCGTTCATCTCCCCGTTGAGCTTCTGGACTTTGCGTTTCCACTGACCGACGACTTGACGTTGTTCTTCCACCTCTTCGTAAGCGTCTGCCAGCTGTGGAAAATAAAAGGCGAAAGCCGCTTAGTGAAAATGTAAAACCCTTGCTGAAGCTGCCGATGTAAATAACATTAACGGAAGTAATAGTGACTGACTGACTCCAAGCCAACTAACATAAGAAAAGACGGCAAGACTTTCAAAACACAATAGATTCTGGAGTTCATCATACCGAAATGTTTGGTTTGCATCTCAAATATGTATGTCAAGGGAAACAATAGAGCAAGGGTTATATCTAAGGGTTATTTATTATTTGTGCCACAATCTAGGATTAAGCAAGCGAGGAAAACTTTCATACGGCTTATAATTTAAATTGTCTTTCTCCTCCCTGGATTCTAGAGTTCCGACTCTGGACCCTCAGATAGAGAAAACAATAAAACTTTTCGAATCGCACCTTTACAGAACGTATTCATAAAAAAAATAATGAACACTATCAGGGAAAGAAGAATCAGTAATTAGGTCATGTGGTGAATGGTGAGAGATACGAATTACTTCAGCTTGGACACCAACTTAAGCTTTGCTTAAAATTATACAATCATTCATCATACAATGAGAGAAAATATGATCTCTAAGAAACGAATATACTTATGGGAGCGGGGAGGTTGAACTAACGCCGACTCTTGATAGAAGATCAATTAAATCTTTTCGTTCGGCTAGAACGGTGACTTAAATGTGAAGAGAAGATTAAATTGCATTCCAATGCTAATGGAGAAAAAATGTCTTGCCACAGATCTATTTCCCACGTTTTCCTAGGAAATTGCCATTTTACTAGATGCAGCGTGGATTTTCTTAAAACATCACTCACCGTAAAGTATAGTTTTTAAAATGCAGATGAGCGATAACGAGCGACCGAATTAAGCAACAAGGTCCGTTTCATGTTCAAATCCAATTTAAAACAAAAATCTGCCGACTATAAAAGATTTTGTTGAAGGTCGACGTTATCGCCAATTTAATATGCAAATAAACAACTCCGATCAACAAAGTGTAACGCTGTGAAACTGTTATACACCATGAGACAATAACAGATACAACAAAAAGTACTCTCGTATTACCAGCAGAAGCAACGTCGAAGTTGGGTGCATCTGCACAATATAACGCGTTTCATATCGCATTTCGATACTTTTAAGAATAGCGGCCCAGGATAATAACAGAGTAATTGAATATGAACCGTATACATGTACAGCTATAACACTTAAATGGAGAATCTTAAGAAAGTCATAGACTGGCGTGTTGTGTCATACATTAATGTCATACATATATGCGAATGTGCTTTTTGACACGTGCCAACATAATGACGATGTTTTCATATTTATCAATCTCCTTAAATCAGCAATCTTGGAGGTAGAACAATTAATAAACAATTAATAGAAAGCCACACACAGAACCTAAAAATAAACTAAAGAATGGTGGAGTTTTGACCACATACATGTATGCACGTTGATTCTTGCGTGTTGATGAATTCAATTTGAAACAGAAAATTTGTGCAATGCAAATTTGTGTTAAATTTTGCCCACAGACTAGCGAATATCCACGCAGGATGAATGACGTTCCTGTATGACACATATACACGCCAGTCTTATAAAGGTCCCAGCGAACAAATTTTAATCGCATATAAAACATGCAATCCCTATTAACTTAATAATAATAATAAATAGTAAATAGTGCCATTCTTGTAACCGTGAATTAAATTTGATAGTAAAGCGCTAAGAAAATCAGGCATTTGGTGCAGCGGTATCAGCAGCCCATGATTTGTAACCAAGAAGTTGCCGTTAACTTTATATACCATAAATAGATAAGCTTTACAACGCCTTCTTTTTGCTACAAATTTTTCGATATATCATTTCTTTAAAATATGTTCTATTTCGTATGCCTGTCACTATATTTTACTTTTACTCCAAAAGTTGACAGACAGAACTTTTACTTTGACATTATTATTCAAATTTTAGCAATTCAGAAATTCTTCCCTTTTTATGAAGGTATTTATGTCGATTCCAAAAATATAAATGGACGCCATATTGCTTTTTAAAAATGAGCTTTCAAGTAATATTTTAACTTTTATAAAAGTTACTGAGGTGCCTTATAGCATTATGATTCTTGCAAGAAAACCTAAGGTTAATTATGCAATCATAATCTCACTTTTGAGTTGTTTATTCACTGCTACATGCCGTTCAAAATTGTTCGCAAAACCCGCCTTTCAATGGCTGTAATGTTGTACAATACAAATAAGCTTGGAATGCTTTGCCCAGAGTGAAAACATAGCGGTTTCATTCTACATGAAAAAGTTTGTTACTGAGCTTATAAGTTTTATAACATTCAATACGTTTCATGGTACCTGTAGAAGAGTTTTCAAAGTAGTAAAAGTTTCATAATAATATTTTTAAGAACGCTATAAAAGCGGAAGCAACCAACACCAAAGGTTCGATAAATAAGTAACGGAAACGTTTTGGATGCAATATCATCAAACTTGAAGTATTTTTATTGGATGCCTTACAAAACTTGTAACGCCAATGGTTTTGTTATAAAACTACAAGAACTGCTATGAAGGTTAAGGTTTCCTATAATTATCCGTTACCTTTTAAGAACACCTTAAGCTGCTAGTTAGATTCTTTATAACGGCAAACAAACCTTTTTCTCCAATTGCTTTTTGAGTCCCACCAGCTGCTCCAGATCGTCTTCGTGTTGTTGTTGCAACCTGCGCTTCGTAAACTCCAACTCCCTCAGAACCCGCTCGTATCTCTGCTTATAGACGCCGTCGCTGTCGCCTACAAACACCGAAGCATTTGATGATTCGCTTGGACATCAGCTAATCCACTTACCGTCGTCCTCCTCCTCGCAAATGCCGTTTAGATCGGATCTGGCGTACAGAAGTTCCATCTCCAACCTCTCGGAGGCTTGCGCCAATTCTTTGTTCTTGTGTTTGGTCTCGGACAGTTCGCGTTCCAGACGAAGTCGTTCCGACGTTTCGGCATCCAGTCTCTCAGCAGCTAGCGTTGCGGTCGAGTGTTCTTCAGCCAAGTCCACAGTCATCTCGCTTAGCTGCAAAGAAAACATGGACGAAATTTTAAATACTTTCAAAATAGTTATTACTTTTGAAAATCTATTTAGAGAATACATTAAAATACATTTAAAGGTGTAAGAATACTCAGAAACTATAACCTACCTGCCAACACCAAGAAAACTGAGTATTGGTAGCAACAATCAGAGTGATAGAGTGATCAGGTAATGAACCAGTTTTAACATTTAAAAGAGGTTCTCCACGAAGGGAAAAAGTAATGAATGCAACTCAAGCAAAATAGAGCAAGGAAAAAAGTTATAAGACACACTGTTTTGGAGTAACAGAATTATGTCAAACAAATACTATAAAAAAATAGAACTTTGTATGGACATCTCCAGAGAATGGGAATACTAGATGACCAAAGAAAATTTGTTTGGGTTCCTCCAAAAAGGAAGAAAAAAGAAAAGGTCTGGGTGTTGTGTTTGACACTACTTGAACTTCAATATATCTAGAATAATGGCAAACGCACCCAAACTACTAGGCTACGTCGCTAGAAACATACAAAGTCTGGTCAATATTTGAACCCTAAAAATTCTTTACACAACGTTTATAAGGAGTAAAATCTAGAGTTTTCTTCTCAAAGGCTTCCATAAATATATTCGCGATGACTGGTGATAGTGGAGAAGAATAGCTGTTTCCGACGTTTGTTCAAAAATTTGACCGTTATAAGAAAAATATGTTCCACTTCCACTTCACCACAGAAAAATGAGGCCGGAAGCAATACTATATTTGCCACTGTGGTCCTTCCCTACATTCAACACATCACAAAAGAACTTTTCCAAAAATCTCTCAACATCTTCGGTCCTTCAAAGATAAAATTCCATTTCATTCCGGACGAAAAATATCAACTTGGCTCAAAGAACACGAAAGGGCCTTACGACTAAGACAAAAAAACACATCAGCTGTTGCCGAACACACTCAGCAAACCGGACATAAAATTTTATTCGATAAAACTAAAATTCTTGCATGTAATCAATTTTTCTACCAACGAAAAATCCGAGAGTCTAACAATATATAAGCAGGTACGGAGTAAAATGCGATCTAGTTTCAGTCGAGCTCTGAAGAAGCCAACAGGATGATTGGAAATATTTAAATTTATGATTTCGTGAATTATTTGGAATTTCCGAATTTTGAAACGGTCAGTATTAACCAGGCAATTTTCCGACGGCAGTATGCAAAGTTAAAACGAAAAAAAAACAGGAAGTCTTCGTCTTTACGACCTCATGTTTTGTTTGTTTTTGTTTGTTGTGAGCAAGGTGATTTTTTGTATTCATGTATTCATTTAGAAGGTGGTCGGATAAAATTAATTACTAATGAAATTAATTTTATTTTCTTCATTGCTACAGAGTTCTTACTATTGCGAGATTTTTTATATATTTTATAGGATACCCCATAAGTCCCTAACAAGAACTAACTTTTTATTTCTGGTTCCCCCTTGAACAATTTTTAAAGATGGAAGATTATTTTCAACACTGCGCCTTCTAACCATTTATGATTATGGTTTGTTCATCACCGCCTACAAGATGTCGGAATTTCGATCCATTACACAATTTTCGTCATAACGTAATTCTATATCAATGAGCCTGTCTCTATGGACAGTCAATGGTTTTCCTGTTTAGTCATATTTCTGATCAGAAGTCAACCAAAACCTTAAAATCTTTTTAGGCAAATTTTTACATGCTAAACCATTTGCCTAAAACGGATCCAGATCACCCGTCAGCACAGCCCTACTACCAGTGTATTCAAGTACAAAGTATAAACTAGACATAAAATGATCGAGGGTCCCTTACGCGAAGAGTACTACATAGAATATTATTCAGTGTTCTAGTATTCAGCATTGTCTTGTAGAAACAATTATCATAATGATCGTTTGGCCTAATATTATATATCTGCTTTGTATGTCCTTGAGTGTCCTCTAATTTATGTCATGTCAATTTAATTTCTTTCAATTCCTCAATCTATCATTCAAAAAATGATAATTGTGCCGCCCTCTGCTATATAACATTAACAGCAATTAAAAATGTTACATCATTTAGAAATCTTAGTATAAGGAAACTTTACGAAACCTATGGCGAAATTTTCTCGAAAACCCAAAAATGAAATAGTAAACCGTGAGTTTTCTGTGAAATAATGAAGTTAGTTGCCCTGAGAGACTTATATTTATTTAAATAACAAAGTTCATACGGAGGTATGCATAATATTTAAATTCTGTCCACGTTAGCCGGAGTTCCAAGGACTCGGGTGTACAGCGTACGTCCGCCATCAGTCAATTGAAAAGAGAAACCGGAACGCGCAAATATCGACAGAGAACATATAGTCTGTCGCCCCCCGCTTACTTTTGAACCGTTTAGTATATTGCGATTAAATTTGGGATATTATATGAGACAATTCATTATTTTTTTCCATAAGTCAAAATGAAGGCTTGGCATAGTTTCTGTTTCGGCACATTCGATTAATTCATTTTCAAATGACGACTAGTAATGTTTTAGAAAGACTTTTTTCTACTCCCGTCTGTAAAATACCTAATTACGCACCGATCTAGCGTGCGGAAAGCGTCGCTTTACCACGTCAGTTTCGTTTCCTACGAATCCGTGCCACTTCGGACATTTCCGGGATTTTACCGCACGGGTTTGGGAGCAATCGGATGTTTTCGGAGATATTTCCCACGCTTTGAATTTTGACGTTTGTCAATTCTGACAGTCATGTCAGTGAATGTATTCGTGTTTTGCGAAAATGTACCCAAAAACTGTTCACTATTTAAAAATGAGCGAATCGAATGTCATCAAAATTTGAATTCGGGATAAAAGAACGTTGAAGATAATGTGTACCTCCGCAGAGGAAAAAAAAAAAGACATTCGTCCCGAATAGTTCAGTGGGGCCGTACTCAACTATTATTAATCCGTGTGCCAAGGTCTACATTACGCGCAAGATCGCGCAATTAGGCGACGCGGGTGCCCGAAAAAACGCGACCACGTTGACCTATAATTCGAAATAAACAAATAGGCGTCGCGTTCCAATAACCGCCCGCCTTTTCGCCGCCAAAAACAACGAACCTCGTCGATCTCCGCCTCGGTGCAATCTTCTTCGGGCAATTCCCTGGTCATCGAAGACCTGCTGACGCTGCTCGAGCGACTGTAATACTGGAACCCCTTGATCATGATATTCGTCGCGCTCCTAGACCGACCCAGGCACCGGTTCCGTTTCATCCTTAGCGCGTGTTGCTCGTCCTCCTTGCGACCCATGCGCTTCCATTCGTCCATGACGTGGTCGGTCCTTTGGAGGAAGTTCGATATTTTGTTCGACAGCGCGTTCGACGCGGTCTCCCGCTCCAAATGGGCCGGAATCGGCGTCAAGTTTTGCTTCAGCTTCGACTTGCAGCCCAAGACGAACGTGAGGTTCGCGTCGAAGACCACCGGCGACTCATCTTTACCGCGGAGTTCCTCCAGATCTTCGCAGAAGCTTTCTTGAGGGTACATCCTCCGTGGGGGCAGAGTGCAAGAGCGGGCAGAGTGGCTCAATCCGGGGCTCGGCGACCTCGCAACGCTGTTCCTCGGACTAGCTAGCACGGCGACGCTTTTCAAGGGTCTAGTTTGGAACCCGACCGGATTTCTTTCGGGTAGGGCCAATCCCGCCGAATGGTAGCCATTTTTGAGGCGCCTCAAACCGGCTGGTACCACGGGTGGTAGTCCCGGAATGGAGTACCCGTTTAGCGGGCGAGGTTCCAGAAAAGGCGAGCGTTGAGGGAGAAACGAAGGCACTACCGGCATGGTGGTTGGGCGACACTCAGTTTAATTCGAGCGAACCGGATCCGACATGGCTATTTTGGGAACCTGAACGGCGAAAATGAAAAAAAACGACGGCGAAGCGGACGGAAATGGCCGGCGGCGAAAGTTAGTCGGAGCGTACTGGGCGCATTTAGATGCGATCGCCGAGCAACAATGCTTTGGTCTGACGGAGGCCAGACCAGGCCGGAATAAAGATAAGTGCCAAGGTCTTTTCCTTTCTCCCTTAAAGTGTTTTCCACTTGGAGCTTAAAACGTAACGGTTCTTTAGCTATTGCCTTTTTCGAAGATATCAGTATCCTGCTGGGTAGTAAGGTCTTTTATTATTCGTTCATTACGAAGTTCAACAAGAATGAGTCGCCTTTTCTTATTCCCCGGTTAAATGGAATTACCTCTCTCGTTCTACTCTGATTCATGCAAAATTTCTGGATTAGTCCTAATTAAACCGGCGAGTATGAAATGGGTCTCTAGAATTTTCATTCCATGCTTCGGATCTTATTATTTTAATTAACTAATAATTTGAGTGGATGTTTCCTATTATCGAGATTTCTTCTCTACAACATTGCTTCTGAGGGGAGCAATTAGTCCTTAATTAACATAAATCCTACTGTAACCAAAATTATGTAGGGCTGTGAAAAAAAAAAGCCAGGTGTACTTTCTTTTGAATACGTTAAAAGTAATTTTGCGTATGTGGTTATACGTTTTATCCTTTTTGTGGAAAAAACGTCAGAATGCAATTTGTAATATTTTGAGTTAACGTATCAGTTAAGTGCTACTTTGCATTGGTCAGTGTAAGAACTGGGAGAACTCTTATATTTTAACGACCTATATGATGAACGATCCCTCTTGGTTTGGTTCAGAATATAATGGTTGACTGGGTTCCATATATCATTAAATCGAGATTGGCAACAATCGTTTTTTTCGCAAGATTTAAACCATCATATTTTGACGTTTTTCTATTCTGGCGGTCACGTTACACGTCATTCAGTGAAAAATATTCATGTTTCTTTTAAACTAATCCCAATAAAATATTTGGTAGGATGTATGTTTCGATATTACGATTCTTCCCATATTGAAAAATCGAGATTCCACTGAACTCTCCTGTCTCCTCATACTCCATAGTAATACGATTTTCTGATTTGTTTTCTTTATCCTTGACACTTTATTATTTGCTGCCGCTTTCCTTGTCTGGAGTCAGCAAGACGAACTCACACAATTCGCAAAAAGTCTGACGAAAAATTACTTTATAGGAGAATCGAGAAGAATCTGCACGACGACGGCCTGGCCTGCGTTGTAGCGGGCCCGATGTTTGGTCCAACGTCCAGCGCATAACAAACAAATCTAAAGTTGTAGCAGAACTAAAATTAGACCGATTCATGTAACTTATTCCAGGACTTCGCGACACAAGATTTACGACATTTTACCTTTCGTGCCAGACCTTGACCCGAATTATCCGTTTTCATGGGGGTGGTGCCAAACTGCACCCCACAAATGCTGTTTACTGGATGGTACGCCAATAATGTGAACACTTTGTTATACAATATACCGTGAACGATATAACCACAATGCTTGACGGGTGCAGAGGAGATCGATGGAGGTACGGTAGATAGTTGAGGTCTGGTTCAACTCCAATACTGATAGGAGTCACAAACGCTGATTCAGTGAGATTCTGAGGCGTTTTCTTTGATCATAAATAAAAATGATGCGTCGGCAAACAAAGTGAACTATTTCAATTAGTTAAGAAGAAGAAAACGGCGTTCCTAGGGCACATCATGCGAAACAACAAATGCCAGTTTTTGGACCTACTGATCGAAGGTAAAATTGAACAGAGGAATCGGAGCATAATGTTTTGGCTGCGAAACATCAGGGGCAGTAGACACTACTACAAGATATATAATCCTCAATACAGACCACAACATCTATTAGTGAATATGCATCGAAAGAAGAAGATTATGTGACAGAACTCTCTATTTTTTACTAATGACATTTCCATTGCCGGGATGTTTTTTGTAAACTTGGTATCTTTATAGTTCCTGGATAGTATATTTTTGATTGTATTGCCTACACTAAAGGAGAACTCTCACCGAAGAAGTTTAAAAAAATAAATAAAAAATTTTAGTGGAAAACTCTTTTTATAGTGTGCAAGGAATTTTAAATTATAGTTTTCGGTACAAATCAATTTTTATATTTATTGTATTGTTTATTGTAATGCTGCATGTCAACGGTGATTTGAATTAGAGCTCAAGTTTTTCGTAAACTAAGAGTCCGTTCGAATAGTATCTGGAATTTCTTAGATTAAATCTTTATTTTATTAAAAAATACTTATATATAATATCGTTATGAATAAATCTAACATATCCATTTATCCAAAAAAAACTGTCGCATTGCGAATCAATCGAATCCTTGCTGCTGTGAGATGTTTTCAAGATCTCGTCACTTTTCAATCGAATTGGGATATTTATTTTTCGAATTGTCCGTGTACATTGATTTGCCCGTAAAAGAAAAGCCTGTATCCGATTGGCTAGCGTTCAAAACCAACACCCGTTAATCACCGAAACGAGTTGCGTTAATCGCTCTTCTCGCGGATATTTATAGGCCGTTTCGAATTGAAAACAATTTATTTTTCAATTCGGCAATTTTCAAGCCCCGACGTTTCTACGCCCATAAAAAGCGAACGACGGTCCTTAACAAAGTAAAACGGCATTAACCATTAATACAGGTGCGTATTGAACATGTTTGTTTAGAGACTCTCTCGCGTGAATAATAAACGGCCGCGAGAGAGACACCGACATCTGCTTAAGTGAAATATTGCCCTCGCGTCCGTGTATTACAAACGAGGAATAGAGAAAATATTCAAATCGATGGAATGTGTGTCTACATTGAATCAAGAGATGAGAGGCTATTTCGAGTTTAAAATCCGTGACCGATCTGATAAGCGATCCGAAAACTATATTTATTCATTTATTTGTGTATTTCGCCCCTTGACATAATAGATAATAATTAGAAAAATGAAATGAAAATTTGAATATTGAGTGTGTGTATAATAGATAATAATTAGAAAAATGAAATGAAAATTTGAATATTGAGTGTGTGTATATTGTATATCCAAACATAAAAAAACACCGACCCCAACACCAACTAGTTTTCTAGTAGAACTAAAACTTGGGTGAAATATGTGGACGCGACTAAAATAGCGATGTTCTTGTGTGCACTGGTATTAAAAAAGCCACAGTAAAATAAAATGGGAAATCACAAAATAAAGAATTTTCAATTAAGAGCTGTTTTAGTTTTTCAACAAATAAATATTTTTTATATTAATCCATTAAATAATGTAAACAACGCAATACAAAAAACTTCATAATTTTTCATTTTAATTGTAAATCTGCAGCTTTGGTTTACGTTTTGTGCTTCTTCATTTTAATGTTCAAGTTCCGCGTTCTTTTGCAGATGAATTGATATAAATGTCATGGTAGCTTCTTGCAATTTTTATCTTTTTCTGTTTTCTTATGTATATTTAAGTATACAAAATTCAAAATATTAGCGGCAATTTTGTGTATATTAATATTTCATAGGTGCCACCGGTATAAATGTATCACACAAATTTGGAAATTCTTAACTCGAAAAAACTCACTCAGATAATCATGGACATCCCACTTGCTCGTCAAATTTGCTTCGAACTAGGAAGTTTAAATGGGCGCGAAATAGCTTCTTGACCTAGGCTTATATAACCTAATTAGAAATAAGGTCACAAGTTCGCGTTATGGAACATCATTTTTATTTTGTAGAGGAATACAAACAAGCGATTCTTGATGGTGGTCACTATTACCTTTTTTTGTACATTTTTATGAATATTTGTTTTTGCCAGTTATTTATTTCGTTTTTATACCTATCTGTTTTCGATTTCATTTAGTCGTATACATTTTTTTGTACTTTGACGTTCTGTAAACATACTATTGTATGTTAACACAGTCAAATCAAGAATTTATCATACATTTAATTTTTGTTCAAATAATTGTAATATTTAGAATATTCTGTGAAAATATTTATAGTTTTGGGCACAACACAAGCATGTGTTTATTTATTTAGGTGTTTTCTTTTTCTAAAAACTCTTATATCCTCTATGTCCAGAAAGAAATTTGGTTACGACATATTTTTTATATGGAAAACAGACGTATTTTCGGCTGTAATTAAAATTCTCGTATTCAATTTTAAATGACCCCGCATCTTAAATATTCAGATAGATAATTTATGATGCCAATAAGTTCCTTTGAACATTTCGTATGTTAAATTGTCTATAATGTGCAAATTCAAGGTTTCAAAGTAATGCTTACCAAAGACTTTCATGATAACATAAATAAAATTTTTAGATTTTACCAAAAACTACCCAAATATGATCACTTTTAATTTTCCAACTTTTCCACTCATTTTTCACCTTTCCTTAAAGAGATTGAAAAGAAAATGGCAAGATTTATTTTGCCACGTTCCAACTGCTTGCAAAATACCAAACCGCTGCGAATCTGAAACTCAGTTTCCAGCTTTTCCTTACGAGTTTGAGAAAACTAATTCCCTGCGCATACTTTAATTTTTTCCAATTTTTCAAATTTAGAACCTTTTTTCCGGCTTTCCCTTAAGAGTTTTGGAAAAACTTGTAAAACCCCAAACCTCTACGACCACTTCTTCCAACTTTTCCACAAAAGCCACGTCTCCTATTTTCTGGGAAACTATTGGTTGCTCAGCAAGTTCTATTTCATTTCCTGTCTTGATCTTTACTTAGGTATTTGGTTATTAAAGAAAACTCAAATTTTGGTATCTACCCCAAGGGAGGGGCATGCCAAAATTAAGTAATCCTTCTACTGTCCTGTATATGTGTATATTCGTGCGTCTCTACGTAAAAAAAAAACTTATGCTAAACCGACCGGTCTCATTATTAGGACCACCGGCGCGCACTAGCAACTAATCTCGTCATCTAAACAGGAAGATGGCTGTGACCGGCGGCGGTACTCCGACGTCCGGGGTATGCAAATTCGTGGTAAAAAAAAACGCAGGCGCAATGCATACGGGTATTAAAATGGACGCTTTCAATCAACCACTCGGCCTTATCGGTACATGCGATCGTTAAGGCACCACTTCGGAACCACACGTGATTATTTAAGTTATCCCTTTGCGGTACCACTTACAGGCTATTTCAGAAAAGTGTAGGGAAATTTTGTCCAGTTCCGCTCTGCTGTTGTCACTTTTGACCACTTACCATTTTACCTGATTTTTAAAAGAAGATTTGGATATTTTTTATTACCAGTGAACTGATAAAATATTTTCCGGCTGATTGAGCCGTAGGTATGGATTACTCAAGATATTATTGGCCAAGCATAGAGAAGACTCCAACTTAATCTTGGAGAACACAAGAAAGTTTTGACTGGTTAACCAAAATATTCTTCTTCTCAGAGTTCCATCTTCTATCGAAGTTTAGAAATCGTATGGGCAACAGTCGCTCTAAATAGCTCAGTGCTGCTGCAGCCGAACCAGCCTTACATTTCGCAGCCAGGATATTTCTCGCCTTTCGATACTTCGTCTACCTCGGATCTTCCCCTGTACAACCAGTCTACGAAATCTTCAAAATCTTTCTGTAACACCAGAGTTCAAACGCGACCAGTTTATTGCTTTGCATCAGCTTTCGCATCCATGCTTCCATACCTTATAAAAGGGTGGATAATACGTAGCACCGAAGAATTCTCACAAGCAGTATCAAACTCAAGTGCCTGTTAGTAAAGAACTTTTTAAGGCTGACAAACGCCGATCGTGCAGTTTCAATTCGTGCTTTTATTTCTTTGGTTTGATCCATGTTTGTGGTTACCAAGTACTTGTACGAGTTCCCTCTTTCGATGGTCGTGTTGTTTACCACTAAATAAACTAAAACCAAGTTTTGTTGAGGTTGATCTTTAAATCAATTCGATTCGATTCATTAGGTTTTGCAAGTAGACGATGCTCTCTGTCATAATAACTGTTAAGAGTTTCACCATTTATCTTTATCCCTTCCGAGAAATCCGCCAATGCTTTTTGGAATATGACCTAACTGTAGACATTGAACATCAGTGTTTTAATATCTTCGGTATATTGATGTTCCAGCCAGACATTGGCTGTTTGATTCCAATACAGTGTTGTTATTATGTTGATGTCGCGTATATGAAACCAAACAAAAATTACTATTACATGAAGCAAATCCACGCACATTATCGTTTTGTCAAATACGCCGCGAGAGATGTATGAGAAAAAGATATTGTAACTGTGTTTGTAGTAACAAAACACGACATTCAAAATGAAGGACCTTAAACTGCTGAAGAGGAGAAAATGGTTTCTTGATCGATCGATTTGTGTATAACGTTTAATAAAATCTCCAGGAAGATATGTTAGCGATTGTAGCAGAACTGCAAATTACCAGCTGTTCTTAAAGCTTAACTTCAAGCGAGTGGTGGAGATTATGGAATTAGAAATTACCTTAGAAGTTCGTAGAGATTTACAACGAATCATTCGTGAATCAAATCAACTTGCAAGGATGTTGCATACCTAACGAGAAATTAATATTAGACACCTTTCTGAAATACACTTTAATAATAAATTATATTTTCCGCATTTTTCGGTGATTCAAATTATTTTGTTGTTTAAGTTTTTGGTTTCTTTCTAATGGTCATTTTTTAATTTTATGAATTAATATACATTATCTACGAAACTACACTTGTCAGCAAAAATACACAAAAGAGAAAAATATATGCAACGTACACGAAATTGTCTTAAGACCATAGGCCTACATCGAGAAAATTTGGAGGCTATAGGACACCCATTTTCTCTGCTGATATACCAATGAAAACGATGTTAAAACAAGACATTTATACATCCCAAGTTTCAGCAAAATATGTGAAAAACTGCGAGATTTATAAATAAAACTGTTATTTTTGAAAAAAAATTACCGCCTTGAATTCTAGAAGTCTACAAAAAATATTTCATTACCACGTTGACCCATATTTTTGACTTACACTGTATGAACAAGAAAGAAAAAAACAAAATTTAGTTTAAATTTTAATTAAAGTTTATTGTGAATTTTAATAGTTCATTCTGTAGGGGACCACTATTGACGTGCATTTGTCCTGTCTTGTAACCAAGCAGCAAGGTGATTGATTCCAGGGTTTTGCTCCCTTCCATGCCTCAGAATGGCGGTAGACCGTTTCATACGCAAACAAACAAAATTATCAGCCTTCGTCTCTTGTCCATTTTCAAACATGCGCCTTTAACAGTCTTTTGCCATTCTCTCTTAATCTGTCCTATCTGCATTTAATGTGCACTCATTTTCTTGAGATCGTTGGTCCATCTCGTAGGGCGTCTGCCTATGCCTCGTTTACCCATTTGAGATCTTTACTCTAGTATTCTCTTTGTCCATCTACCGTCCTGTAGTCTCGCAATGTGTTCCACCCATTGCCACTTTGCTATTGAGATATGTTCTATGATATGTTCCACATTTGTTCTATGGCCAATTTGTTCGTTTTTAATACTATCTCTGAGATTTAGTCCCAGCACTTGGGTTCTTCACAATTTTAATTCTAGAGTATTTTGTGAGTGTTAGCGTTTCCGCTCCATATATGAAGACGGGCAAGACGCACCGATTGAAAGCTTTTATTTTAAGGGCAATGGATATATCAGCCTTGAAGATATCTCTCAGTTTTCCATATGCCGCCCATCATAAAAATATTCTCTTGAGTCAGCTCCGCTGTCTGGTTGGGTCTACTCATGGCCCCCGAGTACGTATATTGGTCTACCATTTGTTCTATTCTATGGTCTATTTGTTGACTATTTTGGTCTTCAGATAGTATATGGCATGTTGTAGTTGCATGTCCCTTATGAGGACTATATCATCTGCAAAGCAGAGACGAGTCAAACAATCACCGTCAATATTTATACCTTTTCCATGCAGGTTCAACATTTTAAACGCGTATTCCAAGACTGTAATAAATAATTTCGATGACAGGATGTCGCCTTGTATTATACCTCTCCTGATTGTAATCATATGGTTGATGTGACGTTTTCATAGATGTTCTCACTCAGATCTGAATATTTGTGGTCTATGCTTTGAGGAGAGCAGGTAATTCAACTGTGTCGAACACTGAAAGTCCACAAAGAACCAGTTAACGCGTTTAAACACTGTAGGTGATCACGCGTTCTGTATCCGCCGCCAAAAACCGCCTGCTCCATGGACTGATAGAATTCCAGTTTATTTTTCAACCTGTCTGTTAATATACGTTTTTAATCACTATATAATTGTTTATTATTATTGTTTATTATTTTTCGTCCGCCAGGAAAATTCTTTCATGAAACATACTTTATTTTGGTGAAGCGATAGGTCACAAACGTCGGTTAAACGTCAAATTTTCAACGAAATGTCCCACAGTAAATATTGATATGCACTTTCTGTGTATTTTAAATTACTTAACTAACTAACTAACCAAAATAAAAATGTATGATTGATTTAAATCTAGCAGGAAATATATATTCATTTTGCATGGATACCTTCGAATTAAAAGCACATGAATATACGGACATATTTCATTTCGGACTTACAAATAAGCGTTTGATTAATTGGCCGCATAATTATAACGTCATTTCGACACACGTCGCACGAGCTAGCACGTACGTGTCCAGTATACGTCCGCGAGCATTTCCCAAATAACGGGTTCGTGAGTATATTTTTTGTTTTAATTTGTGACACAAGCGCCCGCACGATCGTTAGTTATTTTCGCCTAACGGTTTCGCAGATTGTACTATTTAAAGCTCGTTACGTACTATTTTGACGATACCGAATTTCAAAGTCTTATGTAACGAATTTTCCGAACATGATGTGTAAGTTGTAAACTAATCTAAATTACCTTGCTTTTTTTCTTTGTCCTTTGCTACGGAATTAAACAAATATCGATTTAAAATGAAATTATAGACTATTTAAGAAGTGTTGAGTAGTAAAAGGAAATTCCCTTCAGTCCCGCTCAATTGTAAATCGCATACTAAAAAATAGGATTCATTGTTATTTTTATCTACTTCTCATCCTCATTATTGCTTATGACATTTTAATGACCGATTAAATAAAATATACTTACTTCAAGGCTTCAATAAGTCTATTTGTTTAGTTTAAAGCATTAGTATCTCCTGCTAAACCGTAGTACTCACAGTATTATAAAAATAGTAATAAAATGGCAACATGAACAGCAAAGAAAAGGTATTTCCATAATTCTCCATTATTTCCATGATTTCATAAAATGCGATTGCCCGATGAATCTGTCGATCGATATTCCCGGATGACTAGTGTTGGAAAGTAGACTGTTTTTAAATTATTGAGGGAGAGAGAGACAAAACGTCTAAAGAAAAGTTCACTCTTATTATTTTAAAAAAGAATTAATCACCCACCCTAGATAAGACGCTAATGAATTTCAAAAGGATGTGATGATGAATGAATATACCTAGTACCTAAAATGGGGGAAGACAAAAATATAACCAATGCTTGCCAAGCTAGGTTTTCATGGGCCGTCTTTCAATAGGCATTAAGCTTCCTCAAAGAACTACCAAACTTATCGAAAAACAAACATCTCATTAAAAAAGAAAAGATCGATCGATCTGGTCGTCTGCACGTTGATTATTACATCAAGAAGAGTTTCTCAAATGAGATGAAAATATTATGATTCTTTGTAATTTAATTTCTGTAACATACAGAAATCAATGCCAAACAATGACAGAGTATTCGTTGGAGAGGGTAGTACCTGAGGTTCTATAACTCCACTCCTTTCTGAAATAGACTTTAATAATAAATCAAATTTTTGCATCTGTTTGTAATCAAGACTCAATCAACACCCTATCCTTTACTGTTTACATTTTTCTGTTCTTTTCGAGACAGGACGTCTAGGAAGGCCAATCCGGATTGGACAAAATACCTGTAGTATTTGTTTGTTCTACATACATCCAAAACAACCTAGAACCGTAGCTATGTTTGATGGCACTGCCCATTGAATAAGTATAAACGCAAATGGCTTCCCACGGATCGTATAAACCGCAAAATTACCAACTAGCAACGAGGCAACTAGTATCAGACGCATTCAGAATGTGAATTTGTTGGTGGCGGCCTTGCGATTAAAACGAACTAAATATCCGAGTTGTCTAGAGCAGGGGTTTATTTTTAGCAAATTTAAAACAGAATTCAAAGAATATATTCGTTAGCTTTTGTTACCCGCCCTGTGCCAATATGTTCCCATAAGAACGATCTGTTACCTAGAAGTAGGAATGTACACTTTATTATTTTAAATGGAACAGGGACTTTTTTGGAATTCTTTTAAAATAAAGGTCACTTTCTAAAGAAATTCCTATTTAAATTTTACTTATTTTAGGCAGAAATTGAGGTTGCGTGTGTTTTTTTTTTTAATTTTGATTGATTTGATTTATATTTTGGAAATCTACTCTTAAAAAATTTATCACTTGGCCACAAGGACAGGGCACGATATCTTGCTGAAATATAATCTTCTCCGGCGGGTTGTCCAACAGGTTGTTTTACTTCTGGCATATTCTGAAGCAAAATTAAAAAATTCTGTCAGTTAAATAGATCTAAAAAAAATGGGACCAACAATTTTATCCCTTATAATACTACTAAAATGAAATGAATGAATCTGGTTAAATTTTCGTTGCAATACCTGGATCATTAGCGTCGCAATAAAATTTTATATGGGGCAATCAAAATATGAAAAAAAAAAAACATAACCTCAATTTCTGCCTGAACTATGCAAAATTCGAATAGGAATTTCTTAAGAAAGTGACCTTTATTTTAACCAAATATTCCAAAAATGTCGAAATATACATTTAAAATAACAAAATTGATGTCCGGTCGGGGCGGGGGGGAGACACTTTTGGGACAACCTGTATCCACAAAATGATAATATTTTAAATCTTTAGGAGAGTTGTACGAATAATATCGAATAGTGGATCGTTTGATTTGGCACACTGTGTACACTGTACTCTCGATTATCATTATTTCTCTTGATCTAATTTGTACTCTTTTCTTGATTTCACTTTCCTTAAAACGTATACATATTTTTTTTACTTTTTCTTTGCCTTCACGATATTACCCAGAGTCAATAAAAAGGTTTTGGGTCTGATGAAGGATGAGAATAATGGACGAATTATGTCTCATTTTGTCGGATTTAGAGCTAAAATGTACGCAGATTACATAAAACAACCGAGGGAAGAAGAGGCCGCAAAGCAAGAATTGATGGCCGCAGAAACAAATCGCGAAGAATTTGAAAGTGAATCTAAAAACTTCATCAAAACTAAGATAACTATTGAAGATTTCGTCGATTGTTTGCAAAAAAATTGTATAAAAAACATATCGCAGAATTTAATAAGAGCGAGCAAACTGGAGTTGCACATAGTATCCCAAAAGAAGATCGGGTTAAGCCCTTACGATGATAAACGTCGCAATTATGGAAGAAGAAACTGCCTCCGCCTGTGTTTTTTATTGGTTTGCTTTGAAATTTCGTTTTTCCTAAAAATCGAATGGGGTACGCTTAAGGGCATAGCAGCATCGTTAAGTTTCTATTTTAAAAATGCATGAAATATTTCGATCTTTTTCATTACATTTTGGGCATATTTAGAATAAAAATGACCGGAAGCACTTCATATTTTTCGCTTATTACTTCCAACTACTTTTATTACATTTTTCCACTGCCAATAAATAATGTTTAATGTATTATTGTATAATGTATGTATATGTATAAATCTGTTAATTTGGTTTTTAATTTTTGCAACTAACCAGTAGGTTTGTGTACGTTTCTACCGTTAACAACAAACCGACGACCGATTTACAAATGCCTATTTTGAAAAAGTGTTGATGGTAAGTGTTATACGCATCTTTTTCTTATTTCTTTTTTGCTTTGTTGATAACAAAGCCTCGCCTAATATTATGTAGTCATACAGATACTAGTATATATTTAAAAGGACACTGTTGTAACCAAAAGAGAAAATAAATAATCACTCACCTTAGCTTCCAGCTTATCGGTTTCGTGCTGCAACGATGTCCTCTCATTTTCGATCTTTTGCAACTTGAGTTTCAAAGCTTCCAGCTCTTCCTGCGAAAGGAAAGGAGAAAAGTTTAAACTTTTCTATGCGAAAAACGCGCCGTTTTAAAACAATTTATTAAGTAGACAATTTTTCTCCTCGTCATCGGAAAGCTTTTTTCGACCCGCATTTCTAAAGGGTGCCGCACCCGTACCGTCCTTGGTACCGCAAGACCGGTTCCATTTTTTAACGCAAAACGGCGTAAATCGAGATCACGAAGGCGATAACGTTCTGACAATTTTTGCACTGTCAATATTAAAATAATAAACGACACTACTATACGGAGGTTTATATCGCCAAAACGGGATCTGATGTGTTCGTTATTATTAAAAATACAAAGAGGCCGTTCGCACATTATTGACCTACTTTTAGAGACTTGAAAGATGGTATAATTAGATTTTGGGTAGCACCCGTATTTTCCGAGATACGAAGAAAAATGGAAAAATTGATGATATCAAAACGTTTATCATTTCCTTATACAAACTGCGCGTATTATTCAAAACATGATTGTGGCCATTTTTCTTTTATAGTTCAAAAAACAAGATTGCAAGTCTACAAACAACACTTTTGCACCTTCACCTATAAAGACAGAGTTAAATGAATTCAAATATATTATTCACATTTAAATAAATTGTTCCAATTCAATGTTCCTTTCTCTTAAATTAAAGTGTGATGTCAATATAAAATGTCAATCATTTCGCCAAGACCATGAAAAAGAGAGTTGGAGTTGTAGATTAATAGTAAATATATCGGTCGAACTAATTTTCTGGCATTAGGTTTCAAGAAATTTGAGCAAGGACGGTTATCTCGCAAGAAAAAGCAAAATCAATGAGAGTCGAGAGAAGTTTTAGGAAATGATTCCAGTTAACTCAACTTACGCCGACGACTCTGCTCTAGTTGTTACAAAAAATACCAAAACTCTCACGATTGTAAGCTCCGACTTTACAACACTATAGCTGAACAAGTGCCATTTTTCAACTACCTTGGTATTCAAATAACAAGCACCAAGATAATCACGGAAGAAGTCATACTTTAAACTACTATACTTCAACGTTGCGGTGTTATCGAACGCGAAGTTTTTGCCAACAGAAACAAAATTTTGCATCTGTAAGAGAAATAAGAGTTGATACCACAAAAACATCAGATGTTACGGATAGAATTGAGAGAGAAGATATCAGGGATATGTGTTATATCCAGAAAGTTAGCTTATGGGTCCAAAGGAACAGAACAGAGTATTATGGCCAACCAAGAAAAAGGTGGAACCACGTACTGAACTGAACAGGTCCTAGACCTATTAATAATAATAATACAACATAAAATAATATACAGTTGTTTTACTTTTTTATAATACGGGGAATATAATACAAACAAACCCACTAAAGAAATCTCTTGAGAGTGGACAGCGTTAATTAATATATTATATTTTTCACGAACTTGTAACACGATTGTCTATGGCACCACCAACATCAACGATAGAATTATAGTATATTAATTAATTAATAAACGAGTGAGTTAAAAAGTTTACTGAACGTGTTGCATACTATACTTTTTCTACAACCGTTAGTTTTTGGTTACATTTTCGCAAAACAATACGAATACATTCACTGACATGACCGTGGGAAATATCTCCGAAAACATCCGATTGCTCCCAAATCCGTGCGGTAAAATCCCGGAAATGTCCGAAGTGGCTGGGATTCGTGGCAAAGAAACTGACGTGGTAAAGTGACGCTTCCCGCACGCTAGATCGGTGGGTAATTAGGTATTTTACAGACGGGAGTAGAAAAAAATTATTACGTAACTAACATAGTTTCAATATATATAAACAATATATTAATTGAGCCAACAACAGTTAAATGACTTATTTAAACAAAATCTATTTAAAAAATAAATTAATTGCATAAAATAAATAATAATTCAAATAATGAATACTTATTTCGAGAATCTATGAAATCGTGCATAAGTTTACGTGGTTCTTCGGTTATCCAAAGTTTACATTTTTTTTAATAAACTTAACGAATTTTGTTATTTATTATCTTCAGGTAGGAAGTTATACAACAGTATATTTGACGGGAAACGAGAACTTTTGCCAAATCATACAATTCTTGTGTCGGAAAGAACACTGTTTCCTTATAAATTGCTTCTTTTTTTTTCTAATTAGATAGAGAGATGCATCTCCCCAAGCGGTTATACTATAAATAATATGGGTTTTAACAAGTGCATGAGAGAGCAGTTTCAATTCGGTAAGATCGAAGAAAAAACTTGAATCTGCCTAAAAGTGCTCTAATCTTTTTCACAACAGATGCGATCTGAACATCTCACGTTAGGTGAGTCCTGTTCAGTGATTAACTTAAGTTCTGTCCAATTTACTGCACTATAAATAATTGAGGTCCGTCCTTTGATGTTTAACTTGAAAAGCCCGTTATAATAGATATTAAAGAGAATTGGTCCAAGTACGGTTCTTTGAGGTAATAGATATTTTATCAATTGGAATTCGCTCGTAACTGAAATCAAACTGATTTTTCGAAAAAATGTAGATCTATAGTCATACTATACCCCGATTATTATCATTTAATTCGTTACTTTCTTTTCATTGGCGTTCTCTATGGCCAAGACGGACGGCTCTTCGGAGCGCGGTACTAAAAAACCTAGCGAAACCCGCCGCTAGAGCGCGAGTCGTTTTTTTGCGTTCCTGCAACGGGTACCCGTCCATTTCCCGTAATAAGCGTATCCTGAGGCGCGTCTACTTATCTCCGTAACGCGCAGCGAAAATGATGAAAAAAAATAGCGTACACCGCATCGGAATTCGCAATTTCGAATAACCCGGGGCTGGACGGTTCGAGAGACAGAAAAAAATCGAGCACCGCGGAATAGCGAAAAATCGTTGGCCTCGAAAGCGAACATCTTCCGGCACGCTACCCCGCATCCACCCGCGCGATATAAAAGTTAATCAAAACGTCGACGAAAGCTTATTGTGGGCGTATAGGGTTATTCATTATATTTTGACATCCACCTGTAGGGTTAATTTTGAAAGATAGAAAAAAAAGTGTCAATGCAAAAGTTTGAAGATTGATTAATGCGTTGGACCATCTTTTCGACTCACACTCACTGTGTACATCAGGAAACAAAGGTTTTCGAACACATGGTAATAGTTTTTTTTTCCTATTTCACGCTGAGAGACATGCCTCAAAATTAGCACCGTGTATTAAAATAACTCCCCACCTCCCGCACCAAGTTTCCCTGACCCTGACGTTCCAAGGCGTCTTTTGTTTAGTACAGATGGTTTTTGTTTTATTCGTCGGAATCGATCGAAGCGTCCTCTACATTCGCAACGCCGGGCGCATAACCCAATACGAACAAGATTGCTTTCGAAATATAGTCGCTGGGCGGGGCAAGTTCGTAGCACCAAGAAGCTTTGTATTTCAAAAAAAGCAGCTTTACGGTTTCTTGTCAAAAAAGGGTCGCATTGTTTTTCTATCGTGCTCCTGCCGACCACAATGGAACGTCCGCAAAAACGCTGTAATTATATTGTGCATACACCCTGTATAAAGAGTCTCCCACGTATCGCTAAACTTCAAAGCCACGGCAAATTATAACAAATATAAAAATTTGTACAAATGATAGCGATTTCCAATGATATTTTCCCAAGTATCTGAAAAAATTTTGTATATTGAGGTTATAGCCCTGGATCTCCCACGTTTCCTGGTCCGCGAATTTTACCGATGGACTAAATGGTTTTCAAAAAAATAACCGAAACCACGCAGTGCGCCTTAATAATCAATGACGTCATCGCGTTTTGACTCAACCCGAGGTATAGTGATTTTCATACGGATTTTTTCAAATATCTAGAGCAGCGTGTGTGATAGACGAAAAATGTAAATACCAAAATTGTGGCTCTTGATGCGGGCTTTGACACTGTTTGAACCGATTGGCCATATTTTTTACAATTTATGATTAGCGGTTAGTAATTTACTCTGGAAAAGAACAATTTTCTGGGTCTTTTAGATTTTTGTCTATAATTTTAAAACCATGTATATAACCGAAAAAATGCCTGAAACAAATATTATAGCACTGGATCTTCCACATATGCCGGTTAAAGAATTTTGACGATCCGGTCAATGGTTATGAAGAAAAGCATGTTTTTCTGGAAACCAAAATAACCAAAAAAAAAATTTCAAAATAAAAAAAAATACTTGGCGAAACTTGATTGCACCCAATTTCCACTGTTGAAATGTGGGCATGGACTTTTACTTCTTTGCTAAATTTGAAGTCGATACCTGCAAATTTAGGACACTTATCATATTTCGTATATAGCACGGACTATGGGGAACACCCTTTACGATAGGTGAAATACAAACGCAATTTTTTTTTTTAATACTTCCCGACAACCCCCCCCCCCCCCCCCAAATTTCAATAGGTTCCGTTAGGGAACCAAACGTTATTCAACTGCCAAATTTGAACTGGATAGGTTCAAATTTCGGACACTTATCGTGTTTCATAACAATGTCCAAAAAACAATCGAAAATCTAAAAAAAAGATAGACGCCGTTATTTGAACGGATCCATTTTCTATTGACTTATGTGTCTTATGGACTTTTTTAAAAGAGCTAAATCTGAATACCCTGGCTCAACAGTTAGAAAGTTATCGCAAATTAATGCCCCGTCTACAGAGAAACGGAGAACAGAGAACGGACTGACAAAAATAAAAACAATTTTTTTTTTCGACGCTGATCATTGCTGCACCAATAGGAGTCCCCTAGGACCTCCCGTTGCCGAGATACAAGTTTCGTTGCCAAGCGCGTATACTTTCGAAAAATTCTATTTCATCGATTTTTCTAAAGTAACAAGATTGCTTTCAAAAAATCGTCGGAGGGCGGGGCAATTTCGTAGTGCGTAGCGCAAAGCAGCTTTTTGTTTTAAAAACAAAGCGCTTCGCGGTTTCTTATCCTAGAGGGACGCATTCTTTTTCTATATTCCTCCTGCGGACCATTATGTAAAAAGCATTTTTTTAAGTCTCGCCGAACTTCAAAGAAACGGCAAACTTTGATAAATGTTGCAATTTGTACAAATAACAGGTATTTGTAATGTTTTTTTTTTTAAATACCTCGCGCACCCTGTATAATAAACGAAACCTTTGGATGCAGTTTACAATACTGTTTAAACCAAATTACTTCTTTTTTTATAGTTTTTTTATTACCAGCTAATAATATACCCACAAAACCGGCAATTTTCAGGGTCTTTTTGATTTTTTGTCCATAATCGACACACCCTGTACATAATTGAAAAAATGCCGCAAATAGAAATTTTAGTCCTGGCTCTCAAACATTTCCTGGTCCAACAATTTTTTCAATAGAGTAAATTGTTTTCGAGAAAATAATTTCTTTCTGAAACTATGCAGTCCGCCGTAATATTCAATAACGTCATTGCGTCTAAATTGGGACTGAGAATCAGCGATTTTCATATGGATTTTTTCAAATATCCCGAGCAGCGTATGTGATAGACGAAAACCGCAAATACAAAAATTGTGGCTCTTCATGCGGTCTATAATCCTGTTTGAACCGATTGACCATATTTTTTACGAATTATGATTTGCGGTTTATTCATTTATTCCAAAAAAGTACAATTTTCACGGTCTTTTAGCTTTTTGTCCACAATTGAAAGAAAATTTTGCAAAATGTTTAAAAAAATATTTGGTGACATTTTATTATGCTCAATTTTTATTGCTTAGATGTGCGTACGGACTTTTACTTCCTTGCCAAATTTGAAGTCGATGACTACATATTTGAGACACCTATGACATTTTAGAATATAGCACAGAATATTCCGAACACCCTGTACAAAATGTGAAAACTTTAGATACAAAAGTTTTAGCTGTTCATATAGAAATGTGAAAGAAACTGTCAACAGAATCACAGCCTTCTAGTTATGGTCAATTATCAATATAAAGGGAGTCTTTTGTAAATTACCGACGCACGCTGCACATTTTTAAAAAATCATCAAGAATAAAGGTTTTTGTTTCTGATCTTGGGCGTCGTTTGGTTAAAGAATTTTTTCGATCGCATATACCGACTTGGAGAAATGATTTTTTTCTCGATACCCTACAAATTCAGTTTTTAAATTTCTAAAAATACTTCCCGACCCCACAGCCCCTACCCCCCTGTTTAAATAGGCTTCGTTGGGGAGCTAAGCTGTCAAATTTTAAGTGGCTTCAAATTTGGGACACTTATCGTGTTCCATAGCAATGCCCAAAAAATCGCCGAAAATCTAAACAAAAAGATGGACGCCTTGGTTTGATCAGACTCATTTTTTACTGGTTTGCGTAACTCGTGGACGGCTTAAAAGGAGCCAAATTTAAAGGCCGTGCTGCAAACCGTTCAAAAGATATAGTCAATTAATGAAAGGTCTACAGGGAAGCGGAGAACAGAAAAAAAAATTTTTTTCCGAGATATAAGTTTCGTTGCCAAGCGCGTATACTTAGAAAAATTCGATTTAATCGATTTTTCAAAAGTAACAAGTTCGAATGTGCGGTGCGGTATAATCTTTCGCCGCGTTTACGCGCGCGGGAGAAAGTTTTAACCTGTCCGTCGGCGGACGTACGTACGAAAAAAAAAAACTAGAGAAAAAGGCCGTTAACACCGTCTCGTCCGTCCGCTTCGATCGCCCGAAGATGGTAAGGACCGGGCGAGAGAAACGTAACGCGTTTCGTAATTTTTTATCGGTTTCAGACGTCGATTGACGAGAAAGCGCGCGTCGAAGGTGCCATAAAAAATTACGACGCGTACACACGTTGAAACTTCCGAGAATCGTTTCTTCCTTCTGCATGTCAATAAACCGCATCCAAAGCAGCAACGGTGCCATAGTGAAACGTTTGCGCCCGGTGTAATTTATCTAAACGACGATTTACGCTTTCGAACCGACCCAAACTAATCAGATTTAAGATTTATGTGAGAGAGAGAAAGACGCAAAACGAGGCCAATTGACCTCAGCCCGATAAAAGTATTTCGGTCGGCGCTAATTCCTCAACGTAATTCGCTGTCCGTGACGAATAACAATTCGATACATATTAATATGACCTGCGGTGCACTTACCGTCTTGGTGCGCAGCTCCTGTTCGGTCCTGTGAACGTTCAGCAACGGGGTGACCCGGACCAGAAGCCTCCACCAGGGCCAGTCCCGCACTAACATGAACTTCCTGACGTTCCGTTGGATACATCTCACCGCCAGATCTTCGAGCTTCTTCTTTTGCAGCCGCTTCCGTGCCAAATAGCCTCTGCAGTGCGCCTGGAGGGCAATAACCACTCCGGCGAGACGCTCGTCCCTTTGCGCTTCCAAATGCGAGATCACGCCCGTCCTGAAGAAGATCTGCAAACAAAAACAGTGCCACATGTAGCAACAGAAGATACCACGGTGCAAAATCAACATAATGGTATCGGTGGTTAACCTCTTTCGTGCTGTCCTTTTCGCACAACTCGACGCCAGCGTCGCTGGAACCGGCGGTACTGCAGACGTCCAGGACCGTCGACAACGAATCGCTACTAACCCGACTTCTAACCGACGACGTCGAGTTTATCTCGTCACAATCGATGTCGTTCGAAATATTACCGGAATCGTCGGAGTTGTAGTCCAGTTTTTTATCGACGCTGGTCCCTTGAACTTTGTCTCCCACGAAATCGTCAGGGTCGAGGTAAAACTTGTCCGCGTCCATCGGCGATACCTTTTCGAGAAACGCTTGGGTCTTTTTCAAGTCTAGCTTGATCCTGACCGGGCTACACTGCCTAGCGTCTGCCTTGACCGTCGTCTTGATGTTACTTTTCTTGAAAGTCTGATTCCTCAGCACTTTCGAATTGGACTGGTCTTTCGATTCAGGTTTTGTCGGCTTGGGCGCCTCTTTAGGCCCTGCACCACCCAAGGAACCCTTTCTAACCGGTGCAGATTCTGCCCTTTTACCCATCGCATTAACCTTCACTGCCAGGTCTTGTTTAGCCTTCGCCGGGACGTTCTTCAAAGGTCTCGTCGTCTTCCCGCAGGGCTTAGCCGGTTCTTTATTCCGAATGGTATTCGTGTTGTTAGGCTTTAAAGCGACCGCAGTAGCCGTCCTTCGATCAAGATCGACGGGTTTATGCAGAGACAGCCTCGGTTTCGTCAAATTTTGAATACTCTTAGCTTTAGAAATGGCGCTCCCGTTGGCACCTCCGCTACCATCTAATCGATCTAGATGGCACGGAGTGCTGGGAAAGGATTTTCTCAAGGTAGCGTTCACGGGTATTCTGCTTATAGAGCCGTGCTTCTTCGACAGGCTTAAGTTCGTGTTGCTTACAGCCTTCGAGAGTGTCGGCGCTTCATCGGTTAAACTGTTGATCCGTCTCACCAAATCCTTAACTTTGATAGTGGACTGCGGCTGGAATTGTTTGTGTTCCGTGACACTGACATCCGTGAGGCTTTTGGTTTTCATCGCCAATTTGTCGTCCGTTGAAGACGTCGAAGCGCCCGGATTCGATATGGTCTTCTTCAGGATGCATTTGGACTCGATGATGCTACACGTCTTGGCTTTGAGGAGTTTAGGAATTTTCGTGGCAGATTTAGGAACCGGGGCTTGTTTAGGCGTCGATTGACTTAGCGGGAGGGCAAGATTCGGGCTGAACTCTTCGCTTTGCGAAGGGAGGAAATCCGTAGAGTCCTGGACCGATCTATTCGTCGGGCTTAGGCTACCGTATTCATCTAGAATTTTATCGAAACTGTTAATGACGATGCGAAGTTTTTCGCTTTGCAACGAGTCGGATTCGTCGTCCGTTTGATGGCTCCTCTTGGATACCATTTTCGGTTGTTTCGTATCGTTCCCCCACCATTTTTTGCGAGTCTCGTTGATCTTCTTGACGAAGGGGCCGCCGACGTACTTGTTCTTCTGCGTGGCGGACATGTTTTTTTTTGGCTCACACCGCACCACAGTCCATGGTATAATTAAACGGTTAATCGAAATCCAATGTAAATCGTCACGGTCTGTTTGCGATGGCCGGAAAAAGTTAACGTGCCACTGGTGTCCCGATTTCGTCTCGATAGGTGTTTGTTTTTATAATCGCTATAATTGCGGGTCAGTGCGGCACAGGTTGGTTATTGATTGTTTGGGCGCGTCCGGAATATCAAGTTCTTTCTTTACTTCGATTTAAATTTAATATACTATACGCGCAACACAAATCGCAACACCCAGTATAAACCAGTATAACGTTTTGTCAGTTGATGGCACGCATGAAGTGTTGGTATTTTATTAATTGTTTTTGTATTAAGGATTTGCTTGGAGTTTCATTGCCTGTGGGACAATGAAAACATCGTTACACGATTAAGTGAATTTGAACGAGACATAGTAGGCCTACGAGAAGCTGGAATATCATTTCGGGAAAGTGGAAACAAAATTGGCCGGAATGGCACAAACCTTAGACTTGGAGGGCTGAGTCTTATATCAATCTACAGAAGAATTAGAGGTCATACCGTCTTCGGTTGGTATTGCCAATAATCAATAGTATAGACAGCTACGTGTCACTGATTCACTGGAATCGAGAGTGTTGGTGTCTGAAAAAGTCGCCAACTTCAATTTTGCGGTTACTAGGGGAGTTATGATGTAATAGTTGGAAGTAGTTTTTTCTTTAAAGAACTATAAACGCTCATCCAATACCAGAGCACATATCAATGCGGTTAGTAGAAACTTCCCCCGACAATTTAATGTAACCTTTCTATCTTGACCCACAATATAACCAAATTTGAACATGTATAGGATTTCACAGGTCTACGACTTTAGGCAAGATTATCATGGGAGACTATACTACAGCCAGTGATAAGTTAAGTAGAGGCGCGACTACAAGGTGGACCAAAAAAAAAGACCTACCAATTTTACATACAAAACAACATTTTTATTTTTTGATATAAATATCGAAACTGAAACTGTGCCAGATGATGCTTCTGTCTTAATTAGCCGTCATTTCAGCCAAAAAGTTAGATCTTAAGTTGTACGAATACAAAAATTAAACTCGATTTGTTAAATAATGTTTTGATGTGGGATGGAGCGAGTTTTCATTTAGACAAAAGTGTAGATTTTTGGGGCTCTGAAAATCAAAAGACAAAAACACCAGTTGTTACTAAATGTATCCTTTACTGAAATGTTATAGAGTATAGCCAGTAGAGTTATCGCTTCATATTATTTCGAGAATAGGAATGGAATACCGGAAACGATTTCCAGAGCTTCTTAAACAATGATCGAAAATTGTTGAAATTTGCAGTTTCAACAAGATGGAAAAACTGCTAGACAAACTATGGATCCATTGCCTCAAATTTTTGATTTCGAAAATTTTATGGAACTTTTTTAGGTTGATTTAACAGCACCCGACTTTTTCTGCACATATTTAAAAGTCAAATTGTATTTTAATAAACCAGGGACAAGAAAACTGAAGCAGAACACTCGAGACGAAATAATGAGTTTTGAACCAGAACCATTAACTGGTTTAATGAGAGCCAATCTATGTGACCATTGGTCTGAGGTGATATTTCACACATTTCATGTATACATCTTTTTTATCGAAATAAATGATTATTAGTAGGTCTAACTTGGCCCGTCCGCAATACCAAAATATAAAACAAATTAGATTTACATTTACTGGGTGTTACAATTTCTATGCCCCGCAATATATTTTATTTTACTTTAATTTATTTGTTACTTCAATCAAAGCACGCGTTTTACGTCCTACCGTACAGTAACGTCACTCTCCCGTCGCAATGCACTTTCCGAAAAAAAATCTTTTTCCAAAATTTTCAAGCGAAACGAGACAACCAACCTGTCGCATCGACTACAAAGTACCACCACCGAATGCTACGCGAAATGTGACCGCGCGAGGAACGCGTCTTCGAACAGACTGAGCCGGGATAGTACTGAAACAGCGTACCACCAAGCAAGAGCAACGATGCGCCGGCCGCCTCGACGTCGCCGTTTCAGCGTCGAGCATTTCGTGAGAGGAGGCGTGGTAGTGAAAGAAACGGGCAAGAATCAGTGCCGCACTCGGTACTCTCGTTGAAGCAGTACCTCCAGCACTTAAATGCTTCCAAAAGGTTAGACGCCAAAGACTCTTCTACACATTTAAAGATCATACACCCATATGGCTATTTAAAAAAGACAATGCGATCACGACGGCATACACTTCACTCTTAATCATTGGAAATTAAAAAAAAAAAATAATTATAATATACTTAGGTCATCAAATAGCCGAAACCACTTGGAGGTGGAGGGAGTACATGCACAATAACTGTCATTAAGGAGGAAGCTAATATATTAATATTAGTTAATTAACTAATTAATTGGTTATGGTTGTTAGGCTTGGAATTACAGAGCGTTTTCTAAATGAATGTTAATATTTAATTGGGTAAATTATGGGTCCGTTCTTAGAAGAAAACGTAAGAACATCAAACATCTTAACCCGTGAGATACAGGTAGATCAAGATTTTAAAAATAAATCTCAAAATATTTCTCACAGACATTTTAATGACCATGTGAGGGTATTGGTGGCAGTGGCGTTATTAGGACATCCAATCTGTATACTTTGACAGACGATGATCGTACGCTACTAATTTTCCTTAAAATAAAAATAATTTTTGATGAAATTTGAAAAATACACGTTAAAACAACTAATCCAGCAAAACTAACCAAATCCATCCGGAACTATATATTATAATTATTATAAAAATTTAAGAATATTTAAAATAAAGAAGAACTAAAAGTTCAGAATTTCACGAAATTGTTTCGACAACACCGTCTCTTGATCTTAATATTTACAAACTATCTGCTACTACATATACGGAGAAATGACAATAAAATCTTAATTAATGTTGTTGTGAGAATTTAAGTTTAACAATGGAGAGGTATTTAAATCTAATTGATCGTTAAGCAATACATTTGAATGTCTCATTTTGTTAATCTCCACGGCGTAAAATAAATTTAATTTTCTACTTTTTGTGGCTATATGTAAAATATCAAAATTATGATATTTATGATATTTGAAATTATTGAAATTATGATATTTGTTTGTAATATATATATATATATATATATATATATATATATATATATATATATATATATATATATATATATATATATATATATATTAGTTTGTAAATATTACATTATAAAGATGTGGTGTTGTCAAAAAAATTGTAAATATCATAATTTTGATATTTTACATACAGCCACAAAAAGTAGAAAATTAAATTTATTGGAAGCCATGGAGATTAACAAAATGAGACATTCAAATGTATTGCTTAACGATCAATTATATTTAAATATCTATCCGTTATTAAACTGAAATTCTCACAACAAAATTAATTAAAGTTTTATTGTCATTTCGCGGTATATATAGTAGCAGGTAGTTTGTAAATATTACATTTGATAAAGACACGGTGTTGTCGAAACAATTGTCATGCGAATATATATAATTTCGTGAAAATCTGAACTTTTAGTTCTTATTTATTTTGTTAAATGGATTTTCATCAAGTAAAAGCCACCTCAGTTCATGCAAGATGCATTTTAAGAGTTACAACAAAATATAGTACAAAAAGTTGTTAATTTTAAGGCACTTCAATAATAGCAATAATAATAATTTTATCAAATTCACCCCGTGTTTACACAAGTCACTATTTTGAGGTTTAACAGCATTATCAGATTAAGCAAACTTAAAAGACATATTTACTGAAACTTGTTAAAATTTATACACGCCAGACGCAAGTAGTATTTAAAAAGTTCATATTACAAAACTAAAAGACCCCAGGAAATTTCGGATAAGAAATTTAGTGTTTAACCAAATATGTGTGGAGTTGTAGAACTCTTCAAGTGAGTAGAAGGTTTTTTTAATAGTCATTTACATTCTTTTTAAATTGAGGCATGTTAAGGTTAACAACCTATTCCGGTAGTTTATTAAACATTTACGTAGTAGATAGAAATTAAGTTATAAATTATTTCTTGTATCGCGACTGCAGTTGTATTGGAAAAAATAATTTTCTTTGCTGATAAAGACCCCTGGGCATCCCATGCGCTCCACGTACATGGTCCCACGCCAGCAAATCGTAGCCCCGATGGGAATGGACGAAAGGGAAACACTTCGTAGTAAAAAAATATTTTTACTCATTTACATTGAGATCATCCCGTACTACCCTCTAGACCAGGGCGACAAAGTTCCAAACCACATAACCTCAACAATTTTAAGAAAATGCTAAAACGTCCGAGAATGAAAACTGATATTGCTTACTTTCTCTGGCATATATTCTGCAGAACGCAAGAAAAATCTTGATTGAATGGTACGGCACAAAGTCAAAGGGCCATTAGCCCCATCCGAGACGTCAAAACAAATACGCGGTATCGGGCAAAAAAAAAGGCATTAAACGGATGAAAAGTGACCGTGGTCCACCTGTTAGTAGCGTCAGGAGGTCCGGTTTGCCGAGGTACCATCTTAGTTCCGCAGGAACAGGTTCGACCCCGATTGTAGATTCGACCGTTCCGCCACAGGATCGTACCGAAAACTTTTGGTGCTATTTGCACGGGTCCGGTATGATCAGCATGGCCGCATAGTATAAAAAACACTCTCGTTTAAAAGAACGAGGAGCAGCGAAGAGCGGTACTATCTCGTTCCCTTACAAAGTAACTTGTCGGAACATATGGTACCCGACGAATAAAAAGTCGACGGGATCAGGTATCGTATGTCTCAAAGTATACTAGTACACTACGCATTTTCCATAATTACCTAAATAAGTACGTTTTTATTCAAAATCTAATTCTGTTTCACTCTCAGAATCGTCATTGAGATTAATTACATACGACTATGTTATTTTGTATGCGAATGTCTCGACGCAGCTCTCAATAGGTAATTACATTTTTATTACACTCGAACTTATATTGAATACTTTCAAAAGTTGCCCTTTCTTGTAACTGTAACAAACAAAATAAAGTTAAAGCAGTTAAATTTGCGAAAGTCGTGTAAGGGAAAATTTAAAAAAAATAAAATTTTAACCTTAGCTGCAATTTTCATACAAGAGAGTACACTGTTCTCTTTAAAAACAGAAACCTTTTTGAAATCTCAGGAAGTTTATAGCATAAGAGCCATGTGCAGCACATAAGCCAGTGTATTAGGTGTTATAATACTTTACCGAACAACATCAAAACAATCAGAGAGAAAGAGAACCATATAGAACCATATAGTTAGAATACAAAACATGTAATCCAACCACTGTAAATGACACTACTTCAATGTAATTATGCTTTGAAATAAAGATGATTTCAAAAAATATATATATCGTTCTGTAAAAAACATTCTTGAATTTCAATTTTTTTACTTGATGAATTTGGTGCTTTTTGTAGCAGATGGCTAGCGTTATTCTTTAAAATGACTCTCTCATCGGGAAATTTTTTTAAAGGTAATTTTGAAACCAATTATCAGAAAATTCCGCACTTGTATCTTCATGACAGTCCAAGCTCAAGTCTTTCTTCTTCGAAGAAAACAGCAAGCAGTCTGAATTATGAGTATGCATTTTCTTCGTTTGTAGGTGTTTTTGTCTAGCAGTTTTTACTACAATCGGCCCATCCTATCATATCGAGAATATCGACACAAGTTTCATCTAGGTAACTTGTACATCACATCTTTTCGGGGGGACTATTTTCAGATATTTAAATTCCATTTTACTTACATTGGTTTCATCTTCTAGTTTCTTTCTCAGTTTACAAAATTGAAACAACCTGGGTTTGGTAAAGGAAATATATTTTTCTTGTTACCATATCTTGTTCATTATCACTACATGCGTTTTATTCTTTCATTTAATAATTCCCTGTTAACAATATTCTTTATCGAGAAATTTGGTTTTTTATTATTAAGCAACTAATTATTAAAAATTCATACAAATTTCGCACAATTCGCTTTGCGTCTAATGACAAGTGACTGCGATGATGTATTCGTAAGAAGATTTTTCGAAATAGGTATGAAGGTCACAATTGTTTTTTGCGGGACGTTCCGTCAAAACCAAATCGATATACTTTGACACACACTATACCGTGGTGAGTTACGTCATACTAATCGGCCGTACTATCGGAGCAATTTTCGAAAATTGGTACGACGTCAAAGCGGGCGCTAATAGTACCGCGATTTGTTTTAATTTATTCGCAATTATGAACCGAATCAAAAATTCTACACGCGAAACGGACCCGAGTCGAAGCTTGTGACGTTGCCGATACTCCGGACCGTTGCACGCAATTCAACGTAGCTAAAACTAGAAACAAAATAAGACCAGGTCGATTTTCGGGGTAGTACTCGCAAGGAAAACACCGGTGGCAAAATGCACGCGATCGGTTCCGTCAAAATGTGCGGACGAACCGTTAAGTTGGCCCAGCATCGATCCGGCAACGCTGTCGCGAACTTGTAACAGTAATTCCAGCAAATTATGCGGTATTTGATTCGGTATTCGTTTCCCCGGGGTGTCCTTTTGGAAGCTATGCGATTTGTCACGTGTTCACCTACTTATGCAGGTCGCGTAGAATCATTTAGTCGTCTGTACATATGCTCCCAAGGGTACCAACATTGAGATGAAATAAAATATTCCTAGGTCCCGTTTTAACCAAAATAACATAAACTGGCTATAAATAAACCCCTTTCAATCATATCTGAATCGTTGATATCTGACTACATGTTGCCTTTATTACTACCTGGGTGAAATTTTTTTAAAAACGTACCTTATTGCATTTTTTAAATTAACCATCGTTAAAAGTTTCTTAAAATACCTGATATTTTAACTCAGAGCTTTCAACGTCAGTTAAGAATGTTTCCAGACAATAGAAGCTGAATGATGACGTCCTGCATATTGAAAAACCACCGTTGTACTAAAAAAATGCATCATTCGAATTCAAATGCACTCATTTCCAAGATCGGTTTAAAATTTTAAAATTTCTAAATTTTGCTTAAATTTATATAAATTATAAAAATTTTACATTTTCCAACCATTTCAACAGCTATAGGTTATTTCAGACAAGCGTTGAGTAATAAAATGGGAAACCAATTCTAGTTCTAGTTGCTAATATACCGTAGTGTTGACAATATTATAAGATAACACGACCTAAACGATATTCATTCCATTCAGTGAGTGCAATAGTTATTATTATATTTGTAAACGACTTCAGAAAATATGATTACCCAAATTTTACTGTACATGAAACTGTCCACCGATGTTCTCGAATGACAGGAGTTGGAAAGTACACCGTTTCAGAATTATTGCGAAAGTGAAAGGCAGCAGAACAAGTAGAACCTCCCAAGAAAAGTCCAGGCAGACCAGTACTTGATGAACACACAATTCGAAGAAACGTTCACTGTTTTTATTTAAAAAAAGGAATACCCACCCAAGATAAGATTCTAATGGAGCTTGGCCAGGATAAGAGTGTCCCCTTGCGGGCTAGAGAAACTTTTACGTACCACTTTAAAAAATATGGATTTTGCCTGGGAATAACATCACAGAAAATCACCGATAAGCCATGAAATTATTTGCTAGCGACGAAAATACTTGAAATAAAATAAAGCAGTACTGAAGAGAGCAGAATGAAAATCTTTTATTTCTATGAAGGTTACATAGTACCAAAAATGTGACAAGACAGTGCAGGCCAAGCTTTCATGGAAGACCTATTAACAGGTATTCACGCGCCTTCAGGAAAAAGGATGAGGCTAATAATCGTCCACATTGGCAGCAAAAAGGGATTTTTAAAATAGAACAACAACAACAACGTGAAATATCAAGCCAATTTGACTGATGTTTAATATTTTTCCAGTGCACCTTCATTTTTAAGCAATGTTCCAGCGAACCAACAATACTAAAAAAGGTTGTGTATTCAAACGATTTTTCGATTTGCTTTCGTCTCAGATGAAATAAAATAATAAAAAAAGCTTTTCCTTTTGTCGATTCGATTTGCTTTCGTCTCAGATGAAATAGAATAATAAAAAAAAGCTTTTCCTTTAAGTAAGACCATCCGATTCTACACTAAAGCCTTTTGCTACAGATTTGTTACGCGAATATGTAATTTTTTGTTATTGTAATGAAAGTTATACACTTAACTCTATTTATAAGTAAATATATTGCAGAGTAAATAAAATAGTTACACTAATGCAATACAATACATCACCAATTCTCCTGTAATGGTACACCATTCCGACGAGAATCAACCAGATTCTGGGTCACCATTAGGGGTATATATATTTTCAGAGATTTTAGGGAGTTGGACTGGCAAGAACATCCACTAAGATAGGTTTTTGTATTTGTATGTCAGGGCGGTTTGCAGATTCACTTTGACTGCGTGTTTGTTGGTTGGTCGGTTGTTCTGCCTATTCGTATGGGATAGTCGTATATAACTTTCCTTTCATCATTAGTGACTACTGGTTTGGATTCATGCTGATACCATCTTGGAGGTTTCAGGTTCACATGGATAATGTTGGAACAGTAGTTCGAAGTGTGCTAAGGAGCATATTTTGTTATGCCTATCAACATATTCCTTTAAAGCAAGTATTTTGCAGATGGATATGATTTGAACTACAATTTCACTCTTTGCTCTAACAGACATGTCTTGTTCTTAGGGCTTATTGAGCAGCAAATGGCAGTGCTTCTGATTCAGTTTTCATAGTACCTCCGGCATATTCCTAAACAACTGCCAGTCCATCAGTTTAATTTTTACAGTTGGTTATAATAATTATTACTTACTGGACCCCAAATACAATCCGATTTTCATTTCACAAACCAACGATGACGATCCGATTACGACGTCGACTTTTAATCCCTCCTTAACCGGTCGAAAGCAACCGTGGTGGAGCAAAAAAAGCTGCTTTAAGACAATATTTACATCGATGGCCCTTATTGGCAAGTCGAGCGTAAAAGTGGAGCATGTCGGACAGTTCGCTGCGATGCAATTATTATGAGAAGATGCGTCCGCGCTTTCTCCTTTCCGAACTTGAAAAATTGCCATCGGGCAACGTACATTCGAAAGTAAAACCAAAACTATAAATCACGTTTCTAATGAACCGCGATATATATACGAAAACAAATTTCGTGAGACTTTATAGACGTTTCTCCGGGAAATTATACCTTGCTCCACCGCCGCCGCCGCTATTATGGGTAAATCTTTTAATCTGACACCCAAAATTTCGATGGTTCGGTTTTATTCAGATTTAAAGAAATATTTTCGAATTTGATAGTAATAAGAAAGTATATTTTTGTATAGAAGCTTATTAAAATAAATTATTTAAAATAATTTCAAACATAAGAGAAACTATCAAAGTATCTGTCGAAGGATGGTCTAAAGATTGCCTATAAAACTGAGAATACAATTGGCAAATATTTAAAAAATAAACGAATCGATGGTTGAAAAAACTAAAAATTTAGAATTTTATAGATTACAGTGCGGATCATGTAGAATTTATTACTGTTCAGTTATTACTGTTCAGTTCAGTATCTAAAAGCACAAATTTGAGGACAATTTTAAAATATTACATACGACATCAAAAAGTTAAAAAGAGAACTCATTAGAAGCTTAATGACCAAGCAGATTAAAATAATTCAGCTTTAACTTCAATAACTGGAATAACGGTAAATGTCATTAAGGGTGGATGGAGAAGCCTATCTAATATATACGGCCGAAGATAGAGTTAAATAGTTACATTTGACAAAGACACGGTGTTAGGGAGACATCGGTCATAGAGTAAACTTACGAGGATCACTTGAACAATTTCCGACCTAAGAATAATAACATATTTTTGGTCATTTTTTTTATTTATCTACATAGTGTCCTTGTAACTCTGTACACACACAGCATTTTTCTCTGGAAAATAATTGTTCAAGAAGGTGATTGCCTTCTTGATGAAAATCTTCGGAAACTTTTCAAGTGAACCCCGTATACTCGTGAAAATTTGAACAACTTTGTGTTCTTACGTAAAGTGAGTAATAAATTTCTTTAAAAAAATAAAATGGCAATTTAGTTATAACGCGTATGCGGTAGGTGTAAAGATATGAACAATTTTGTATTCTCCGATTGAAACCTTAAAATCTAGTATATCCTTTTTACTTAAATTAGTTTCTCTACCAAATAGCGAAATTTAATCGTGTATTCCTCACCTCCAAAAAGCCCCGAATCCAAGTTTTTATGTCGATATCTCAAAACCAGTTTGAGCTATAAAGAAATAACAATTCCGGGAACTAATCTTTAATACCCCGGATCTTAATAATGGGCGAAATTTTACTAAGGCATATTATTTTCACGACTTTAATCTGATTGCTTTTTGGTGCATTTATTGCGGACCACCCAGTATATGAAATGAATATTACGAATAAAAAAAATCACCATTATAATCTCAAAAATTCGAAAAGAAAATCGTATAGAATATTAAAATATTATTATGTTGCGAAATATTGCCTTACATACATAAATATTATTCCTGCCTGTGAAATAACCGTCATAAAACATATTCTTTTAAAAAGGCACCTGAACATTAAAGAAATATGTGGCAGAAAATATTAAATGATTACACCTAGAAACGAACATGACAGTACAATTCAAGGCAGTTTTGAATGTTATTTCTGCAGATAGGCAGTAAAATTTAACGATATAGCGACTATTTATTAGTTTACTAAAAAAACTGCATTTAGAAAAAGAAATTAAACATGATAAACCACTGTTATTAATTATTAGAGATTGATTCTCGATACAAATTTTATGAAGTTCAAATATTTTGATTTTAATTTTTGAGTAGTTAATATGAAAGATTTGCCCACAGTGCGCCGCCAATCCAATTTTTATTGAATTGTCGAACACGATGTCGAAGAAAAAGCACATTGAAAGTCTAACAAAAGGTCCGATACAATTCAGAGAATTTTTGTTTTACGTTTTCAATCGATACGAATCATTATTCAGCAAAATATGCAGCAAGTAGGGAGCTACTATGTATAGTCGAGGATACAAGACATAATAACTGTTTTTCCTTTGTGACAAACGTAAATTATAAAATAAAATGCACTTCAAAATGAAAAACGCTAACTGATCTGATACCATTTTCGTGTAGGACAGGAATTTTCCCATAAGGAAGCATCGAAAACGTCACAAAATCATTATCAACTTATGCTTTGGATATATGGTAATACTGTACCTCGACGACCTTTTGTGGTATTTAAAAGTCGAATATGTTTTGGTCAGCTTATAACCTCACTATTCATTCGATTCAATAAGATAACTTACATAAAAAAATAATAAATGGACACGTTTTCCGGCCTGCGCGTCGACTAATAGGCCCGCAGACGCGGAGAAAGGAGTTAAATCGACAATAGCATCGTCGCACCTATCCGAAAAAATCGAATTACGGTACCGCGAAGAGAGAGAAAGAGAGACGCGACAGGTGAGCGAGATATTCATTAGTTTTTTTTGCCGCATCTCTCGTCGATCCAGTGGCGTATATCGCGGAACAAAAAAACGACCGATTCGGATGTTTTCCCTAACGAGTAGGCACGCCAGTATATTACAAATTTCTGAAACCGACGACGACGGAAACCGAAAAAAACAATGGCCTCCGGCGACTAACCGCGGATAAACGCAACTTTGTATATTACGGTACGGGTAGCAAGACGTCAGCAAATTGCATATTATTTAGTCCGCGTGCCCGCGATAAGCAACCGTTACGCAAATATGGCCGGTTGGTTTTTAACACCCTCCCTCTTACTCGTTATTTGATACACATTTTGCCAAATGCAAGCAATTCAGTCTGATCTAAAAGTATTATAACATACCATTACCATTACCAGTGCAACAGAATCCCAATATCTCAAACAAAATGACGATTTCCGTAAGCCAAAAATGCGAGTTTCTTCTGATGAACATTGAAAAGCGCTGAGTGGCTGGGTTGAAAAATTTGTGGCTTAATTTACTAATTAAGCCACAAATTTAAATTCAATTAAATTAAATTAATTAAATTAATTTTAAAATTCGGTTTATTGGCGTGCATGCATTTAAGTACAATATTGTTTACAGCACTGTTTATCGGGGATCTGCATAAAAGTATGCTAAAACACATATACTTTGTTGTCTTTATTGCCAGTAAATACTAATCTTTATTCTAAATCTGTTAAAGCGACTTAAGCTTTTAAAGTTTATTTTCAATTTTCCTTCATTAGCGGTAGGACGCCTCACCCACCCAATTTACTATATGTTCTTGGGGTAATATATAATATACAATATTTCAATGTTAGAATATTATATAATAATATAATAAATCTTTGTTTCAATATAAATTAACAAATAAAATATCTAGTCAATAGTAAGTTATTTAACACTATCTAATTGAATTGTCAAAATACGACATAGCTGACTACTAAAATTTGGCTCAAATTTGCATTATGACTTTTTGCTTTTAACTTCGTAAAGATTCAAAGAATGGGCCATTATTTTTATTGCCTCAATAAAATACAGGCAATTTCATTTAAATTTTAAAATTACATTCATGAATTTTGCAAAATGTGCATATTTGAAATTAATCAAAATCTAGTATATAATTTTTACTTAATTAATCTACCAAATAGCGAAATTTAGTCGTGTGTTCCTCATCTCCAAAAAGCCCCGAATCCAAGTCGTCATGTCGATATTTACTATATGTTCTTGGGGTAATATATATTATACAATATTTCAATAATAGAATATTATAATTCAAAGAATGGGCCATTATTTGCATTTTTAAATTCCCTAACATACACGGTTAAATAAAAATTTGCAAAAAACATAACCGAAAAAATATACATACAAATATAATATTTCATCGTTCAGAAAAAAAAGGTATTTTAATACAACTGTAATTTCATTTTTTTAAACAAATCTATCGATATTTTTCTACACTTTTAAACGATTTTTCTAAACATTATCAAAGTTTTTTAATTTTAATGTCGACTTCATATTTAACCCATTTTCGCCCTTCACAAAAATCTTTCCGGAACGCTGATTTGCAACCGTACTTGAACTACTTTAATGAATTAATCTATAAATAAATAAACTGCAAGGTATATAGATTGTTCGTATACTGGGTGATTTGCGATTAATTCCACCATAGCTCTAATCGATTCACGAACAGTGGTGATAACCACAGTGATTTAATACAAAACTCGAAGATCCCGTGTGTATTTTATCGGCCTACAAAAAAAGTTGTCAGAAATTTTGATGATAACGCCTACAATCTAATTTGGTTAGGCGTATTGGTAATAAAGCCGTATGTAGGAAGGGCTGATCTTATTAAGCCCGATATATCGGTCCATCACAATAAGGAATTGGACTATAGGCCTAGAGAGTAATTGAATATTTTACCAATTTACCAAAGAGAACCGAAACGTTGTGTGAGTTAAAAATAAAGACAATGAAAGATCGACATCCTTTTAGTATTTCTAAGTCATAGAAGTTAATTAAAGTGTGACAATACCAAGATATCGCACATTTTTGTAGTGCAATTTACAAGCTATATTGTTACAGAAAACCTTCCTAGAACAAATGTATGTGTATCATGTATCATCAAGATAAAAATCAAGGTATGAAGGCAGAAGAGAAGAGGTCTAAAAATAAATTCACCAGAACCACTCCCGGTTCGGAGGCATCAACATTAAGGCAAACTTTCTGCTACTTCTTACGGTCAAGAAAAGGTGGCTTATTTTGAAGAACAACAAGACAAGAACAAAAACAACGCGTATCTTCTGATACGAGCATTAATTACCCTCTCAAAAAATTGAGATAGATTAGGTAGAATGCCAATAGGACGAATGTGTTTTTAGCTCGGTGGGCAAATTGACTTTATGTAGCGGGATAACATAGGTGGTGTGGCTCGAACAAGACAAGTACATTTGAACTACTTACGTCTGATATATACTACTACTACGCCTTATGGGATAGGTATCTGTAGGTATAATGTTATATACAGTGAAATGTTAAAATATGGAACAAATTCATTTAAAATTCAGATGGATTTCAAGAAAAATACTCGCACAAGCCCAACGTATTTTTTTCTTGAGCAGTAATTTAATTTTGAACTGATACAGGAATATAGCTGGTACCAGAAAAGTTCTACGGTAAGGTCGTCCAAAAACTAATGAGGACAGAATAATAAACATCTTGCATGAATTAGCTTCAGATAATGATGTTAGTTAACGAAGAGCTTTGCGTGTATCAAAAGAAGAAAAGTATCATCCGTATAAGATTTCATTACTACAGGACCTGAACGACGATGTGATGTGAAACTATGATGGAAACGTGAAACTTAAATTCATTTTTTGATCGTTACATAGAGTTTAGTGAGGAAGCCACGTTTTGTTTAAATGGTACTGTAAGTAAACAAAATTGGTATTGAAGTACAAATAAGTCCCGATAGATGAAAGAAATTCATATACGACAATCACAAAAATAAATGTTTAGGCAGGGATTCTGAATAACAAAATTATCGGATCTTATTTCCTCCATCAAAACCTTATTGGAGACCAATATTTACAATTTTTTCAAAATGACTTGATATCTAATCTCGCAGTTTCTTGCCCAAATCCAAACCAACCTGACATTTTTGCTCAACAAGTGCATGAATATTTAAATAAGGAAAATAAATAAGAACTAAAAGTTCGGATTTTCACTAAATTAAATATTTTCACATAACAACCGTGTCTTTATCACATGTCACATTTGATTAAGACACGGTGTTGTTTAAACAATTGTCATGTGAAAATATACAATTTCGTGAAAAACTGAACTTTCAGTTCTTATTTATTTTGTTAAATGGATTTGGATCCAGTAAAAGCCACCTCAGTTCAATATTTAAATAAGGTATTTACTGCACAGTGGAAGTATGGAATGGCCTGCAAGATCTCCAAATATTACTACAATGGATTTGTTTTATTATTATATTTAATATCAAAGTGTATAAGAAAAAATCACAAAATAAGGCACATTAATCAAAACATCTTGAGTAATGTTTTGGTGGGCATTTTCAAAACTCAATAAAATAAATTCTATGATACACCCTGTTTCTATCCTGTTTTGTGTCCGTATCCAACAAAAATAAAAATGTCCATTCTCTTAGATGCGCCATATATTTATTCTCTTTCATTACTGACAGAAATATAATTTTGACAATTTCAGTACTTACTGGTACTAGGACGTACATTTTCATTGCAAAATTAAAATTCGTTTTTTTTTATTTTTATAAAATGTAGGACAGAGGTAATGGTAACAACTTAATATTTTATATTTTATGTAAAAGAATTTTTCTTCAAATGCAATACCTGATTTTAATAATGAATGAATTTGTTCTATATATCAGCCGTTCTTTAAATATGGAAATATATGTCGGGGTAGTTCAAATGTACAGACATGTCTGGTTCGAGCAAACTATTGATAACATTCGAGAAAACTGGACGTCTCTAAGCAGAAATTTATTAAATGTATATCATTATCATTTTTTCTGAATATAAAATGATATCCCGTGCGCAATCTGGAGATATAGTAACTAAATCGGGAAAAATCGTGGCCGCCATATACAAACTAGGAACTCAAACAAAGTGTAACGGACCGCGCGACTCGTGTGGGAAATATTCTACGAGCGAGTGGTTTATTAGGATGTGTAATTGTTATAAATTTCGCTAATTCGGACATTAAAGCAGCGGCATAACAACCGTGTAATGTTTTTGCAAACCTATAATGCATTCATGTGCGTGTACGGAGTTTTAATTAAGCGTGTGTGCCTATTAGGAATCGACGAGTCGGTTTTAATTTTGAATGGATTCTGCACGACAATGCGTTGTGTCGCAAGCGGAAACCCGCCCATGGAAACTCGCCCCCACGATTACCGCGACTGCCAAATCGAGGGCGGGAAAAAGAAATTTTAAAACATTATACGCGCGATAATTTTGTAAAATTAATTTTAAATCTGATATAATACGATATGCTATCATCATATAACCAAAACTAACAAACCGGCGCACTGACTTAAGAACTATTTAAAACTTAGAGATAAACTCTATCCAAATAAAAATTTAAGAAATTTGCCGGCAATGTTTTAAAATAAAAGTGAAAAAGATTATAAGTTGGTTGAAGACCGGTCAAAACTATACAGGGACACTTAATAATTTCTATGTAGATAGTGCAAAGTCTGTTCATAGATATAAGAAAGTGACCAATTGCTTTTGAGTGGGATTATCCAAGGGTGGTCATTAACATACAATGCAACAAGATTATTACCTAAAAGTTTCGGAATTTAAATTCAGGTAAAATTGTGGTCCGTAATAGAAAATATAATTTTATACCAACCTGTGTTTAAATTCTTTGGTTTGGTATACTACTTAGTTTAAGTTTATTAGTAATCATTCTTATTTCGTATGTAATACAGAGTGTGTTGAATCGTGTGCGAATTATGCAAAATATGTGCGACTCTAGTGTATCTCAGGCGATACTCCCGCCCAAATGTAGAAAACACTATTCTATTGAGACTAAGGAAGTTATAAACAATGTTTATTTGACTCTCATTGGACGCAGAGCCAGCAAGCAAGCATCATTAGAAGAAACGGCCGCAGTGACGAAAATTACAACACCAACTGTATGGAAAATTGTGAATAATCCCATTTCAGCGGGGAAAAAAAGAAGCGATGCTGACATTTTCTCGAGTGTAGATGAAAGTGATCAAGATATAATATGGGGTAGAATTTACCAGTTATACGAGGAACAAAGTGTGCCTACATTAGATATCTTAATTAGGAGGCTTGAAACCGGTGTTAAATGTGGCAGGCAGAACTACCTTATGGAAGTGTTGGATTCCAAATGGACTTTCTCTGTCTGCGAAAAATATTAAAGATTCTTCTCTGGATTACCATGAAGACGCCACCGCTGGTTTATTTGAAAGTTGGTTTAAAAACAAACTAGTTCCAAACATTCCTCCTAATAGCTTCATTGTAATGGACAATGCAAGTTATCACAGTAGATAGTTGACTAAAACCTCTTCCCCATGTGACATAAAAGCAACAATCCACAACTACATGTATTATAACGACATTTATTTTCACGAAGATTACAGCAAAAAACAATTAATTGAGGTTCTACAAAGATTGAACCTACAAAAGGAATACGTCTGTGATAATTTGTAATTTTATTTTAGATTTAAACATAAATACATACAAAAATAAATAAATATTGTTTAGTATCTTTCCTAACAAAACCCCAAATAATTAAATTTTAAGCAAAGTACGGAGCTATTCGGCCATATTTCATTCATACAGCTTGCCCGGGTATTTCCTTAATTCGTATCCGTTGGTCGCTTTCTTATATCTATGAACAGACTTTACCGAGCCTATCAGTATTTTACCAACTACGTTCAAGGTATCTTAAAACGATTTTGTATATTCAAATAATTTGCTTCACTGAGAAAATTACATACTCTCTTGTATTCAGTACTCACTCTCTGATGACATTTTTAAAGTAAAATATGATAAAAAAATTTGTTAGTTTTGTTAGATAAACTTTTCTTAAAAAACCTTGCTTATTCTGGATTTGGCGGATGAGCAGTTCGCTCAATTCAATGATGGAAAACGGCGGACCATATCTAGTTAGAGGAGGAGAATAAGGGAGTTCCCCAAAGACGCATATTAGGTCCTGTGTTCTTTTCTATTTATAGAGTTCATTTTTGTACCACATTAAAATGTTGCCCTTGCTAATATGATGATGACTAACAAATCTGCATTTCATTTATCAACATCGATTTCATTAACCAAGAATGTAAAAAATTTAAGACTTTCAAAGAAATAACTCATTAAGATTTCCATTTCTTCCTTCTACTCGCAATACTGGCGGTGAAGGTTACCTGACAAATATGACCAACTAAAAGAAAATGTTGGAAGTCAAAGCCTTTGAAACAAAAAAGGAAACAAAGGGTGTTGTTTTGAGGTACTTGACAAACATATAACTCCAGATGGTAAATAAAACTGTTTTTCATGTCTAGTTTTAGCAATCTCGACGAATGCTTGCAAGGTAAATGACTTTTGCGATAAACACGCTCACTAATTAGAATAATTAAAGCCCGCAAATACCCTTACACGCACATCAGCCATGCAAATCGCATTGTGAAGCAGCGTTTTCGTACGTCCGCATCTATAATTAGGGACGTGATTTTCAGCGACATGCGTGAGACAATTAGTATATTTTTCAGTGCGGTGAGAAAGTGACGGTTTTATGCGAAACCGGCGCCGAAGGGAACACCATTGAAAACGTCAGCTTTAAGAATATTTGACGTGTTCTCTTTAAAGTTGACTTTAAAGAGAACACGTCAAACATTCTTAAAGCTGACGCAGGAGAATTCCAGAAGTTTTGTAAATAGCATTACAGTAGCCTGTGCATGTTTATTTGAAAAAAAAAGCCAATAAATTTCACACACTAACCTGTACTTGGATCGATTTTCTTTTTAAACATTGATCTTCACGCATTAAACTCCGTTTAACAGAACATTTAACTAGCCATATTCTGCCATAACAATGCTATATCTAAACTGAAGTCAGTAGAATTCATTGGTTACATGCATTAAACTCCTTTTTCCAGAACATTTAACGAGATCCAGCCATATTCTGCCGTAAAAATACTACATCTAAACTAAAATCAGTCGAATTCACGAACTGTCAGCGGCCATATTGAGTGTTCAACGCCTCTAAGTGTCACTGATTAGTTTGAAACGACAGAAAATGACGTCGGCAATGGGCGAATGATCGCAGCAGCCGTGTGCAATATTAATTTGTGCAACGGAAATAAAAGAAGAACAACATTCAGTGCACAGATCCCTACATATAGTTTAGTAGTCTGTGTTCAGTGATTGGTAGGGGAATAGATTATTCCAAAAGTGCTGGATTAAATAAAATAAATCGATAGAGAAGGAATCCACGCAGACAGAACCGAATTACCACAACGCTGGAAAGGCTCTAAATAAACATCAGCAAAATTCGCGAACCCATAAGGCCCGCAAATGTTAAACTCGGACGGGGCCTATTTTGTATTTCTCGCCCATCGAAACGCGTTTATTTTCAAGAAGGTGAAAGTGGAAACGTTTTAAAATGCGAAACGGCATGTGGGAGCGCATTTTTCGGAGATTTGTTCGGGTAAATCGTTTACGCTACCGAATCCGTTTGTAGGTCGTTCGACAAGAGGAAGCCGGTCGAAAAACATTTGCTAAAAGTCGAATTTGATATTTTTCAAAGGCGGACGAAATTCCGATCAATTAAGAGACAGAAACTTTCTCTCCGAACGTGCGATTGGAAACCGCAAATACAATAGCACTGGGAAACGGTCTCCGAGGGATGGGCATAGAACTAGTGGGACCGAATCCATGTGTCATTAGCATAGAAAGAAGTTGTCGAGGATTTAAGAGGCCGCCAGGAATAACAGGACACTTAAAATGATAATTACGGGTTTCCAAACGACTAATGCCATTGTCACACACACGCCCAGTGAGAAAATATACGGGACGTTAATAACAATGACTTAGATATTCAGAATTTGTTTTGCACTTTAACCGGCATTTTATAGGACCGAATATATTACGAGATTAAAGACACAAATATCGAAAAATTAACATCCCGAATTGCGCAAAGAAATCAAAACGAAACTATTTCATTTAAAAATAACATTTATTTTCAAATCAAACGTGATAAAAAATGTCATATAAATTTCTGTTCATTATCATAGGTCCATGATTTAAAAACAAATGTTTGACTTTAAATGGAAAAAATATATTTTGACAACCCCATACGAAAAACTGTAAGACCGGCAACGTTGCAAATATTATTTTTAGATTGGCCACCGCTTCGGTCCTTTTGGGAAATCCGGTATATTAGTACAGACTTTTTCGGTATATTTTAACGCCCTGTCTACAAAGGGCCCATTGCAATATCTACGACAATCCCGGGTGTTGCCAATATATTAACATACGGCTTTATTTTATTTTTAATCATTGATGACAGTTGTGTCACCGGTTTAAGCGAATTAACGACAATTACGGTCAACCGCTTCATTCCTTGCTTTTATTAACAGTTAAACATATTTTCCCACACCATTCCGTTTTCGGTATTATATGTTAGCGGTCGAATATTTTCACATAGATCGGCATGAAACTTTCAGTATCTTATCGACATTTATTAAGGTCTACTTCGGAAAGGTAAAGGGGAGGTAGGGCACGTAAAGTAATTAAAAATCTTTGATGCAAAGGAACTACAGTGACCCGATGGATACTTAAACTCCTTCACTTGTTTGGCATTGATTTCATTACAAAATTCTTTCTTTCATTCATTTTCATTGTGGATCGGTAGTGTTTTGGCAGAATTCTCGTAAAAAGGAAAGAACTTTAACAGAAATACAAATTAGGCATTATGTATACAATAATTTAATAATTACAAAAAGTCATAATATTCTTCGTCATTTAATGAACTTTCATCTGCTTTTGACACACATTTTCTCCTTTTCATTCTCGGGTGTCATTTCCTAAGGTCTTCCATTTCATATTTGTGTTGTGTACACCGTGTGCCAAATAAAAAGATCCACTATACGATCTGGAAACCCATAGGAAATACAAAAAAAGTTTCGTACAAAAGTTTCTTGAACTCTCCCGAAGATTTAAAATATTATAATTTTGTTGATACAGGGTGTCCGAAAAGTGTCCCCTCCGACATCAACTTTGGTATTTTAAATGGAACACCCTGTATACTTCGAAATTTTTTTGATCCCTCGTTAAAATAATGGTCTCTTTCTTAAGAAATTTCTATTCGAATTTTGCATACTTTACTCAGAAATTGAGGTTATGTGTTTTTTTTTATATTTTGATTGCCCCATATAAAATAGTGTTGTGACGCTACGGATCCAGGTATCGCAACGAAAATTTAACCACAGACTATGAAGATGATACACTACTCAATCAGTTTGACAGAAGCGTCTCAGCTTAAACAGAGTGTCCCAAAGAGGTGGTGCCGTTTTGGCGAATTTAATTAACAAAATCTAAGGATTTTAAACTATATTTTTATTCAAATATCAATTCTAGGACAAAAAATAAGGTAAGTTTTGTAATTTATCTTATATTTAAATTTTACTTAATTTTTGAGATATTCGAGGTTTAAGATAACACCCGTATAAATTCTGGTTGAATTTAAAATTGCCCACATTAGGTCACTTGTCGGCAATATTAGGTATTTTTTAAATAGCAAAAAACATGATACTACTTCTTTTAAAGATATATAATACTCCACATATATGAATAAAACCTATTGCTAACAATACAGGCAAAAAATCGATTCTATATTACACACAATAATAGATTTAATTAAACTTCAGAATTCATATTTTAAAAAACAAAAATAAATAATTAAAGTTTATAGATTAACCAAAAAACTATAACTTATTTAAAATACAAATAAAATATATACAAGCAAAAAACTTGACGACTATGAATAGAAATATGAAAAACCGCAAAAACAAACAGAAATGTCAAAGTATGTTTATGGTGGTGGTGGTGTTATCTTAAAACTTCGAATATCTCAAAAAGCAAGTAAAATTTAAATATAAGATAAATTACAAACTTACCCTCTTTATCCTAGAATTAATATCTGAATAAAAATATAGTGTGGTCCAATTGAAAATCTTGAGACTTTGTTAATTGTATTCGCCAAAACGGCACCATCTAATTGGGATTATTGTATTATGTGAGTGAATCATTTTCTTAATATGTGGTTAAATTTTCGTTGCAATACCTGTAACGGTAGCGTCACAACACAATTTTATATGGGGCAATCAAAAAAAGTACATACATAACCCCAATTTTTGAACAAACTATGCAAAATTAGAATATGAATTTCTTAAGAATGTGACCTTTATTTTAACCAAGGATTCAAAAAATATTAAAATGTGCATTTAAAGTAACAAAGATTGATATCTGGGGGGGGGGGGGCACTTTTGGGATACCCTGTATCAACAAAATTGTAATATTCAACCGAGGTCGCTTTTATCAAAATAAATAAGAACTAAAAGTTCAGATTTTCACGAAATTATATATTATGACATGACAATTGTTTCGACAACACCGTGTCGTTATCAAATTTTGAACATTTGATAAAGACACGGTGTTGTCGAAACAATAGTCATGTCATAATATATAATTTCGTGAAAATCTGAACTTTTAGTTCTTATTTATTTTGAAAATTATTATATCTTAAATCTTCGGGAGAGCCCAGGAATCTTTTATTCGAAACTTTTTTTCGTATCTCCTATTGGTTTCCAGATTGTATGGTAGATCGTTTTATTTGGCACACGGTGTACATTTGCTATATGTAATAGTTCCTTTTTTCTTCTCTAGGCGTCGAGAGTGATAACTTTAATACGAAAAAGTTGTAAATTAAAATATAAAATATAAGACGAAGAACACACTTAATATATATAGAGAAAGTAATACCTAGCTATAAAATGTTTTTGGAAAACTTTGAAGGAAATGAATTTTCGTGAAGAAAAAAACCACTTTTAATAGAGACTGGACTGGACGAAATTTGAGCAAATGAAGAAACTACTCGAGATTGTAAATTTTAATAAACCTCGTTTTGAGTGCAATTACACGGAGTGCACAAAACAGAAATACCCACTTTCTGGCTTCGTTTCAAAACAAAATATAACGGTACTCCCACCTTCCGCTATAGCACTTTGAATGAAACCCTATAAAAACGGTATGTGCGCAATTATAATTTATATATTTATTATAATTACATATTACATCATTGTTACTTCTATATAAATGTTTATTTACTTGACCTTCGAATAATTAATATTTCAATTATATATCCGTCTTTATAATTATAATTATGTATATTTATTATTATATTTATTATTCTAATAAACTCCCTGTACTAACAGCGCTGTCACGTTACTTTCATTTTCCAATCTGGTCTTTCTATTGTATGAGAATTCGTGTGATCTTAATTTATGAAGGATTGAAGATGTGCAAGTCGTAAAAAATAAGATACGGAAAACCATCAATCGAATTTATCGCAACTTTGCCATATAACCTTTAAGTTGTTCACCCTTTTTAACACAATTTATTACTTTTTCGCATACTACTGAATCAGCCGTGAGATATTCTATCTATCACCTATGGTCGACACAAAATTTGAGCGAAACTGGATTGAATTTATTACTCTACACTGTTCTGAAATAGCCTATAGACTTGACAGTACACGTCAACGTCAGATTTAACCATTTATATGCAATGTAACGGAAAAGGAAATGCGTGCATATTGACGAAGCGCGACGAAACGAGCAACATGCAATCATCTATTAAAAAAAAAAAAAAAACAAACAAAATTAAGGGCATTTAAATGCGAGAAATCGCGTATTCATGCGTCTCGAATTGCACAAACTTTCTTCGATACACGCACAATTTCGAATTCTATGATGCGCGGATGCTTATTAACAACCCGGTAAAGTCCTGACCCAACCATGGACATTAAAATTTGCTGCCGTTTTCTCTCTACGTGTATACGCATTGTATCATTGTAAAAAGCTATCAAGTTCCGGCGAACCACTAGGCGGCAGCACGATCATTCCGATCTACGAATTACGTCACTCCGGTGATGTCGCAGTCATTAAGCCAGAAAAAGACCACACACTGTTGTAACAATGAGCAAGCTGTTACTCGTCACGGGGTAGATCAATTGCCGCCGTTATCTGTAGACTTACACTTACGAAAAAAGTTTTGGGTTGAAAATTTATTTCTCAAGTAATAATTATTAGTCGAATAATATAAACGGTATGCAGTTATGGTAGATATACCTAGAATTCAATGTATTGTGCTTATGCAGTCACGTCAGAATAAAAGAATCAAAATCTTAATTTCATAAAAACAGTCAAATCAATGAGAAAACTTTCTATAACAACACATTAGTTATTGAACATTATTAAGAAAAGATATCCTGACATTAAATTGGAACCAGCAAGATGTTTTTTGCGATTAAGGTTATTCAGGATTTAATCGAAATGTTGGAGCAAATAAGAACCTTATTTTAACTTATGAAAAGAGACTTCATAGTGATATTAATAATGTGCACGAAATATTTTCAACTAAAGGTACTTTTTCATGTTGATAACTTTTTATTTTCCATGAAAATATAATAGACGAATGTTTTCTTCAAATTTTTACAGTCAGCTCAAAATTTAAGAGGTTTGTTTAATGTATATGTTCATATGAACTTATCTTCTTCAAATCAGTATTATTGCGACGAAAGGAGAATAAATGTAATAATTATTAATAACTATAATATTAAAGTACCCACCTGACTCAGTCCCACTCTGTAGCTGGACATTTCCAGATCCATCGCGAGCACCATGTCCTCCACCGCTCTCCGTTCATCCAGTACCGAAGTGGTCGCCTTGGTTTCGCCAGCGAGTATCCCGAATTTTCTGCGGAACTCGGCCAGAGGCATGAAACTCGGGAAACCCTGCTTATAGAGCCTTACAGAGTCTAAAATCTGAGCTCCTCTGATCTGTAACAATGACATTCGCAACATTTGTATTACTTTAGGACGCCCTATAGGTCCATTATTTATTTATTTATATACACTCAACAGCACAATTCCAATTATAGAGCAAATAAAAACGTTACAGTGCCACCGGAAGAAAAAAAAACTCAGAAAAGAAGAGAAGAGAAAACTATAAATTCTAGCAAATGCAACGCATAAGTGGCAGCTGTACATATCACATTGGTCCCTGCATTTGTTATATGTACGGCAAATTCTATTAGGCCGCGAATATTTACGACATTAGTATTTTGGATAGCAAAAGAAAAGTCATAGGATGTCTTAACCTATTCCTTGGAACAAGAAAATTTATTTTTTGCAACATGCTTGAAGAATCTATTTGATATTAACAGGTTTAGAAATACAGGGGAGCTCTGCTTATTTACAGCTCTCAGCTATTGATACAAGTGAAAAGTTTTCACATAGTAATTGATCAGGTATCTCATTTTCGAGGAACACGCTGTCAGACAGGTGTGTAGTTAATACAATAAAGTACGGCGACAAAACTACAAAGGAGAACTCTTATTTGGAACGTATTCGAAGTATTAATAGTTTTATACTTGCAATGCTATTGAATTAAAGTAACTTTCTGATGATTAAACAAACACAATACGACAAATATGGACATAAAAGACAATTTTTTATCAAATGAAGTTAGTACATTGGGTTTCACACGATAGTATAGTAGTACTCAGTTGATAATCATGTTACAGAGAATCAAACTACAAAGCATTTGAAGGGATTGCCCGTTGTAATTTCATACTACATGATCAGCGTAGAGCAAATGCAAAACATCAATGTCTTTTATGAATACTAAAAAAAATTAATGGCTCCAGAATGAACCTCTGATGGACTCCAAATATGGCATACGACCATAACAGTTCACATTTTGAGGGTGATTTGTTAAGCAGGTCTGAAATAATAATGTCAGATCCTCAGAGGACTTCAAAATACTATAAAGCTCGTTGCAAAATACTATGGTCAAGCATGTCGAAAGCTTTGGGCGAACCAGTGTAGATTGATAATTTTCTTCTAAAAACTACGTAATAATTATTTAATGAAACGATTATCAACGATTTCAACCTTAATGCAGACAATAGATAACCCCAAACTGAGTGAAAACCATTTCTCACCTGAGATCTTAGCAGAGGCACGTTGATGAGACCCTCCTCGGAATTACCGGAGCTCGCCTTCACGTTAATCAAAGAAGCGCTTGCTTCGCAAAGTCCGGCGTTGTGCTGGGGCAGCACGCAGTGGACGAACCTCAGCTTCGTTCGCCTCAGCGTTTCCACTAGGCCGTCGACCGTGAACTTCGTCTGGAGGCAAACGCTCTTCCGTTTGATAGCGGCCGTTCCGCCGGTGAACGTTCTACGAATGCTGGAAGCCCTCCTCAATGATTGGGAACCGTCCAGTCCTACCACGGAGCCGCTGAAACTCGACGCGCCCAAACCTCTCACTGCGACGAACAATTTACTAATGTCTTCCCTGAAATGAACCAGGGAACTTATTGAGTATCATTAGTACACATAGAAAGCGCCTAAAGGGTGCATCGGTCAGAGCAAAACGTCACCTGTAGGAAATTGTAAAAAGGAACTTCCCAAAGGAAAAGAAATATTCGCTCATTAAAGATCGACTATAAATTCACAATCGCCCTTCATTTTTTTTGGGATATGTTTGCGATCAAAGAGAGGCAAAAATTGAGACTAACTGCAAACTAAGGCACATTAATTTGGTATAAGTATGACTCGGAACACCTATGAGGATCCTCGCCACCGAATATAGGAGATTTAACTTACTTGCAACTTTCCTGAAGAATCGCAACAGCCGTCCTCGCGACGGGATTCTCCCTGCTTTGTTTGAGCCACCCCTTCGCACTGTAGAGTACAGGGTTTGTGCCCTGCAGGTGCTGCAGAATAAACTGACTATTGCCCGGCGCTTTCCGCAGCAACAACTGATGGTCCCTTTCTCCGTAGTGCGTGAACAACCTTTCCAAGAACGAATCGTCGCTGCCGGTCGGATAGAGAGACTCTTCGTCTAAAAGCCACAGCAGGCCCCTTCTGTCCGTTTCGCGAAGATCCGTTTGCGAGGTCCTTATCACCGTATTTTGGGCTGTTTTGTCTAAAAGATTGACCAGGGGCAGCGGATTGATCAGGTTCTCGTTTTCGTTCTGGTCGTAGGTAAACTCTACGTTCTCTTGGACGTAGCGATCTTTCGGCGCCACCAAGTTTGTGTGGTGGAAGAGTAGTTGGAGTCTCTCTTGGAGGTAGTTATGGCAGAGGTCCTCGAAAGATGCGCCGGTCTGACGACCGCAAGTGGCCGGGTTCTGAAAACCCGGAGCGTCAATCAGAAGAACTGACGTCGCGGTGTAGCTATTGGCAGAAATAGATCTGTTGATCAGGTTCGCGACGCAGTTGAACACTTCTGAGTAGAGACCCATCGCCATCCCTTCTACTGCTTCGATACCAACGGCTTCTCTTTCGAGACCCTTTTCAGTTGGCGACGGCGTCCTAAAAGGTGCCCTTGGTGCGTTAGGGGTAACCATGCCTCCCGAAGCGAGACCAAACACGACTCGCGATAATTCTTCTACGGTCGTGCCTAAAAGATTCGCCGCCCTTTGAGCGCATTGCGGATGGGCGAATTGGTAACGAGTGTTGCTGCCGACTGCAAAATAAACTGTCTTAATCTAAAAGGCACATTTACGAAAAATGATACCTTTAACTGCTCCGGCGCATCCCAAATGAAAAATGGCAGCCAACACCGAGAATAACACCTTTTGTTCGGCGTCGGTTACCCCCAACACGGTCAGGGCGCCGCAAGTTTTGACGAACTCCTGCTGCGCTCTCTGCTTATCCTCGTGCTTCTGCAGTAGACTCATAAAGAAGTTATTTTCGTTCCCGGAAATGTTGTCCAGGTATAATTCCTTCCTAAGATGACCCTCGACACCGCAAAGGAGTCTATGCATAATGTGGAAAGTCGTTTCGCTTTCCACTTTCCTTACGACGCGCGTTTTCTCTAGCAGGAGAATCTGAACGCTGGCCGAAGCTATGGCGCCGCTCTGGTCGAAGTCGACGCTAAATATCTGAGTGAATCTGGTAGCGTTGGTGTTCATTGCCGTCTTACAGTTGCCGAAACCTTCGAGGACGGTCCAAAGGGCCGTCAACTTCTCCAAGTTGAGCACGTTATTGACGGTACCGGCAGCGGTCACAAGGTACTGAACGCAGTGGCGAAAGTTGGTGGTTTTTCCGGAGCCGGATCGGCCGAGAAAGACTAAGGACTGGTCCCTGCGGCTCGACAACATGTTCTGATAGGCCGACTGAGCCATCGAGTAAATGTGCGGCGGCATGTCCTCGGATTTGCACCCTTTGAAAAGGGCCACTACCTGAAAAATTACCAAACTAGTACCCGCTACGTGCGGCAGTTCAGGAATAATGACCTTTTCGGAGTATATGGCTAGAGGCGCCATGGGGTTGACGACCAGAAGGGTACCGCTTCCCGCATAGGTATGAATCAAATTGGTAGAGTAACGTTGTCTCAAGGTATGCAACACACTCGATTCGTTAAGGTGTCTTAGTGCCGCTAGGTCTTCCGCTCTGTCGAATTGCGGAGGATTCGCCTAGATTGGAAACGTATTAAATAATTGCAGTACAAGAAAAAGTACCACCACGTACCCGCTCTATATCGTCTTCGTCGACGCTTAGTACGTCATCGGTCTCCTCAAGACAGATGCGGATTTTCCCAGGCTCCACGGCGTTGGGGTCGGTTTCCTTTTTGGCCGCAGTAAATCCGCCCCGGTGCATTAGCCACACCCTCTCGGAGTCCAGCCATCGCCTTTCCTTTTCTAAGTGTTCTTCCGACTTTGCCTGTCGAAGAAACAAAAAATTGTGTTGAATGTATCAGGGAGGAAACTAATGAAAAGAGAGTTACCAATTAACGATTCAAGAAGTCCAACATTTTAACAAATTGCTTTACGTTAAGGAAAGCTGTAGTGTGCTATTCGGATGATGCGCTGAGAGGATAACCTAGCTTTTCAATCAAGAAGTTAAGTTATTAAACGTGATACCTAACATCAATGGAGATTTAACGAACGATTGAAATTGGAAAAAGGAAGTACAAATCACGAAAGCTTCTCTAAAAGATATGATATGTAAGGACAAATATGTAAAAACAAATAAGAAGGATATATAAAAGAGCAGCTAGAAACAAGATCATATACCAGAAAGACCATGCAATTGATGCACACTGTGACAATTAAAACAGCAAGATTCGTGTTAAGAAAATCACTAATCATAGTAAAAAATTCCTTAGAAAACAAAATGGAATCAAAGACGTGACAAAATGGGTTGAAATAGGAAGAACATTCTGAAATAAACACATAAAGAATATCCAGAGTACGAAGGCTGGACATCCTCATCCGGAGAAAGTTTGCTTTACTAGAATAAGCATGCGATAGCCTACTATATGGATACTATATTGAAACCAGAAAAAGAAAAATAGTTATGAATTTTGTACGCCTTTTCGCTGGGTAGTTGAAAAAAGACAAAACGTTGGGTATTTATTAATCAGAATCGATTCGTGATTCGCGCAGAAAACCAGAAAACTACTCAATTAAAAAAATAAAACCATTTGATTGATTATTGTGTGTTCTACACTATGTGTGTTCACATCATATTAGGAAAAATGAACCACAACTCCAACGCAAAGGTGAATTGAAACTGGGGTTATTGTATAGTTAACTAAATTGCCTCTTAACATTTCTTTTCTTAGTTTGATTTCGTTTCAAAATCAAATATAATCATTTTTTGGCTTCATTATGTGTGTAGAGTTCAAAATATATATGCATCCGTACAAGGTGTTTATATTTTGCTACAGCTAAATCTTAAACAGAAAAAAAAATTACATAAATACAAAAAATGTAGGGTTTTTCTATGTATTATCTTTTGGTGCAGAATAAAAAAAATGAGTTGCAAATCTATCAAAATATCATAACTTACTTACATTATTTTTAGATGTCTTTTCAATTTTTACGTTTAAATTGTAGGTATATGACTTTTAATTTGTATTGCTTACTTTTAAAAAATGCCCGATAAAAACAAAGTTTTGTTTAATTCTTTCGATGTAACAATCAAATAACTTAATTTTATTTATCTGATTTCATAATTCATATCATTCATATCATATCATATCATTTCATATCGCCCAACATTATTTATGCAAATTTGAAAATTCTTTAAAAATTTCCTTCTTACACTGATATTGATATCTGCTATTTAATCTTACACATTCATTTTATTCCTTTACTCGTTGACTATTAAAGCATTATAAAATATCATTATCCTCAGTTTTATTTCTTAGACAATGTCTTCTCTATGTTTCTAAAGCTCTAGCTGCCTAAAATTTTCTAATCATATATATGATATGTATTTTTCGTTGATACTCCTCTACCTGGAGAAAGCGATATTAATTAGGAAGCATGGCAGTTTTATATAATTTTGTTTAAAATTTTATGGTAACGCCATCTAGCGTCAGAAAATTAGTTCATCCAGTCATGATTGCGAGAATGAATACAGTTTCGATATTTGCTATGGAAATTTGCAACTCTCTTTTTCATTAGTTTTCTCTATGATAAATAAGTTAAACAGAATATTTTTTGGACCGGTCCTTACAAAGTGCCATTGTATATATATTCTTGAAAAATAGAAGGCGAAAAAGTGGTAAGTTGTCCTATTAAAGCTAACTACTTCCCACGGTTTGCTAATTACCGCACAACAAGTTCGAATTTTAGTGAAAAATAAAACCTAATAACAACTGTCGGCATAAAATAATTTTATGGCCATTCGATGCCCCGAGCGACCTACATATAACCATGGGTTCAAAGTGCTATTCAGCAGTCGATTCGCTCCGAAAGTTTTACAACTAGGTAAATATGCTCCTCGGATATTGCTTAAGCGTTGTTTATATTTTCCAAAATACTTTCAACATTTTTTCGTTTTTCCTTGCGGTATTTGCAACAAACACGACAAAAACCAATAGATAATAAAATTATACCAGATAATTTACAAATTTTTGTCTCAAAAGTGATAAAAATTGTAATTTTTAAATGGAACTCCCTGTACATTATGACAATTTTAGTTTGTGAGGTTTGTAAAACCTAAACCTTAACAATTAAATAAACTTAAAATATATGTCGCTTTAATTTAACCGATACTTGGAAAGTATTTAAATTCTGTAAGTGAAATTTGCAGCGAAACGTAGCAAATTTCAGCATCAACGATTGATAAAAAAAAATTGGAGACTATCACCATTCGAGATATCGTTTAGAGTACCTGGTTGTTGCAGCTCTTTGGTCATTCAACATACCAGAACTTGTAACTGTTACTAGTAATTTTATTGATTTGATCAAAAGTTGTATTACCAACAAATCCAAAATGTAAAAAACACAGCCTGCTAATCTCTACTTAGAGAACTAGTATGGTGCCGCAAGGGTGTATCTTAGGATCCTTGTCGTTTAAGATTTACACTAATAACTGCGGCACTGTTTAAAATACATCACTTACTTTTAAGTCGACTATTCTATTCTCTTTTCCCTAACGATCGGTCTGATGCCAATGCTAGTAATGATTTAAACAATTTTCTTCTACATTCGCAAAATAATAATAAATGCAGATAAGTTTTGGTTTTCGTTAAGTACTAAGATCTGGTATAGGCGAACATGATTATAAATTTTTATGGCAATAACTAGAAATTTGGCTCTTTAACTTGATACTAATTTACGAAAGCTTATTTTTTAGTCAAAAAATTGTATTGTAACATTATATACATGTATCTAATCTAGCTAAAATAGATAGAAACAGAATGGAGAAAGCAGAGAAGAGTTACCTCCGATTTATTTTCACAAACCAAAATTTTATCCAGTAGTCTCCTAAAAGATGCAAATGCTTAATGTGAGCAATAGTTCTCTGCATTTTTTTCATAAAATTGTGTTTTATAACTGTCCCCCGTACTTGACAAATAAAATATCTTATAGGAGAAATGTCCATTCTTTAATTTTAAGGTCTAGAGGATTTATATCTTCACCTCAGAAAGAGAATAGTACTTTTTAAAATAGGGTGTTTTTTTAATATTTATAAGCATTATAATAATGTGCTAGCTTTACTAAAAGATTTTGTAATTTCTAAGAAAAGAATGAAAAATCTCTTTTTTGTTTCATTCATATTTCAGCTTTTCTCTTCTCTGCTAAATAAATTACATACATATATATAATTTGTTTTTAGGTAGTTTAAATATAACTTTGCAGGCTTGTGAATATATTTATTTCAGCTTTCAGCTCCTTTTTTGCAGTCCATGTTACAATTTACGATTGTATGTGATCTAACTTTCTACTCCCTATAAGTTTGTATGAATTATTTCAAAATAAATATATTTATTATTAATAACATTTAAACCAATGAAAAAAAAACAGAAGCCATAGAATTTTTATTTCGAAAACTCCAAACGGATGAGTTAAAAAATAGGGCGTTCTGTTTGAATATATAACACGAAACGTAGGTATAAAGCTGCATTTTTTTGTGTCGGACACGGACCTCAGATGCGTGTTGGTCCGTGCATTTTCACTTATACTGCGCCACGCCGTATATAGCACAGACCTTGGCTCTGTCGCCGTTGACCCACTAACCGACATCGTACAAATGCGCCATTTTGCCATATTTAGACGATGCCGTGATCGCCTTTGCCGCCATTATTACACTTTTCGAATGACGCCGACTGCTGTACGCATCGACATTTTCTATTTCCTTATTCTATTATAGTATCCCTTGTCGGACATTCGCAATTAAATCGTTAACATAAATTTAGATCGCTATATTATTCTTATGACGCCCAAATCTATTTAAAGCTCACGCGAAATGCAACATCAGACGTTCCGGTTAAAAGCTTCCCGGTCTGCGTCAAGATAACCCAAATCAAAATTTCGCGATTGGTGTTATGGTACGACTCCTGCATTATATTCCGTGCCGGTCTGAAACCTATTACCATCTGCCACGTTTACCAAATGCTTAACGATTCAGCAGAGCAAATAAAACAACTCGTCATATCGAATCGATTACCGAAACTCCAGCGATAAACTGTCTCAAAGTTGGCTTTTGACGCATAAAAACCAACTACAACCCTATAAGTTAACCATTTCGTAATCCTTACCCGATTGGTTTTTTGTCGCAGCAACTCCTGGAGATCTTTAAAAGTGTTAGCCTTGTCGGTACTATGGAAAAATCCTGCCATTCTTCTGTAGGTGCTCGTGCACGCCAATTCATGGTACTCCACCGGTTTAGTTTTACCTCTGCGAATACTTTTCCTAAAGCTGCCGCGGATCTGCATTATCGGGGTCTGATTATCCATCTTCGCAGATCGCCGAAACGAACCGTTCCGCCCCCGTTCGAAAGTACTGCCAGTACCATCGTCCCCAGCGTTAGATTTTTTCCTCTCGTCATGGTTTCTCCTCAGTCCGCCGATCCAATTGGTCTCCGCCGATTCGAACACGTCCAAATGCCTAGACTTGGCGTTCGACGCTTTGGTACCGCTCTGGAACAACCTGGCGCAAATGTCGTTCTGCTTCGGTACCGCCTGACTTTTGGATTTGTTTTCCACGGACTCGGTGGAGTCGGACTCGCTATAATTCTCCGAGCTAACGCTAGCTGGCTTCGGTTTCGGCGGTACCGGAGGCTTATTACCGGCGCCCTTGGACGCCCTCAATGACGAGGTTCTCTGAATGGGGCTCGGCGGTACTTTTTGCTTATTGTCCACCGAGTCTAAGGAGTCGGTTTCGCTAAAGTTTTCCGAGCTGTTACTTTTTTTGGTCGGTACCGCCGTGGGATATTTTTTGGAGGGCGTCCTCTGCAAAGGGCTACCGTCGACGTGGTCCGCGGCAGTACTACTATAATTTCCGTGACCGTGAACGGCTCCGTTACATTTGGCGTGTTGGGTGGTACGTTTTTTCGGCTTCGGCGACAGTACGTCATTGTTTCGTAAGGAGCTGGCGAAAGTCGACGCGAACTGGATCATCTTGGTGTTCTTAAAGCGAGACGTAATTATTTTCGCAACCGAGACGCATTTTTTTTAAGTGGTACTACTTGGCTACCGTCAAACGGCGACCGTCGACGAGCACTAACGATTCGGTACTACCATGGTACACATCGATCGATAAAAATTACAGCCATATGTTAGCCGGCCTTGTCCGGAGAGACGGAAAGCAATCACAGAAGAAGCGAAATGGTGACGAATGGGACCAATTAGAACATTAGTATTCAAACTAAAATTAAATCGTTCCAAACAACTTTAGGTAATTAAGCAATTACGATAAGTTAGATTGAGCGCTGCCCGAAAGTGGTGGTACCGCGGGCGAAATTGCACCACAGCCGTGAACACGTTGAATTACATAATTGGCGAAAATTAAATGACGCATGTCCGTTTTGCGTTCAAGTGTATTAACGTCGTAATTAATTAACTACTTCGGTGACGGCTACAACGCGAAGCAAATTGCTTGGAGACCATCGCGTCGTACCGCTGTAATACCCACCACCTGTTCGAAAATAAAAATTTAAATTTAAAGTGAAAATAAGTTCGTGAGAATGGGAAGATGGAGGGAGACACCTTAATAAGTAAGTAAAGTGTGTCTCAAAGTATATCGTTTCGACTTTGGACGAACAATTCTCCAAAAATTACGCCCTTTTTATCTATTGTCACTGGGTCGACCCGAGAACCAATTCATTCAATTCATAGGTAAGGGACAAGACAGAGGCGAATAAAGTAGCTGCCGACCAACACTAGCAGATGCATTAGAGAATTCATTAAATAAGAAGCTTTAATAGAAACTTGCCTACTTACAAAAACGCCAATATCCTCGATAAAGGATATTGTTGTTAACACTGAATTGTTGAATGAAAGAAAAAAACGTAGTGATTTTCAATCTCACCGTCTCATAGTATAACGCGTCCTTAGCAAAAATCAAAATTAGGGTGTGAAAACATACATCAGCGAAAGTAGTAATTTATATGGCAACCATTAGGTAAATTAGCATTTTTTTTTTAATTATAAATATGGGTAATTATATTATTTTATACCCATATTTATTTACTATTAAGTTAATAAAAAAACGAATTCGTCATTTTCTCTATACATTTATAAATTTATACTAACATAATACACTCCTTATATCAGATCTACATTTATCAATTATTGTTAATAATATTGTTATTTCTTGTATGTAACAAAGTGTAGTATTGTTCACCGTTAAAAAATTATGTTATTTAAAAGGAGAATTTTAGATTCTATGCATTGCAATTTTGCATAAAACCTAACATTAATATCAATTAACCATAACACATTATAAAAAGATATGTATTTTTGATTTGAAACTAATATGGAAACAAAACTAACCAAAACTAATACTTTGATTTTGAAATATGTTTGCAATATATTCGTTTCACTCGACCTGGGACTTTAAATATACAGATACCAACTGATTTTTTTTCCAAGCTTTGCCAGAATTTTCAAAAAAAGCATAGACGTAAAAATAAGGCTCATCAATCAAAGAATGTACAAAAGAAGTCTTTTGAACACGATTTTAAGAATACACGTTTTTTTGCTTTCTAAAAGAATATATCGAGCTTTTCGTAAATCTTTACTAAAAAAATCCTATCCTATTAAATCTTGCCGAAAAACAAATTTCGCTAGCCTTATTTCAACACTTTTTTCCAAAAATCTAGCAAAAACCCCTAGGTTCCAAATTTCCATTATTATGGACAATGGTGACCAAGATTTGATAAGAAGGAAAACATATTCCTTTTATCAAAACCAGATTATTGGTACTTTGGATAAACTGAAAACAAAACTAGAACAAAATGAAACCAATATCATAATATCATAACCTCCAATTGGTTTATTTGTAGAATGAGATTTAAATATTGCAAAATAAACAAAAAAAAACTGGTAGTGTAATGTCTAAGATTGCGTACTTGAAGATTTAAATGTCTTCAGGAATTCAAAAAGTATAAATCTGAAAAGAGATGTATAATATCAAATAAAGGATAATTCACGATGGATCAGAAGAGGGATTTTTTTCAAACTGCTTGCTCTTGTCTGCGAAGAATATTAAGGACTCTAGCTTTCACTATCATGAAGATACATATAAAAGATTGCTCGGTTGTCATGGACACCACAAGCTATCACAGCCGCCTGCTATTTCTATAATTGCCGTCCAAAAGACGATATACTTTGAGACATACAAAATCTTACGACGTAAGGCATTTGACAGTGAAGCAATTCCCCACAACACGTCAGTTACGAGAGAATGTCTAATGAATTGAATCGAGTATTGTGCCAACGGAGCTCAGCAGGAACTTTAAAGCTTAATCGCGTCCTGCTACGTCTGACCGCGTGGGTGGTAGCTTTTGTTTAAACAGTTAGATCGATTAATGAAAACGTGGGACTACCGCACTTGTTCGTTAAGGCGATAGTACCGTACTTACACCTCCGAATTGAATTGTCTCGTTAAATGTCAGCGGTTTTTTCGCGTGTGGGCAAATTTTGAATAAGCGACGTCGTTAATTAACGCTCAGTATGTTCGAATGTGTCGCAACGATCAAGTCCGTTTAGGGAATACGAATTCTGTGCCGTTAAGTGGGTAAAAATCGCCGACACACGGCAATTTAAGAAGTAAAGGTCGCCCGTATAACGTTCGAACGTGAGAAAAGTCAGTAAAAAGTGAAAACAAATTGCGGCGAGAGGTGTAAATTTATGTAATTTACGCCTTTGGGGCATCACGTGTGTCTCGCTTTTGCAACGCATAGTATTACCGTCGCTCCAGGCGCCATAGTTAGAAAAATCTATAGCAAGAAACTTCACGTTTGTACTTAAATACTGAAAATACGCAAGGTTTAACTATAACTTGCTCGTTTAGTACCACCAATATTTTATCTCAAATTATTACTACTCCTACTTAGTACTAGCCGGTACTACTACTGAAAACTACATTTAAAAAAAGTCCAATTGTCCATTGCCCTATTATATTTATATTAAAAATAACTCTAATATTCTTCAGTTTCGACTATTACCCAGGTAGTACCGGCTCGCGGTACCGTCTATTAAAAAATGCGACTCGGTTACGTGTAAACGACGAACGAAAAAAGAATTGGGCTGTACCGCCGAATCGACTTTTCATAAACACCCGCGGCACATCTTCGTACACTACCACTGCAAAGTACCACCGTCGACCCTTGGCGCACGATTGGCTAGAGACGCGGAACGCGACCGTCCGACAAGGAAGACAACTCGAAAGTCAATGGAAACATAGACCTCGCGAGTGTGTGCGTGCGTTAAAATGGGACCCTAACGAAATGATAGCTCGGTGGGATCTACGAGATCAATTGTTTACTAATAAACAAGACGTATGCGCGAGCACAACTTCAATTATCTGCGGACCGTATTGTGACCGAAAGTGAAAACGCACGCATGGGCGAGACAGATTTAACCATAAATAAGAAAATTATGAAGTCACAGGCCCATTTACTGAATCGATTTACAATAAGTTAGTAAGTGGGTAAAATTTGATGCAGTTTGATGTATATTGCCAAATAATATTAAATAATCTCTCAATCTTTTAAAAGTTCTATTTTACGACCCAACAATGGGCCTGAAAATCGTAGTATACATGAAAAGGCGCCCTTTTTTAGTCCAAGTCGCCTTCGAATTGGTCTCCATAGTAACGAAATGAGATTCAAAAATTATGACGCCATTAAATTAGGATCCTAAAATAGAATTTGAAGAATACAAATTAGTGGAAAATGGAAGTTTACTCAACGAAGTTGTTTAAGTATCCACAGAAACAGTTGTACCGATTGCGATCCGGACATGATGATCAATAAGAATGTCATAAATATTTGTGAAGATATCTGAAGACATCCAAAAGTATCGACATAAGCAAACATTTTAAAAGGATAGAAAATAATAGCGTTAATGAAAAAAAAAGATACGTAGAATATGCAACAAAAAAACTGAAATAAAACGAACATCGATAAAATTTTAGTAGTATGGGTTGTACTAGAAAAAGGACTAATTGGATATAGAAAAATAGGAATATCATTCATCAATTGTATCTCTTTATTAGTTCCAATAAAGCAAAAAGTAATCGACAAGCCATAAGCATACGTACAGTAGAGAGAAAGAACGAAGAACTACTTTTTAAAATTACCCAACCCAGGGGAATACACGGAACATTGTTGATGTAGTTCGGCGAAATTGAGACATTGTGGTTGGAGTTCATCTCAAGTTGCCTCAATAAGGTTTTTGTTCAGAGTAAGATTGATGCGGCTCATAAAATTTTTGCACGTGCAGAGAGAAACAATCAACTAAACTGAATAATCGTCATAATTTTTAGCTGGCGGTGTGGTCGCAGAATGTTTTATCTTGGGTTTTGCCCTTCTTAGGTTACACATACCAACGCTGGTGATTTGATTTTTATGAAATGCTGCCCGGGATTTATGGCATTGCCGGTCGGCGGCCCAATCGATCAAATAGCCAAGATCCCCATTTCCTCCTCTTCTTTAATGATATACTGGACTGCTCTTCGCTGCTTCTATGGTATCACTGCTTTAATTTCTTTGATTAAACAGAAACTTAACTGACTTTGACTGTTATGTTATACCTTCTTATAAATCCTTTCACTTGTGGGCACATAAATTCTGTAGGAATTACCTAGCAATGACATGGCGATGTGCGCAGCACAGTGGCACTACAGTAAAAGCTCTTCATTCGCGGGATATGTGTTCGAGAAATATGCCGCGAATACAGAAACCGTGAATACGGTGAATGGTAATTTGTATGAGGAATGCGTTAAAAAGAAAACGAATGTGTAAAAAATCGATTTAAGTTTTTGAACATTTTGATTAATTATCTTAAGGCTTAGGAAATGGTTTGAAGAATTTTCTCTTGCTTCGTTCCAGAGATGTCCATAGACCTTCATAAAGGAATCGCAGATCCCATTTGTCTTTCTTGTCATGCCTCTTCTTCAATGGGCTGAAAATTTGGCTCCAAATCGGTTTCTGACAATCTTGCGATTCAAGCAATTCCTAAATTTTTCAAAGAAACTTCCACAGGCTACTGTAATACTTTTTATAAAACTGCTGACGTTTCGCCAATCATCCTGTTGGCTTCTTCAGAGCTTGACTGAAACTTCACTGACTGAATCAGTCGAAAGACATTTTATCATTTCACCAAAATAGTCTTCAAAAACATGCGAAAGGTTGGCAAGCCTTTTAAAAATCTCTTTTCGCTTTCAATATGGACGATTATTAGTTTATTCCTGGAGACACCTGAATATCGATTCACAGGCCTTCTATGAAATCTTGGCGGGCAATTGTCACATTTTTGATATAATCAACATCAACGTCAAAATAAAAGATTTTCTTTTGTACTAGCGAACAATTTTTTAAAAAAGCTTCAAACTAAATTAAAAGTAAAAGTAAAAAAGATACAGAGCTACAAGTTGTGGCCTTATCTAAGCGATATCCCAAATCGAGTATAATGGTTTTGTTGTCAACTTTTCTAAGTAGATGATAACAAAGAAAGCAAAACAAACGGCCACAGAGACATTTAAAATGTCAATTTCCGGTCGGAACTGACTAATAAATGGTCACGGAGGACCAACGTCGTCACTTTTAATTTTTAAGCTTCCTTTTCTGGGGTTCGGGACCCATTGCGGGCCCGAAACTAATATTAGACGCATTTAAAAGTATCACACGTCAAAACAAAATAAAATATGGCGCGTACGCTACACGCACACGGCTTTAATTAGAAACGTTCTTCGACATGGTGAAAAGTCGAAGCAGAATTCGAAGCATAAATTTCCGTTTTACGATTCTAACGAACCCGAGGAGCGTGACATTTCGAGGCGGTACCAGTTTTTCCGGTGGTACCCGGGCCAAAGATTTCGATCGGCGTTTCGCAAAAATATTTAGCCGCGACGCCTACCCACTAATTTAATCGAGCTAGATGAACTACGTTAAGATGGATCCGTATTATGGGTACCAAAAGCTGCCTATTTATTACTTTAGAAAAATCGATGAAATCGAATTTTTCGAAAGTATACGCGCTAGTAATTTTTTTCAGATTTCGGTAACGGTGCGTCGTACAGCGCCGAAAAAAAAAATTTTTTTTCTTGATTCTCTGTTTTCCGTTTCTCCGTTCTCTGTGTCACAGATTTTAATTCAATAACTCTCGAGCCGTTTGAACTAGGTGGTTCAATTTTTGCTCCTTTTTTACCGTCCACTAGGTGCATAAGACATTTGAAAATGGCGGCGATGGGACAATGGCGGCCATTTTTGTTTTTCGATTATCGACCGTTTTTTGGACATTGCTATGAAACACGAACTATTGAAATTGGGAAGGCTGCGGGGTCGGGAAGTATTTAAAAAAAAATCGCGTGTGCAAGGGTCTAAGAAAAGAATCATTTCTCGAAAACGGTTTATGTGATCGAAAAAGTTCTTAAACGAGAAGACGCAGAAGATTCGGCTCCATAAAATTTTATTCCTGAAAATTTTTTAAAAATGTACAGGGTGCGCCGCAAATTCAAACCTGAAAAATGGGATCCCCCTATTATTGGCAATGGCCTATAACTGAAAGACTGTGCTTGGGATGTCAGTTAATTTTACATGGCGGTATATTGTGTTTAAGGTCTTCACCTGTTGCACAGGGTGTTCAAGATATTATGAGCTATATTCAAAAATTAACAGGTGATAAAAAAAGACTTAATCAATTCTCGCAAAGCATTTTTTTAAATTTTTGAATTTTTTTTTTTTTGGGTATATTTTGACTTCCAGAAAAAAATTATTTTCTCGAAAACTATCGTCAAAATTCGAGAACCACGAAACGCGGGAGATCCGGGACCATAACTTTCATTGCAGGCATTTTTTCCATTACATACAGGGTTTTTCGATTATAGACAAAAATCTAAAAGACTCCGAAAATCGTTCTTTTCGCTATTAAATTATTAGCCGTAAATCAAAATTCGTGAAAAATATGGCCAATTGGTTTAAACAGTGTTATAGGCCACACCAAAAGCTACATTTTTTTTTTCATTTACGGTTTTCGTCTATCACATGCGCTGTTCGGGATATTGGAAAAAATGCAAATGAAAATCACCATTTCTCGTTCTCAATCTAGACGCGATGACGTCATTTACTATTACCACGGACTGCATGGTTTCAGAAAACAAGTATTTTCGTGAAAACCACTTACTCAATTGGAAAAAATCATATACCAGGAAACGTGGCTTTTACCTCTATTTCGAAAATTGTTTGAATTATATACAGGGTGTGTCGTTTATGGGCAAAAAATCTGTGGGTAAATTATTGGGGTTAAATGAAAAATTGTTAAAGATGCTATAATTTGATTTGAACAGCATCGTAAACTGTGTCGAGAGAGAGTTTCAGATTTCATCAATTATACAGGGCGCGCGAGATATTTGCAAAAATATCAATCGACAACGCTATTATTTGTACAAATTTAACTTTGAAGTTCGGTGAGACTTGAAAGACACTTTATACAGGGTGTATGCACAATAAAATGACATCGATTTTGCGAAAGTTCCATAGTGGTCCGCAGGAGCACGATAGAAAAACAATGCGTCCCTCTACCACAAGAAACCGCGAAGCGGCTTATCTTTCAAGTAAGAAACTGCTTGGCGACGATTTTTCGAAAGCAATCTTGTTTATTAATGTAATATGAGATAATTTCAATCATGAAATGAGTGAAAATACAAACCGTATATAAATTATTATTTATTATTGACAAATCTTCTGTTAGCTTCTTCAGAGCGTAAATGAATCTGAAGCGAACAGGATGATGATTTTTTCCTGAATTTCCCTACAATGTCATTTTGGAAAAGTTTTTAGGTATATTTTGTTGGAGCTATTGTTCTTTTACATTAAGAATAACAATGACAGTAACCAGCATAGTTTCAGAAAATGGTGGTGATGTGTGCGTCCCTTATACCGATTTTTCCCAAGCCTTTGTCAAGTTTGACTGTTCAACTTAGAAATTTGGGAGGTTTCAAGATAAGATCTTCTTGAGTGGACTTAACAACCGAGTTCACATAGGAACTTAACAAGTTCATCTTGAGACATAGTAAACTTGAACGCGAACTAAAACAGAATTTCTGAGTACTTAAATGTAACTACATAGTTTTTCTAAGCTGAATCTCTCGTGAAATGTGAATATAAAATTAAACAACATTATATTAAAATGTGTTAACGTTGTTATACATGTAGAGGTCATTCTGGACTTTAAAGTGTTGCTCAAATCCCATTAGTAAAGTCTTTAAGAATCCAGCTTCTTTAATTACATTACATTACATATTGCGGAATCGTTAGAAGTTTTCTGGAGTATTAGTCAAAACAATCCGATGTACCACAATTCCGTGGATCGAATCGGGAGTGACCAAATAAAATTCATTAATGTTCTAAATTTTCGTTTCAACAGAATGCAATGCAACAGAAGATACTTTCATCTTTATAAGGGGTGTTTTTTTTTCGATGTATAGAACTTTAAGTTACAATAAAACAACGATGGATTATTCGATTGACGTGAATTTTATTTATCCGAAAGATAATCTTTAATTTTAATTATGATTTCTGGCATATGACCGGCACGGCTGGCGCGGATGTAGTCCAATCTGGACGTCCAATTTTCGATGACTTTTTCCAACATTTGTGGCCGTATATCGGCAATAACACGGCGAACGTTGTCTTCCAAATGGTCAAGCGTTTGTGGCTTATCCGCATAGACCAATGACTTTACATAGCCCCACAGAAAGTAGTCTAGCGGTGTTAAATCACAAGATGTTGGAGGCCAATTCACAGGTCCAAAACTTGAAATTAGGCGGTCACCAAACGTGTCTTTCAATAAATCGATTGTGGCACGAGCTGTGTGACATGTTGTGCCGTATTGTTGAAACCACATCTCCTGGACATCATGGTTATTCAATTCAGGAATGAAAGAGTTAGTAATCATAATTCTATACCGATCACCATTGACTGTAACGTTCTGGCCATCATAGTTTTTGAAGAAGTACGGACTAATGATTCCACCAGCCCATAAAGCGCACCAAACAGTCAGTTTCTCTGGATGTAACGGTGTTTCGACACACACTTGAGGATTAGCTTCGCTCCAAATGCGGCAGTCTTGTTTGTTGTCAACCAGAAGTGCGCTTCATCGCTAAATAAAATTCGCTTATGAAAATCGGGAACAACGGCAATCTCGCTTTGGGCCCATTCGACGAATCTACGCCTTACTTGATGATCGTTCGACTTCAATTCTTGCACGAGTTGGATTTTGTAAGTACATAAACTAAGATCCTTCCGCAAAATCTTCCTCTTCATCTTCCTGTGCTCGATGGCGAATGGACTCATTCGGATGTTCCTCAATGCTACGCTCTCTCTCTTCTTCTGTACGCACCGTACGGCGTCTCTGGGGATGCGAGGAATCAATAAAAGTAAACGTGGTGTGGTTAATCGAATTAACTGCTCTGATGGACGATTTTGTCGACGATAAAATGGACGTAGTGCGCGATACGTATTCCGCACAGAACCATTATTTTCGAAATAGAATTGCACTATTTGCAAGCGTTGTTCAGGCGTGAGTCTATTCATGATGAATTGCCAAACCAAATTGAGAACAAATCACTTGACAGCTGTTAAATCGGGCGCCATCTTGAACAGTAATGCCAACTTAAAGTTCTATACATAAAAAAAAACACCCATTATAATGAGAACTTACTTTTGTCGCTTGCAATAGCTAAAGTCCAGAAGAAAATGTTTTGATATTCTCTTTGTTTATAAGAAAGTAAATAATTTTATCCACTCGGAGTTTTGTATGAACTATATTCTTTTTAATGCTAGGCCCTCATCCCCTTCGGAACAAACTAACTTTGACGATGCCTATAAAAACTTGGCCATAGCTTTTCTAAACGGTGTTGATCTAGAATTGGTCGATTCAAAGCCACACGGGAAAATATTGAAAATAGAATTCGCGACGTTTGTCACCAAAAGTCAAGCTTCACCTCTAAAAGCGAATGAACATGTGTATCAAATCTTAATCTAATCTTCAATCATTTTATTTCAAAAAACAAGGTAAAGATGCGGAAAGATTATAATTTTAGCATAACAAATTAAGATTAATTAGAACATATCTAGCAAGAATGGTAGGTTTTTAAATCCCGCTTTTGCCACAATAATACCATAGGGAGTTTGCAATATAAAAAATATGGGATACTCTATTTTGAAAATTGGACACTTCGCGAATATTTCATGGCCAAACTTCCATACGAAACCAGTTCTTATTCATACCAAATACCAACAGTGTCGTTTCTTAAATCACCGCCAAAAAGCAGTTTTAATTTTAAATTTGAATAATTTAAAAATTTTGTATTTTGTAATAACACATAGATTCCATAAATAAAATAAAATACCGCAGGACTCATCCTGCGTCCATAACGGATGGATGGATAGGATTCGCTTCGCTCGTCAAAGTTGAAACTTTACATTCAGCTGCATTTAAATGAAAGTACGTTATTTCTCTACCATTGTACCACTATGTTTAGTTAATGACTTGACAATTTTCAAATGAGCCTATTCTACAAAGTTTCCTAAAATCATCTGCGAAAAACACGATAACTCAGATAAATCAACAATAAATACATCAAATAACAAAGATCTCATATTAAAACTGTGAGGTGCACCAGATGCGTAATTCTACTCAAGGAAGAAGCGAAAAGTTTGTTAAGTTGATTACTAAAAGCTATTTTGTCAAACTTTTATAGAATGATATGGTCTAAATATCCTGTCAAAAGAACAAATTCTAAAGCAACTTGTTATGGCATTATAGAATGGAACACATATGGTCTGTTCATAGATATAAGAAAGTTACCAATTGTTTTTGAATGGGATTATCCAAGGGTGGTCATTAACAGACAATGCAACAAGATTATTACCTAAAGTTTTGGAATTTAAATTCAGGTAAAATTGTGGTCCGTAATACAAAATATTTTTATACCTACCTGTGTTTAATATTCTTTGGTTTGGTATACTACTTAGTTTAAGTTTATTAGTAATCATTCTTATTTCGTGTGTAATGCAGCGTGTGTTGAATCGTGTGCGAATTATACAAAATATGTGCGAGTCTAGTGTATCTCAGGAGATGCTCCAGCCCAAATGTAGAAAACACTATTCTATTGAGACTAAGGAACTTATAAACAATGTTTATTTGCCTCTCATTGAACGTAGTGCCAGCAAGCAAGCATCTTTAGAAGAAACGGCCACATTGACGAAAATTTCAACATCAACTCTACGGAAAATTGTGAGCGAGGAAAAAAAGAAGCGATGCTGACATTTTCTCGAGTGTAGATGAAAGTGGTCAAGATATAATACGGCATAAAATTTACCAGTTATACGAGGAACAAAGCGTGCCTACATTAGATATCTTAATTAGGCGGCTTGAAAAAGATGAAACCGGTGTTAAATGTGGCAGAACTACCTTATGGAAGTGTATTCAACACATGGGTTTTAGATTAAAAAAAATTAACACAACGCAAGTTTTAATGGAATCTTTTAGAATTCGGAAATGGCCACTGGAATATCTAGAAAAAAATAGGATTTACAGAGAACAAAGGCCAATTATTTACTTGGATGAAACCTGGTTCGACACTTATGATACCCCTGAAAAGGATTGCGTTGACTCAACTGATAAGTGTAAAACAAACGCGCCATCAAAAAGAGGTAAAATAATAACTATTTTGCATGCTGGCTCTAAAGATGGTTGGATTTTTTGCGAAAAATATTAAAGATTCTTGTCTGGATTACCATGAAGGCACCACCGCTGATTTATTTGAAAGTTGGTTTAAAAACTAGTTCCAAACATTCCTCCTAATAGCGTCATTGCAACTGACAATGTAAGTTATCACAGTAGACAGTTGACTAAAACCCCTTCCTCATGTGACACAAAAGCAACAATCCAAAACTACATTTACTTTCACGAAGATTATACCAAAAAGCAATTAATTGAGGTTCTTACCACTGTATATTTAATCCCATTGAACATGTTTGGCACCAACTGAAATCTGCCATTCGCCGTAACAATCTTTTTCCCCTTGTGAACCCCAATGTCCTCAAACTTATAGAAACCCTCCACAAAGTTGGACAAATTCTGTTAATCATATAGAAAAAGCGGAACAATCGTATATCCATATTGGAAATAAATTAGAACAAATAATAAATAGAACAATCGATGATAGCGATAGTGACCCTGATATATTATGTGAATAATTTTAAATAATTTAAGTAGGCAATAAAAATAATTTGTAATTTTATTTTAGATTTAAACATAAACAAATATTGTTTAGTATCTTTCCTAACAAAAAAAAAAATAAATAAATTCTAAGCAAAGTATGGACCTGTTCGGCCATATTTCATTCTTACAGTTTGCCCGGCTCTTTCCTTATCAGTTAGTCACTTATCTGTGAACAGACTTTACCTCTAGCTCTATCCTTCATCACAATTCGAAAATTCGAAATTAATTGAATTTGGTAGCGCTTAGATTTGCCGGTACCGCTTATATTGAAAGCCCCAAAAGGTCTGATAAATTCCTAATGCCAAAATACGTTCATTTAGAGCAACTTACATTAGTCCGAACGCTTTGAGCTTATTACTTGAAAATGGTTTTTGAAGTCCAAATTCCTTCACCAAGCAAGAATAAAATACGAAGTTTTTTTTTAAATCACCTAAAAGGTGACAATAATTCTTTTTATTCCAAATAATTTGGAATACCTGATCAATTTAGGTAGCAAAATACTACGGCACAAGAAAGCATTCGCCTTGGTCGTACCGAGTGTCGCAAGAAGATGCAAAATCGGATTTGCATAATTGGTAATGATTTGTTTGTATTTCTCGGTAATCGGCTCATTGTCTAGAAACATCTGGCCGACAAATGAATGCCAAATGAGCACTGAATCGTGCGGCGCAGAACAATGACGGTACCGCTCGGTTAGAAATGACCATTCGAATATCTCTAATCGGAAAACGCTCAAAACGACAGGGAAAATAAACGAACTATGACCAAATTGCGAGTGTAAGGTGGTACGGAATGTGATGCCGAAATGGGTTTTATCGCCTCGCATGTACCCCGTTGGTATTGCGTTTGCATAAACGCCGCATACCTCGTCCGAAACAATAAACAATCGGCAATGACGTAACTATTAACAATTTTTTAACGCGAAGGTCGATCGCCAACCTTAATGGACACGAATACCAAACGGCCGTTTTGCTCGCGCAACCGGTATATTGACAAGGATCTATGTATAACGACTAAGATTGAGACACGCGCCGATCCCACTTCTGAGATTTGAAAACAACGCCTTACAAAGCATTTTTTTAGACGAGCGATAGGGTGAAATGAATGTCTTTATATCTAGTTGTCTAGGAATAATATAATTTCTGGTGGAAATATATCTTAAAGATACCGTATACAGGGTGTCCCAATCGTACGTCCGCGGCTGATATCTGAGAACCCGTTGGCGATAGAAAAATTCATTTAAAATTAGAAAATTGCGCAGATGATTAAGACACATAACCTAAAATTAATTTATAAATATAGGATGTCCAATAAAGTTATTTTTTCATATCGAGCACCCTAACCACCCTTAATTTTTGAAATCTCTCGTTAATTTTAGTTCTCACATATGTTACTTCTAAAATAAGTAGCTTTTTAAATATTTACAATTTTCCAAAAAAAAAGAACTGAATGCAAGGTCTTTTTAAAAAAACATGTTATGTATAAATACTGCTTACGGTTCATGTACTTAAGGAAAAGCAGTTAGGTAGCGCTATACAGGGTGACTCAAATATTGGTAAAAAATAAAGAAACTTCAAACACCTTAACAATTTTTCTAAAATGTAGTGCCACATTTTTTATTTTACGCTATAATATCATAGTCGCAGTGTCCGAGTTATTGACATTTTTGTTTTTATTGTGTTTGTTGTTAATGTTTTATTATTCTAATAAGTGGTTAATAATTATAGACAGGCAGTAATTATTTAATACTGTGTCCATTGGAAGAAAATGTTAGTTACACCTGAAAGTACAAACATGGTCTTGACAATCCAAAAGTGATACTTTTTACAAAACTTCTGGATTCCTCCTGCATCGGTTTTTGCTGAGTCGAACTTGCTGACGTTTCGCCAATCATCCTGTTGGCTTCTTCAGAGCTTGACTGAAACTGGCTCGTATTTTACTCTGTACCTGCTTTTATATTGTTTGAAAGGGGCGGAGCTAAATGAGAGGCATAAACACCGTCTCGGATGACTGATTCCCATATTGGTGACAGGTAGACACCTGAGTCGCAGTTAAGATTGTTAGGTTGTTTATAGATTTCTATAGACTCTCGGATTTTTCGTTGCTAGAAAAACTGATTACATGCAAGAATTTTAGTTTTATCCAATGAAATTTTATGTCCAGTTTCATGAGTGCGGTCCGCAACAGCTGATGAGTTTATATGTCTTAGTCGTGAGGCCCATTCGTATTCTTTGAGTATTGTTGATATTTTTAGTCCGGTATCTCCAATGTATTTTTTGCCACATATGCATGGAATGCTGTAACCTCCTGGCATCTCAAATGGAATTTTGTCTTTGACGGACCGAAGCTGTTGAGAGATTTTTGGGCAAGTGGTAAATCTAGTTTTGACGTTATACTTCTTTAGAACTTTTGATATGTGGTCAGTGATGTTTTGAATGTAAGGAAGGACCACAGTGGCAAGTGTAGGATTGCTTTCGGCCTCATTGCTATTGAAAGGTTGTGGTGAAGTGTATTTATTGATGGAACGCTTAATATCTTTAATGTGGAAATTATTAGAGTAGAGGTAAGGTGTTTTAATTATGGGTTCAGTGACTAAGGCTGAGATAGTTGTAAACAAGAGAGTTGATAACCGATGATTTTTGGGCCGGATGGTGATGTGATCGGTCTGTGTGCATAGGTTTTCTGTAAACGCAATGACCCAATGACCCATGAAACCGGACATAAAATTTTATTCGATAAAACTAAAATCTTGCGTGTAATCAGTCCTTCTACCAACGAAAAATCCGAGAGTCTATAGAAATCTATAAACAACCTAACGATCTCAACCGCGACTCAGGTCTCTACCTGCCACCAATATGGGAATGAGTTATACGAGACGGTGTTTATGCCCCTCATTTTCATTTTCAGCAGGTACAGAGTAAAATACGAGCCTGTTTCAGTCAAGCTGTGTGTGTGTAGAAATTTTGTAAAAAGTATTACAGTAGCATGTAGAAGTTTCTTTGAAAAAAAAAATTAAAAAGTAGTTATTATCATGTATAAAATATGTTACTTGCAACTATTTTTTTTTATTAACAAATTTAGAACACAACTGCCAAATGTTTGTTAAATAAACTAACTCAGAATAATTCTAAGCATTCCAATAATAATAAGCATTCGAAGGAGTCGACGAAGAGCCAGCGAAAATCGACCGACCTCGGGATACACTAGTATCACGAGAACGAGATTGAAATGCATAACTTAATGGCCCTAATGTTTGTCTATGCAAAGGGCGTATTTCATGTACGTGCGCGTTAAAACAAATTTGATTTGCATGATCATTGTTTCAAAAATGCGGTAAACATTTCCCTTGTACATAATGATTTTTTTTATTAGAAATATTGATCTTTGTTTAATTTGTATAACAAAGAAAAATAATATTTTATGTTAATCAAACCAACATACCATAATTCAGATATATCGAATATGATAGATAGGTTTGTTTATATTGATAGTTAATCAAATAGTTAAACAAAGCATGAGTTTACATTTATGGGAAGTCCTGTATATATAAAACCACCCTGTATATAAAAGAAAACGAATGAGCTTTAACAACGTATATATGGGGAAGTTTAATTTTAAACACAAAGCATGAAATGTAGAACTTTAGCGGCTTAACTTCAGTCAGGCTGAGTATAGACTCAACCGTTAGGTTATACGGTTGCCATTTTGCAACCGATAATTACGGCAGGTCCGCGACCTTTCGAAAATTAAAAACGCGAAATGTCGCGCAAAAATGAGTGTTCCATGGGCCACACCTCCGCAATAATCGCCATCCTTGAAATTGGAAACGGATTGCCAACGTTACGGACATTTTCATCAACATTCGGTCCTTCGAGCCGGATTAACCAAATCGTAAGGGGGCTTAGCGAAATTCCACGCTGACAAAATCAGAGATGCGTTAGCGCATTCTATAAATACGATCTCGGGCGGAAGTTCGCGTCGTACGATCGCCATTAAAATTTCGAAACACGTAACGTATGGTAAATCGTTAGGGACGAAGATGGTATGCATGTATACGTGGAGATATTTTAGCCGTACAAAAATTACTGACGGCTACGCGATAAAGATCCATCGCCCGGGTGCGGTTTTAATTTGCTTTTATATATTTCCTCAAAGTTGAGTGACATGGGACCTCCGCGAAGAAAGTGCCTCGTGTATGTGCCTGCGGGTAGACCGCATATGCAGGAGCGAAATCCACACACATCGAATTACGCAAATGTACTGGGTGTTTAATTAATACTTATAAGAACTTAATGGGTCAATCTTTGAGCAAGTTGATTTAGATGCCTTGGTCATGATCAGAATGTCAGATATAAGGTCATTAGGTCCACTGATATATTATACTTTCGTCTACCGAATGCCAAGCAAATAATAATAATCATTGATCAAAAAATAGTGATTTGGAAATTGCTGAAAAATGGACTGTAAATGTACAGTGTTATTTGTAATTGGAAGGTTTAAAAAAAACTCTTTTTGACAAAAAACATATATTATGTTTAGGCTAACAAACAGTTTCTTAAAATAAAGAGACACTGGCCAAATATAAGGAAACAACATCAACCAATGGACTTTAGATTACATTTACATTAGCATGTCAGGTTCCCGATAGCTAGAAAGTGAAAAACTGAGCCTACAAAGTCAATTTTATTTAATGCGAAAGTGTTGTTGTTGCTGTTGTTAACGACCAATACCGATTTGTGAAATAAAAGCTAAGAGTATAGCAAGCAAATATTGATTAAATTACATTAAAGTAAATAAATGTTAAACAACGCATAATAATATGGTCGGTTAATCATTAAAGATTTGACTTTAAAAATTCATATAGGTGACGATAGGGATCCATTTGGATCGCTCGATCTCATCAGTATACTAATTTGCGTTTGATTTCGCTTTCCTTTTTAGTGCCGACTTGTCCAAACTCCCTGTGGTAGGTACTAATAACTATAATTCAATAATGCAACCACTACGATCCATTCGAAACTTAAATATGTATCAAACGCCTAATGCCAATGACTAATGGATAAAATTTGAAATAAATAATATGACAGAACTTGATGCGTCGAGACAAAAAAATTACTACCAGGTAGTATTCTCTTAATCTGAGGAATTACTCGAAATTCTTTTAAATAAAACAAACCTAAAATAGGTGTTCAGAGGCCACTAAAAGGCTACTTGCGGCAGTGATAGACAGAAGATAAAATTTAAATTCTATTATTGACCAAGACATACAGTTTCACGCAAATTTCTTTGCATGTCAGGATGGCCGAGCGGTCTAAGGCGCCAGACTCAAGGTTAACCTTGCCTACACTGTGTAGGTATTGAGCGTTCTGGTCCACTCTGTGGGCGTGGGTTCGAATCCCACTCCTGACAACACTTTTTTTTTTTCTTTTTAAAAATTGTTTTCGCAATTACTGTCAAATCGAACTGGCGAAGATACAACCACCACTTTTACACGTGAAAATAAATTACCCAGTTATATTAAAAGAGCAAAATAAAATACGAAGATGACCTTTTCTTATATTACAATCTTTCCTTATCCCATTATTCCGAAAGCTCTTTTGCAAAATTTCAGCCCATATCAATTATTCTTCGTCGAAAAAATTGACAAAAATTAATGCCCCGGGTGAGGATCGAACTCACGACCTTAAGATTATGAGACTTACGCGCTGCCTACTGCGCTACCGAGGCTATGAACGACTCTATCCAAATTATCGTAGGCGCTAAAATTATATAGAGTCAAATACGTATTTTCTGAACACATTGCTTTCTTACTGGCGTTAAAAAAATGGCACCACAGAAGCGCAAAATACCGACGACCTTGGTACCGGTATTCAATAACCAGATTCCTATTTGCGATAACAATATCTTGCGCATACTTATTGACTGTGTGATGCAATACGGCTCATTTGAATAATCAAATCGAATCAATGTTAAACAAACCCGGAGTCCGTTTACTGGAAGACGCGCGCAGAACCTGCTTCGTCATTTAACGATCCGAATTAGGTATTAAAAAGTTATGGTTCGGTTTCGCACGAACCTAAGGCGTTGTTTACACCATCAACCGAATAATTACGGTAAACAGCGCCACCTGCGTCCTAATTGCTGCCGGAGGCATTGGTCGGCATTCTTCAATCGTTTTGCGTAACCCAGAGAAAGGTAAATCCGAATATTTATGTGGTAAAGTGCGTCTCAAAGTGATATGGCTTGATCTACTGAATTGTCGAAGCCTTCGAGCGATCATTGCCATTTTCCAAGCCATTTTCCAATAGGCACGCGATCTGAATAGAAAACATTTATGCTTGGTGCTGGAAAATATATGCCTAGAAGGGTTCCAAAATGATATAGTTTTTAATTCGAAATTGGATCTTGGTAAAATCCGATTTTTTAATTTTTACAAACTACGCTTATTCGACATGTTCACTTTTAACAGAGCCATCTGCGGGTAATCAAATTCACTATACTTGCACCAAGTTATGCCCGGCGCATCCGCCTTAAACCAAATTCAAAACCTTATAGCCGTAATTACCAGTGATTTTGGCAAAACAAATATTTTTTTACAAAGCATCTTACCCCAATTGCTAATTTGTGGTAAAAATGTTCAAAAATTGCAAAAAGACATCCGCTAGAACGCTTTAAATCTTTTTCTAAATATAGAGTCTGCCAAGATATGGTTCTCTAGTATAGAAATATTAGAAACCATAACAGATACGAAGATTATTAAATTAGAAAAAAGATGCAAAATTAAAAGGTTAATAACGTGCTGTTGTGGAAACTAAAAAAATCCCGTTACTTCCAAAGATACGACCAAAATTCCGTTGTCCACTCATCCGGCGCATCCACCAGTTTTCAAATACCAAGCGATAAATATTATTTTAAGTAATTTTCTTAAAACACCAAAGCCTTTTCCGATACAACCGACTTACAAAGAAAATACACATTTTGGAAGGCTACTAGAGCTTTCAATTCGCAAAATGTAAACTTACGTAAGAGCATCGCAATGTATAGCAAAGATCGTGCACGCGCCTATTTCCTAGTCACGAAGCGCCATATAAATGGCGTTTCACGGTGGTTTCGCCAACTTTATATAAGGTTTCGCGAAATTTTGGTAAAAAAAAATTTAAAATATTTGAACGAACCACTTACGAAATTATGCTTTCTTTTAAATTACTATTTTCAGGAGGTACTTCAATAAATGACCATGAGGTTCTTTGACACTATCTTTCCCGCCCACTTTTCGTGCATCGATGTGTAAAAGGCCATTCACCACATCATTTACGCGCTTTATAGACAACTTCATTTCCCTAAGATCACTCAAACTCTTCCACCTAGAGCCAAACGTAAATATTGCCCGCCTGTTTTAATTTGTTTTCCTCTTAAATCACTACCCAAGGGTGGTCGCTATACATAGAACTACTTCTTCTTCTTGGCGTTACATTGCCGTTGGGCAATTTAAAGAAGGACATTCGACCATTGTCGATTTCCGTCGTCGATATATAGATTTCACGCATCCATTTTTAAAGTCTTAATTTCAACAAGCCGAAATATTGAGGGCGATATATAGAGTATAATTCGTTTTCGTGTGGCAAACCATTTGGTATAACCGTATTATTATTACGCTAGCGAAAATGTCTACATTATATTAGTTCGTATAACATACATAAATATTTTATTAGTCGTTTTTATGTTGGTACTTTCACCAAGTGGTACCACTTTGGTGGCCACTAGTACCAGGAAAACTTATTGCGAAAGTAAAACCTACGCTAAGTAATTCGGTTGTAAATATCGATGACGTCACACGACTGCCCCTATGCTAAAACCTCGTTTTTTCGTTCGGTAACCCGCTCGTGCGGCTTGTCGCCCCCCGGCCCGCGTAAACATTAAAGTAGCAGCTCGTTACACATTATTTTACATAAAATTAATAGTAATACCGTCAAATGAGCCCCATAACGTGCATAAACTATCAGCCGTTAGCGGCTGCCAAGGTGTGAATATCATTTCCAATAAAAATAACTGTATTCTCTGAAACCGGACAGTGGCGTAGAGTAACCTCCAGAACGTTTAAATTTAAAAAAATCTGTTTTTCCAATTATTTAAAATAAAAGAGGCATTGCTTCTAGCTAAATACTATGCAAGCTTTATGGTTCATGCCGGTGGGCGGACGCGCGCTAACCACACATAAATACCACTATAAGTACAGTTAGCTCATTGTCCGATGAAACATTGTGACTGTCTTAACGGGCATGCGTTAATTACGCGCGTGTAATTTCTCTCGAATAGAATCGCGTAATTGCCCATATTCGCCGTAATAGTGTTGCGTACGCGGAGTTATTTGCGACGTTGCCGTCGCTCGTCGAAAAGAAAAAAAAAACACTCTCGAGCCTTCCCCGTCGTTATTTTCGATAATACTTGATGCGTTCTCATTTCATCATATCCATTAGATTTCGTCGATTTCATCGACAGTATTTGATGAGTTCGAAATAATTTAAATTTACACTAAAAGTAAACATTGTTTTGTAAAAATACAAACATTCATGTGATTTCAAAATGAGCTAGGTAAATTTAGAATGGTCTCGACAGCTGGTGAACTTGGATCTAACTTTTGGTTTTAATAGGACTGCCAACGGCGGATGTTGGTGATTAGTGGCTAGACGTGGTAAATTTTACCAACCACATTAACAAATCGGATCACGTGATCACCGAGCAAGTGATGCAGGCAGAATCCAGACGGTGTTTGTACAGTGCAGCCATTTTTCTATTATGTAAGGTTAACATGCTCAATTGTTGTTGAAAGAAAATGTAGTTCAAGTTAACAAGGTAATGCAAATATGCATCAATGCAATTATCTTTTAAAATAATATCTTATTTTCATCCAAACGATTAATAAAAGAACACTTTTTACTATGTTGAGAGTGACAAATTTATGTATTTGCTTGACTTCTATTTATGGTAAAACCCTTTTAGAAATATTTTCTTTATTTATTTATAATTTATTTACTTATTATTTATATTAATATAATAAAAACTAGGGAATACTACAAAAACACGATAAGAAATTTGGTTTATTTTCTTGTAAACTATTTCCACTAATATTTGGGAAAAATACATATACCTCATGGTAAAACACATAAGGTATTCAATATATATAAATATGTAAACTTAATATTGAGTCAATAGTGTAATTTCATTATAATAAAACCAAGCTTACAAGTTAATAATTACAGATTTAATGCAATAATTCACAGTTAGTGGTAAATTTACACTACAAAATTTCCCATGAAAAATATTTAATCACATGCTGAATGTAGATGGCTGATGTGGCATACGGTTGGCCACAGATTTACCTTTTTTATCAAAGTGGCGGAAGACGGCAAGACGAAGAAGCAGTTCTACGTGTATTCAAAATACAAAAATTCTCTATAGTTTTTAGTAGGCGCTGAATGGTTGACGATGGTCCTATATTGCCGATGACCTGCATTTTAATTGTGTAGAAATAAACTGGTATTTGGTTAGTTTCTGTTATTCTATTGTTGAGTTGATAGAGAAGAGAGCATATACGTTTTTATACTATTATTTAAAAATATGCACATAAGAGAGAAAGTGCAACTTGGCAACAGTGGACTAGCCTTCTTAATTTTTTCGCTAATTCACCGTGTATATTTTCGTCGAGTTCCTTATTGTGCCCGAAATCCGGAAACGTCAGACGGCATGATACGAGTCAATTGATTGGTATTTCGACTGAATGACGTGGAGATCCTTATCTCGATGCGGAGACAATTGAAACAGGCGATAAAAACCGCAAAGTAAAGGCCGACTTAAATTGTGGGAGTAATAAACGATCGGGCCAAAGTGGTTGCGGAAAATAAAAGTGCATTCGGTACCGTCGTGGGGCCATTACCCACTAACCTTTCGATTGCTCTTTTGCCGCGTTGCCAAATGTAACAATACCACGCGGCCTTAGAGACAAACACCCACTTCTACTGAAAAATTAGTTATTTAAGCGGAAACAGCAGGTCAGAACTCAGTATTCAGGAGTTCCCTAGGGGTCTTATATTAGATCCCCTTTTATATACATACATTATATATGTTTTATATTCCTAAGGTTTCTAAATTTTGCGAATCTCCGGCCTATGCAGATGATAATCGGTTAATACATGCTTTTGGCAGAGAAATTTTAGCGAATGTGAATAAAGATTTGGATAGCTTATTAGGGTATAAACAAAAACACAATATAAGATTAAATACTACCAAAATGCATATTTTTTAAACCTGCTTTTTGAATCAAATCCGCAAAAAACTTAGTTCTTGATACATCACAAGCTATTAAATATTATCTTATAATGCCCTTAAAACTTTATATTCTAATAAAGTATGTGAGGCTTCTATTCTACCTAAACTACTGACCTTGGTATATTATTATATCTTCTTATAACTTTACAATTTTTCGTTTACTTTGTAACCTCCGAAAATATGAATATCATAGAAGATCAATGAATTATTTTGGCTAAAAGTACATATCCCTTTCTCGTTCTTACATCCAAACATAGCGCTCAAAAGAAAAATGAACAGATCGTAATCACAATATAAAAATAAGGACAACAAGTGCGGTAAACGGCATTTGACTCACGAGTTTTTAATAAAAGAGTGAGTTAAAAAGTTTACTGAACGTGTTGCATACTATACTTTTTCTACGACCGTTAGTTTTGCTTAGCAAATACATATGGTATACAAATACATTCACTGACATGACCGTTACAATTGACAAACGTCAAAATTCAAAATCCCGGGAATGTCCGAAGTGGCTCGGAATCACTGACGTGGTAAAGTGACGCTTCTCCCACGCTAGATCGGTGTGTAATTAGTTATTTTGCAGACGGCAGTAGACAAAAGTTTATAATGAATTCCATAGATATATTTGTACAGTTCAAATGTCACAAGTTCGCTAGTGTGTATTAATAGTATATTATGCAACAAGTGCGGTAAACGACATTTGAGTTTATTTGGTACGAGCGGAGCGAGTGTTTAATAAACTGTACTATACTTTTCCGCTGCGCTTCGCGCGTGTCAAATAAACTCGTTAGTCAAATGCCGTTTATCGCACCTGTTGCATAATATACTATTATTGAATACCAAAAAAAGACAAAAATTTAATACTATTTTTGATAGGCACTATTTACCATTTCAATATTACACTTTTATTTATTTCGTAAATTTTAGATTAGAATTAGATAAGAATAATATTATTATTTAGACGTAGAAAATAAAAATCGTTTCTATTCTATCTTATGTGCTTTCGACATCTCACTATTTTTTTCTTTTTTGTTTAGGTTAATATCGAGTAGCTTTTAAGCTGGACTTCGACTTTTGAGTAGTTAGGTAGTTATTATATATTTTTTTAGTTGTATTGTAATGTATATTTCATTTATAAATAAGAACTAGTAGTACTATTATTATTATTATTAGGGCGCCACAAATTTGCTATTTAAAAGCAGAGTACAAAACGCGAATGAAATATCTAAGGAGGTTTGAAAAGGTATTTAAAAAAATCCCTGTATAAAGTGTGTTTTTTTCATCCTTTAATTTTCAAAATCTCTTCAATTAATAGTATGTCCAACTGTCAACGCCGGTCATATCGTTTGAGACCGTCCAACAAGAACTTGACGTATTTCGCTGACCTTCCCGAAGAACAAACCTAGTTTATTTAGAACGTGCTCCTAAAGTTTAATTAAATTCAGCTGGCACACTTTGAAATATGTAATTGGAACCCGCGCCCGCGGCAAACTAACGCAACGTTCCATTAAATTCTAACGAGATGAAAAAATCGTCTCAACCTGTCGTCAATAATAGAAGGTTGACGCATATTTTTCCACACGTTTTGTTGTGTGCGCATATACGGAAGTTCGTGTATATTGCCGACTTTATTTACTATACTGACCAGCAAGTATTTAATTAGTTTTTGTTATCCTTGTGCATATGCTCTCTCCCCAACAGAATACCAGAAACTAACCAAATTCTTGTCGCCAGAGCAAACAGAGCCGGCAACTTTGGATTGCGGTCAAACATGTAACGCCTTCTGCTATGTATCGGGCACTATCTGAAAAAGCAAATGTGGAAAAATTTATGACTAGAGAGGCCAAGAGAAAATGCTGGAAATTACTTTTAAGTTTCTGAAATAGTCGCCAGGGGGCGCGGTCGAATTCTTCAATTTGAAATCCTCTTTCGTTATGCGGTTTCTCTCTATCTCTTTTGGCAAAGTGGGGCGTGTCCGAACATTTTCGGAAATAAATATCGATAACTTGGAGTTGTTATTTTAGTTGCTCTTCTAAGGTTATCTATCAACGCAACCCCATTTCGTTTTCGTTCTTGACTCAATGGCCCACGATTGGCAACGATGTTCGAGTAGTAAGAAGAATTATGTAAACTATTTTAACCTAACCTTATTTTTATAATTGTGTGTCCTACGCAAATTTTGAGGCTTTTTATGTGATGAGACTTGAAAGGTATGTATTACGATAGACTATTTTCTCTGTATAGTTCTTTTACATATAAAAGCTGTGGTGCAGGGTCGGAGTGCGGAAACGAAAGAATAAAACGGGTATAAATTTAATAAAATGCCTACTCTTATACGCTATACCAGGTGTGCGAAAATGATAAGGCGAAATATCTCGAGAATTACACAATTTAACAAAAAACAAACAAAAAATGCGTTACAAAAATGTAAAAAACAACAACTCACAACGTAAAAAATTAAGACTAAATTTTTAAGAATAACCAGTTTGGCCCGGCCCATACTAACTAGTAATAGTAATATTAGCGTGATCTTCCAATAACTTCTCTCTGGGGTTGAAACTGTGTACAAATGTAGACGAAAAATTTTGCAAATTGTAACCGTCGATATTGTCGGCAAAAATTGGGAAAAGATCATAATATCAGAATGTAATTGCACGAGTAATTACCCTCGGTAAAGGCTGAGGGCAAACAGTTTTGTTTAATTGCGAGTTAAGCGATTATTAAACATTAATTATTTGTCAACCATTTTAATTGTGTCTAGTGTCGCAAATTACCGGCTCACCGGACAATTTTATTAATAATTAATTGCTCGAATTTGTTAAAGCAAAATAGATCGGCGAGTTGCAATTTTGAAAACCGCCATTTGAGAACATTTTCTCTTTTAAGCATAACCAGTGCTTTTAAAATAACCAGTTAACCAAATTTGGGACAGTTCATATGGTGCATTTTACAGCTTCCGAATATGATGGTTTTTTTTGTGTAGTGTTTGCTTAAACGTTGTAAATCGTTTTGCATATTTGTGGATGCAGAACTTTAATTTTGTTGTATTTCGTATTTTCTTCGTCGATTATTTTAAAAGGAGATAGATGTATGGTAAGGTTTATTAAAAACCAGAGTCAATTAATGCAGAAGCTATAACAAAAAACCAAACCAACGGTACCTTTGTAAATGAATTATAAACTATAGCTTCTCCTTCACAGACCTCATCCAAATAGTATTATTTTAGATGGCTAAAAACGTCACTTTGCGCGCTAAGTGGGCGCCGCTAACACTAGAGTTATGGTATCGAGTTAATCAGGAAATTGAAGTTGTAAGAAAAGATTTCAGAGCAAGTCTTATTTTATAAAAGGAACGATGTTTTTGTCCAGGACCGGATGACGTCACGGCACCCCTATTTTAATAAAAATGGACTCTTAACGGACTCCAAATTGTTACATCCGGATCCACCCAAGTAATAATTGGCGGTCATGTCGGAGCCCCGCCCCTCAAAAATCAACCAAACAATACCATTACGCGTATCGCGACAGCCTTGACTGAATTATTATAATCGGATTTGGAGCAGTCCGGCCAAGAATAATGGTAGAAAATAAGCGGTCGCATTTTTGACACGTCTTCCGTTTCCGCGTTGCAATTACCACGAAAGGCATTCATTTTATAGTCGCTGCAAGCAGGGTCGCTATTCTTAACATTCAGAGTTGCAAAAATTGTTGAAATATGTTCGAGTTGGACATTAAACAATATACCGATTTGTGCGCGGTGATAAACCCGGAGTAACGAAATTGTAATGAAGATGAAAAACAGTCATTTTACTTAAAAAAAGAAATACCTAAATAACGAAAATTGATAAAATTCATCCCATCCGTGGGTATTTTGAAAGAAGCCAATTTTCGTATTGCATTTAACCTTTAAGTTGTCCACCCTGTTGAATGATCCCCGATATTGCAAATTTACACCGTATTATTCTCTCGTGATATGAAACATAGTATAGCCAATAGTCGCAATAATAACCGTGATATTATCAATGCGGATTATGAGAAGAAATGTGCTTATTCTAACAGAAAAACTCCGATGTAATTTTATTAAGAAGGATAGATCCGTTGAATATCAAGATCACTCAAGACCAACGTTCACTGCTGGAAAATTGAGCAACACAGCCTTTCATTTCTATTCATCGATTTAATCAATTGGCTTAAACATCAATACCTTGCACAAGTTTGTAGACTCCGCCTCAATATTCGAGGCATAAATTCAAGTACTCACCGGAAATTGCAGGCAGGCATGTTTGATGTTCCGAGGAGTGCTTACTTCCTCCGATTTTGACCTTAACCGAAAGACTAAGATTCGTAATATGTAGTCGGCTGGAAACTTCTATCCTTAAGAACAACGAGAACTGTTTGAACTAATTAAGAAGAGGAGAACAGCATGCCAGGACCATACTTTAAGAATTCAAAAATATCAGTTCCTACATCTGCTGATCGAGGACAGATCGAAAGCAGCAGAAAGATAGGAAGGAAGAAAATGTATTGACTGCGAAACATCAGGCAGTGGACTGAGCTACACGGTATGCAGTCGTTAAAACACTCCGCAAGTAACAGAGATGCAATGGAAAATGTTATCGGAAACATCCATTAGTCAATATGCGTTGGAAGAAGAAGAAGGTTTTTTTATAAATTTTACGGGAATAGAAATCCTAAAAATTCCAACTAACATAACCTCAAAAACATTTTTACAAAATTTTTGTATAGGCCGAAAAAGTTAAACAAAATTAGTGGAGCGCGACTCTGAAAATGCTAAAATCAACCGAATTGTTGGGCTAGAACTGGACTTTTTAAAGCATTTAACATATTTAGGCTATCCAACGTTAAAAAATTTACTCAATTTGCACCCCACTGCGGGAGAATACAACGATTTTTCAATAAAGATTTAAAAATTATTTGAACTTTGAACTTTCGTGGTGATTATATTATATTAGACAATTTTAAACTATTTTTTTTTTATTTTTTTTTAGTATATTTTGCATTTTGTAACTCGTGATGAATTATTGCTAATTATTAATTCTTGTAATTGTTTTGTAACTTATGAACCCTTAGTTAAGCCCTTCGCCGAGCTAAAAAGAACGACGTTTATATACAAAACGGATATGATATGACTGCCAAATGTCGAAATTTTGAAATGATTTCCACTCGATCCGAAGCCGAAAAAATTGGACACCGTCGTAATTTAAATCAACAAGAGATTTTTAAAAACCACACGAGTCTCATCCGCATACACATGTTTCAATTCGCCCCTCAAACTTACCCTCGCGGACTTGTTGAATCTCCTGCTCCCCGACCTCTTCAGCGTGCCACCCCTGATGTTCGAGTCGTCCAATTCTATCTCGTCTCCATCGTGGGTTGATCGACGACTCAGCTCGCACAGTTCCGCCACTGGCTGCACCTGGGGATAAAAATTCGTCACGTCACCCCAAAAGTGAAATTTTGTAATTTTTATAATTTTTGACAGTTGTTGGGATGGAATAAGTGTACAGGGCGTCCAATGTTACACAAATTAAGGGAGGCGCTGTTGTTGCAATAATACAACTACTTAAAAACAGACTTAAAAAATAAATAAATAGAATTTTTTGTTTGTTTTGTATGTAATGCACAAAATGCAATAGTGTCGAATGGACTAAGCGGTGCCCCATCTAATTTGAAAGTAAAGCAAATGCATATAGGCAATTAAAGAAATGGTGTGAAGTACTTTATGGGCAATATATTCTTCATTGAGCTCAGCTGAAAGTTAAAGAAAACGTGGAGTCAGGTGATCAAAAAGTTCCTGGATTTTATGCAGAAAATTAAACATACAAGTTTATTCGTCTAAATCTATATTGTCACCTGCAAAGTAATCCCCATTCACTGCAACACACTTAGACCAATCCTGGAAACATTTTTTACATACCATACGGTATGTCCATCAGTGTTTCCCGCGATTTTTCCATTACTACTTCTCGGTTGCTGAAACGCGTTCCTCGTAGTGATTTTTTAACTCGATTGACCAGAAAGAAGTGACAGGGACCCAAATCAGGTGGCTGTTGGATGGTATTTGTTGCAATTTTTGTCAAAAAAATACGATACCATTCTATTAAACACCAAATTAATAAGACTCGAAGAACTGACTTTAAAAGCTGATGTCAAACAACTGTCAAAAAACCGCCTTGACAACAGAATTAATAATTCTTACGTATATAATTCTTATTTTAAGATAAATAAGTTTCGTACCATCAATATAGACAGGTGAAATTCCGTACGCCCGCCACTAGCGTATTTAAAAAAAAAAAAGTTGTACTCTTAATAATGCCTCTTGCTACAGTACATGTATGCCAAATTTCGTCTAAAGTAGTATTACAGATTTTAAAAAAATATATTTTATTTTTGAAAACTTTACCCACCTACACCTTAAAAGTTAAGTCGTTTAGCCATATGTTCATATGAAGTTTTATTTTTAAAGTGGACCCCAAAAATCACCCACTTAATTATTGACATTCAGTTAGAAAACACCCTGTATAATGAGTCATTACCCTTCTTCCCCCACCCAGCGATAAAATCACCCACAAGATTAATCGCTTATATAAATCCTAGCCGCTAAGTGCACCTTCCAAACCATTACCAGAAATATTCGGAAAGGTCGGGAACCCAGACGCCGCAATCGACCCGACATTGTTGCCGCATCTTCGAGTGCCATCGTGCCGAACGATGCAAGAAACAAAATGTATCCGGACTTACTAAACTTTTTAAATGCATTGGACATCTTTTCTAGAAAAAACTCAACTACGGTTGGAATTAGATTTGCCTCTTTCGATATGCCCGCATTTCTTTTCATTTGTTATTTATACCATTTCTGAGAACTTTGAGGGATATCCTTAAAAACAACAAAATTTCCCTCTGTTATTTTAAGTCTTCTCATTTGATCAAGTAACTAAATGCTTGTATCTATTGCGTAGAACCTAGTGCCACACTTATAATAAATCTACGAGGTCAGTTCAAAAATTTATCGATCCCAACGGTATGTTTTCCATTAAAAAGTGTTAGATTTTTTGAAAAGACCTCGTATATTTCCGAGTGTGGCACTTAATTTTAAGCGAAAAGTTAAATTATAGGAAACGAAAAATTATTAAATACTGAAAAAGCGCAACATTTGAAGAAATCGAGCTGGCCGCAGTCTTCAGGTAAAATTGGACACCCTGTACGAGCGGCAACATCGTTGACGTGCGAGGGGTCGCACGCGATGCGCGTCACATTAAGGTGTCGCTCTTACTTTCCCCGTTTGTCCAACGCCAGTGAGTAATTAGAAAGCAGATCGATTTCGGAACCCGCAGACCGCAGAGCGACACGAACCGTTCAAAATTAGATTGATTAAATTTTGTCGTCTAGTTTGCCCACTCGGAGGGCACGTTGGCAAATGTCGACGTTCTTCCTAGATAGCAAAACTTACCCTTCTTTCATAGCCATGCTAGCACCCAAAATAAAGATGAATTTTATGGAAAACGATAGATTAATGAACATCAAGGAAGATAATGAAATAGTTATTATGGGAGATCTAAATGCACGTACAGGCAGCAAGGAGGGCGATAGTAGATGGTAGATATGGTGAACAAGTAACTAATTCCAATGGACAACGCTTAATTGACCTTTGCCAGGGAATGTCGTTGAAGATTATGAATGGCTTCTTTCCTCATAAAAACATCCACAGGTTCACATGGACACAACCTACTAGAGGGCTTTTCTCAATAACTGATTACATAATTATGAAACAAAAATCTAGAATAAATAACCTGGACGTAAGAGTATATCGGGGTTTCGGGGTTTGGAATGCGGCTCAGATCATCACTTAGTAGTAACAAGACTAGTAGCAAATTACAGAAGAAAAATCAACATAAAAAGTGAGGATGAAGGAAAAAAATAATAACACACAAGTTGAAGGAAGATATAAGTTAGACAGTTTCGAGATGAACCTACATAATTTTTATACAAACTAAGGTTAGCGAACAAACTATAACGAGTAAGTAGGGAACTGACAGCGAGAGAACTATACAACGACATAAAAAGGCACGAGGCAGCAGAAGAAGCCTTGGGCTGCAAAAGGAAAAAGCAGAACAACCCAGAATGGTGGTCAAAACAAGTGGAGGATGTAATTAAAGAGAAGAAGAAGGCATATCACCACTGTCTAAATACTAAAATGGATGAAAATAGAGAAATATATGCAGAATTAAATAAAGACGCAAAAAGACTAGTCGAAAGAAGTAAAAATGAACGTTGGGAAAAGACATGCGAAGAAGTAGGTAGATTCATAGGCGGCACAAGAGTATCGGAAGCATGGAAATTAATAAAAAATCCAAAAAAAAGTACAAATCAAACTAGTAAATTAAACCTAATTGGGGTAGAAACATGGCGCAAGTATTATAAAACGCTACTAACTGAAAATAGGACAGAATTCCAAATGGACGATATAGACATAAACATAGACGATCATGTACATAAAATCACAATAACTGAAATTAAAAGAGCCCCGGAGATCAAATACCCGACGACTGGAATTTAGGATATATTAGTTCTATATAAAAAAAAAGGAGATAAAAAGTTGTGTAATAATTACAGAGGCATAACGGTTATTAGCTCAATGGGGAGGTTGTACGGTCGAATACTTAAAAGAACAATAGAAGACAACTTCCAAGAAATAGAAGAGCAAAGCGGTTTTCGAACAGGAAGATCCTGAATAGATAATATATTTTCTTGCGACAAGTAATGGAAAAACGTACAGCCCACAACATTTATAGATATTGAAAACGCATACGACACGGTACCCTTGAAGAAAATGTTTGAAGTATTAATGACAACCGGACTCAACAATGTATATATGAGAGCCATTTGGAACCTATATAAAGATGCGACGGGTGTAATCAAGATGGGAGGACATAGATCGAACCGTTTTTCAATGAACAAAGGATTAAAACAAGGCTGTAGCATGTCCCCTACTCTATTCAAAATATATATCGCTTAGTTGGCTCTCTATGTCCCAGACCATTGAAATGTCTAACATTGTATTGATTTTCAAGATTCAACAACAATTGCTACCCCCATACTTACAGGAATATTTAATTCCAAGGTGCATGAAACATGCTTATAATATAAGATCTAAAAACAACTTCGATATTCAGTTAACCAGAACAACACATATGCAAAAATGATGGCCTGAGACTATTCAATGCGCAAAACTAACCCAACATGCAGATTTTTCTAAAAAAATTGGAAAACATGTGTCTGAACTTGAGCTAGATGTATACTACAAATTTTACATTCTTTGTCGTTCTGTGAATGTATAGTTAAGTAGTTAAGTATTATTATTATTATTGTTATCATTATCATTTTTATTATTATTATTATTATTATTATTATTATTATTATTATTATTATTATTATTATTATTTGTTAAATTTACTATTAATACTTATATTTTTATGTACATTTGTTTAAAATTTGTTGATGTTTAGTAGCACATTCTGCTAATAATAAACTACTTTCAATTCAATTCAATTCAATATATTCAGAAAGCCCTAAGAGAATAGAGGAAAAAAATAGCAAATATGGAGGTAGATTTAGATGATAAATATTTGACGAGCCTCTTTTTCGCAGACGATCAAGTGATTATAGCTTGTGATGAAGACGCCGCAGATTACATGCTGAGAAAACTGAAAGAACACTATGAGAATTGGGGACTTAATATGAATATGCAGAAGACTGAATATATGAAAGTAGGAGGAAAACACGAAGACGAAAATCCTGAAATACATATTAGAAAAATAAAAAGAGCTACAAAAGTACTTGGGAAGCGTCATAACGGAAGAAGGTAATTCAAAAACAGACATTCAAAACGTAGCTCAGGAAAGAAGACCAACTCAAACGCTTAATTCCTTGTTGTATTCCGACGATATTAAAACATGTATGAAAATTAGAATATATGAAGCAGTTGTGGAACCCATCTCAACGTACGGCGCAGAATGCTGGCAAATGGCGAAGAACGACAAGAAAGTTATCGACACAGTAGAAATGGATTTCTTGAGAAGAACATGTGTCGAAAGTAGAACACGTCAGGAATAAAGAAATACGAAGAAGAACAGGGAGAATACATACCAGCACTGACCGAATAGAAACTAGACAACTTATATGGTATGGGCACGTACAGAGAATGAACGCTGAGAGATGACCAAAAAGAGCACTAAAATATACCCCCAAAAACAGAAGGAAGAAAGGAAGACCTATGACCTCATGGTACGATGGCATAAGAAATATAATGAAGGACAGAGCGATTAAAGAAGATGAGTGGAGGAATAAAGATAAATGGCAGTCGAAATGTGGGATGCGGCAGAAGCTGTAGGAACCCCACTGTATATTACGAAAAAGACAAAGAAAACACTTAAATGTGTGTAAAGTTTTACCTTAGCCTCATGTGATGGCTTCTGGTGGGGTAAATTTTTAGCTTGGACTCATGGGATGCCTTCTGACCGCTTAAAATTTTAGCTGGGGCTCATGTGATGCCCCCTGGCTATTTAAAGTTTGACAAAGTTTTAGCTCAGACTCATGTGATGCCTTCTGGCTATGCAAACTTTTAACTTGGGCTGTATTGATGCCTTCTAGTTGCGTAAAGTTGTAGCTTGGGCGCATCATTAATTAGATGTGGGCATTTGGTTTAAAAACTATAATTCGATAGCTTCAAATAATGTAGTATTCGTTGGTAATTTTTGTTATTGTCATAGAGTGTAACTTATTGGTTTTGTGAAACCCTGTTTGTTCTCTGGAGGAAGTTAATCTATATTCATTAACTTAAGGATATTTAAAAATTCGAAAAACCGTAGACGACATCTCATATGAAACATTAATTTTTCTGTAGAAGTGTAAAAAATATTATATTCAAACTAACAGAAACACAACATTTTCCACAACGATAAACAGTTTTCAAAAAACACCATGCAACAGAACGGGTTTTACACCGATATCAGTTTTCGTCCCTCGGCTTTTTTAGAAAGAGTAGTTTCAATCTATAGTTGTTCAATTTCACGCGTTCTGTACTTGAAGCTATTCGTCATCACGTCTGATTTCGCGGTTCTTCTTGGAAATTAGATTAGATATTAAAAGTCAATATTTACTCGGACTTAATCGATAACGCCAAACAAAACAAACTTTTTATTATAATTGATTTTAACGGAACAAATTCACGACCAAAATACAGAGTGTCTCTTGCGTATCTCACAGTAACTTACGGAACACCCTGGATATTTTTTGATGTTTGCATTTATGACAAAATTTCATGGTAAAGAACACAACTGAATAGTCTTTTCTGTTGAAAAATGTGTCCTGGCTATGGCGGACTTTCTATCAAAAATCAATCAAAACTCAAAATTATTCTTTATTAGCATGATTTGATTGGTTTTATTTACTTCCAAACAGAAGTCTGGAACTGGATCACTCGATTTGTAGCCCTTGAATTTCCCATTTTTTATCTCCACTAATATCTGTATCTCTTTCTAGATATTTCCAAAATACAGGTGAATTACTGAATTGTGCTGACCACATTGAAGGTTCATTATTATTATTATTATTCATTATCAGTTTATTAAATGTTGACAAAAATGTTGACATATAGAAGTAATTATTGTAATCAATTTATGTTTCTTGTATTTCAAGTTTTGTATCTCCTTCATGACACGTTCTAAATTTTTAAAACGAACTTATTTTTCAGTGTCTGCCAAAGATCACATTCGACTAAAAAAAAACAAGAAAACCTTTAAAAATCGGTATAGGAAAAAACATGGCCACTGAATGCAGTATTATTCTGAAAATAACGTAAACTTTCATCAAATTTTGGATACCCTGTTTGAAATAAATCAATTTGTCAAACTTTTTGCTTCGTGGTTCGGTGGGTGGCATAAGTGTTATAACACTACACCATTCACCAGAGATAAAATCCAAAGAACTCAAATCAGGTGGGTGATCTAAGTGGTTCCTAACTCCTGTGACGTACATAAAACGAAACACACGTCAAACTTTGTTAACTCACCAATATCTATTTTGCCAAAGAAATTTTAACAGTAACTTTTTGCACATAGATATTTTTGCTTTGTCACCCAATTCATTTAGGACTCAATCAATAAGCGTGTTTTGCTCGGACTAAATTAAATTTGTTTCTACATTCTTTCTTGTTTTTCTTATTTTTTGGGCTTAGAAATAGTTATGCTTACTCTTTTGAATTAAGATGTAAGTGTAGTTAGTTTTAATGATGTACCTTTGTAAATTGTAACGTCAGTGCGTCATGTTAGGGTACCGTGGTATAATAAATTAATAAATAAACCATAAATGCTAACTAGAAAAAACTTGAAGTTTTTATTGACATTTGATAGAAAATATGATACAATGTGATCGTTGAAAATAGATACAGGATATGGTCTGTTCATAGATATAAGAAAATTGAATAGGATTATCCAAGGGTGGTCATTAACATACAATGCAACAAGATTATTACCAAAAGTTTCGAAATTTAAATTCAGGTAAAATTGTGGTCCGTAATAGAAAATAATTTTATACCTAAGTGTGTTTAATATTCTTTGGTTTGGTATACTAATTAGTTTAAGTTTAATTAAAACTTAGTTAAAGTTTAATACAGTTTTAAGGCTTCCACCTTACCACTGTATAGTTAATCCCATTGAACATGTTTGGCACCAACTGAAATCTGCCATTCGTCGTAACAATGTTTTTCCCCGTGTCCTCAAACTTATAAAACTCGAAGTATTGAACATCCCTCCACAATATTGGGTAAATTCTGTTAAACATATAGAAAAAGTAGAACAATCGTATATCCATATTGCAAACAATAATTAGAACAGGCGATGATAACGATAGTGATACTGATATATTATACATACAGATCCATGTTCATCTTCAAGCGTGTCCTCTAATCCGGAACTAGTGAACATACCTAAGCTTACTATCCAGGATGTCTTGTCAGCAAGCAAATCACTCAAGGTCCTATTTGGTCAATCGTCGACAGTTCGTTGAGATTGAGGGGTTTAGATCAGTTCCTTTTGTTACAACTTCTGGCGTGCCTCAAGGTTCTAACCTTGGGCCTCTGCTTTTCAATATATTTACAGATGATCTCGTATCTTCGATCATCTGCAACAAGCTTGCCTATGCGGATGACCTAAAGCTATACGAGAGCATTGAAACTGGCATGGACTGCATGACTCTCCAGGACAACATCAATATTGTCAGTCAATGGTGTACTAAAAATTAATTGCATCTTAAAAACTCCTAGAGTCTTTAATTACAATATGGATGGTACTGCCCTGACTAGACTTGCTACTGTGAAGGATCTGGGGATTTTATTTGACCAGTCGTTCTCTTTTGTACCTCACATTACAAAAATGGGTTCCAGTGCAATGCAAATTTTAGGATTCGTAACAAGAAATTGCAGGCATTTTTGTAGCTCAGCTACTGTTAAATTGTTATGTAACTGTTACGTTAGGTCCAAGCTTGACTATGGCTCGCTGATATGGTCACCAATTTATAACTGCCACACTCAGTCCATTGAGAGTGTGCAGAGAAGGTTACTAAAGTATCTAACGTTCAGGGAGGACGGTTCCTATCCTGAGAGGGGAGTTGATCACGATCTTCTACTAAGAAGGTTCGCTATACTGCCCCTGAGCTTGCGCAGAGACTTGCAATCTGTTTCATTTCTCTATAAGTTAGTTCATTACGGAGTCGATTGTCCGTTTCTTCTGGAACAATTACGTTTTCATGTGCCGCGGCTGGAAGGGAGACATCAATCAACTTTCTTACCGCAGTTACCCAGGTCCAATATCCATTTTCAAAACCCTATTTACAATATGTGTGCTACCTTCAACAAACTATCATCGTACTGCGATTTATATTATGATGGTCTCCAGGCCATACTTCAGCAACTTCGAATGGCGTCGGGTTATGCGTACCGATAAGTCATCCTTTTTTTTTCTCTTTCTCATTCTATCCTTCATTTTTTTTAGTTATAAGATTAGTAGATTTAACATTAGTTTCTACGTCCCCTAGTATATATATTGATGATTTATATTTAATATTTCCTGTAATTGGGTCATATTACCTGTTGCAAATAAAGTGCTATTATTATTATTATTATTATTATTATTATTATTATTATAAATATTGTTTAATATCTTTCCTAACAAAACCCCAAATAATTAAATTCTAAGCAAAGTACGGACCTGTTCGGCCATATTTCATTCTTAGAGCTTGCCCGGGTCTTTCCTTAATTCGTATCAGTTAGTCACTTTCTTACATCTCTGAACAGACTTTACAGGTCAATCACATGATAGCGTAATTGAAAAAACGAAGTTTTGCGTCCCCGAAAATGATCTAACTAATCGATAAATTTTGGATCCTCCCTTTAAGTTTTATTTCTAAATCTAGGAATAGTTTCCCCTTTCATCCGTATATTACGATAGCTCACTCTGTATAATGAGCGCGATAATCGACGGCCATTTGTCAAACGAGCTTAAACAAACGACAATAACCACAAATCGCGTCCGTTACATCGAGGCGACGCGGAAAAGGCGGAAACAAAAGAACCGCGGCGTGAAGATAACATCATCCCGTCGGGCCGCGGTCTACAAACCCAAATGTTGAGGAAACAAAACAATCGCCACTCCTCGGTCTGATTGCATTCGTTTCGTACAACAGCACCCCGTGTAGCGATCACTGTCTACTTGTTTCGATACCAAACTAACTAAACAACACTAATTAGACTTTATTGCGTAACAGTTACGCGTTAGTCACGGCCGAAGCACTTGGGGTGTTGACAACACACAAGGGCTCGAGATGGGATACGGTACGGAAATATGTATGGGTTGGTTCGTGTATTATTTGATTTTACACATCGTTTTGTCATTCCCCTTACCTCATCTATTTTCCCAATATATAACGATATTTGTACAGGATCATACGTTTATTATGGGATTATACTCAAGCAGCATTTAAAAAATATCAAACCAACCAACGACCAAACACCCAAAAATCTACAGTTTAAAATATAGAACAACTTGTTGGAAGATATAGGAGAAAAATAAAATGAGATATTCAAATTTATTACTTAATGGACAACTGTGTGTTAGAATTAATTAGAACCCCTACGTATTTGTAGACTTCTGAAAATTGTAACCGATAAAGGCACGATGTTACCAAAAAAGCTGTCATCAAGAATTTGTGTTCTAATTTATACGACAAACGTTGTTGGGAGTTAATTACACTTTTAAAAAATGATATTATTATCGACACAGGATATTGGCATTTTGAATTCCTCGGATTATTCTAGACACATTTCATAAGTTTTGTGTTATACATTACAGTTTCGGATATATTTGCATATTGCAGTTCTAAATATATCTATCCATTTGTCTGACTGAAAGCTTGTACTGCATATTTAGAGTTGATTTCCTAGATTAATGGTCTGTGTTGATATTTTTAAAATAAATAAATACGGGGTGACAAAAAATTAAAGTTAAAAATTTCAATGAAAAAATCGTTTAAAAGCCATTTTTTTCTAATACAAAAATTTTGTAGTATTTTATTACTCCTTATAAAGTTAAAAAAAAATGAAACATTTATAAATTTAAAAAAAAAATGCGGCAAGGCTTTTTTCCATCGTAAAAATGATATTATTTTATCTTCCTTTGAGTTTTGGAGATCAATGTTTGACATTTTTATGCGACTTACTAATTAATAATTGTATATACAACGTTTTTCCAAAAAAAAAAAACTAAATCATGGAATAAATAAAACCAATGAAAAACGATAAGACAGGATATTAGTCATTAAGGACGTAACTTCTTCCATAACTCGTCAAACTAACCAAAACTGACCTGGCATGGAACAACTATTTTTCAGTCAGCTGAAATAGAAGATTAGAGGGGAAGCTCGTCGTGTCCACCGATACGCAAGCCAAGCAGTTAAATCAACCCGATGGAAAGAACAAAAAGATCTTATTGGCTATATTCCTATACTAGAATCGCTCAAAAGGTCAAGGGATAGAAGTCACTATGTAAGGGTTTTCCAATAAGATGTGTTATTTTGAAAAGCGCGCTATTTCGGTAGATGTTATTTTTGAAGCTGTATTTTTTTGACATTTGATAAGTAGAAACTACTCCATTAATAAAAATGGAAAGATACACGCTTCAACAACGCAAGTTATTAAATCTCACTATTTAAATGGCGAAAACTGGGCAGCGCCCGTTCGTAAAACTAAAACACCTTGTCGGCTCTCAATACAGAAATTGGTAAAAAAAATCGGGCTGTTAGAACAAATTAGTGATGTAAAGAATAAAACCCGTGCACGTCTGTCAAGAACAACTGCGAATATTGCTGCCCAAAGTGTTGAAGAAAACCCTGTTTTGTCCATTACTCATCATTCTTTGGAATTGGGCATTCCGCAAACATCATTACATCGTATTTTGCATAGACACTTTGATCTTAAGGCTTATACGTGCCACACAAGCAATGAAACCATCGACCTTTCACGGAAAAAGTTTCCGTAACGTATTATCTCTCGAAGAGGTGATCATAATTGGCCCCCGAAATCTTGTGACTCTATCACCTTGCAACTTCTTCCTTTGGGGGCTCGTGAAAGATAAGGTGTACGCCAAAAGCACAGCATTAATTCAAAACCGCAAAGATGGAATTCTTGAAGCTACTGAGGGCATGCACCAGTCACTTTGCGAAATTGTGATGGCAAGCGTAGCTAGCCGTGGTGGTCATTTGACTGATATTGTTGTCCATTATTAATGGTATACCTTCCTCTTTACATTAAAATAAAAATCCGATAATTATTTATCTCATTGATCTGTATTTGTTTGAATATCAAAATAACACCTCTTATTGGAAAACCCTTTATTATGATAGAAGGCGGCATGTTATCCCCCTTTTATGGACTCTACTGTCAGACGACCTACTGGCATCCTGTTGCTATGGAAGGCATACGTAACCGCGTAAATTGCATGGTTCTGGAGGGAAAGGATGACCAAAGCTCCGGTACTAGCAACATTCACCCGCAGAAGAAAACTAGACCATTTGGTACCTCCTTCTTTACTGACTATACACGATCGCGTATCGCTGTCGTCTGGCGGCGCAAATTGCTAGACTAGGGATACATCTGGAGGGAGAGGCAAGAGCAGGGCTATGAAGGATACTAATTTGCTGGATACGGTATGAAACGACGGTATTCTGGGATACCACCAGACATGATGCCTATCACATTAATGACGAGCCTCCCCTACGAAGTGAATCTGCCGAGCAGAGTGGAGTGGGCTCAGTGCAAAACTCACCTCTTAGGGGCATAAGATCATTGGTCCCCTTGGGATCTAAAACGCATGAAACGGTTAGAGTTGGCATTATGGAAAGTGCCGAAGTATCAATTGAGATTGAGAATTGCTAGAATCAGACAAAAGGTAATATTCATGTTACTATTCATATAAGGTAATACTAAACGACCAAAAACTCAAATATCTACAGTTTAAAATATAGAACAACTTGTTGGAAGGTATAGGAGAAAGATAAAATGAGATATTCAAATTTATTACTTAATGGACAACTATGCGTTAGAATTAATTAGAACCTCTACGTATTTGTAGACATCGGAAGATTGTAATGTAATTGTAATCTACAGTTTAAAATATACAACTTGTTGGAAGATATAGGAGAAAAATAAAATGAGATATTCAAATTTATTACTTAATGGACAACTGTGTGTTAGAATTAATTAGAACCCCTACGTATTTGTAGACATGTGAAAATTGTAACCGATAAAGGCACGATGTTACCAAAAAAGCTGTCATACCCCAAAAAAGAATTAGGTAGTGTTCTAATTTAACACGACAAACGTTGTTGGAAGTTAATAAGACTTTTAAAAAATTATAATATTATCCACAGGATATTGGCATTGAGCTTCAGAATTGCTAGGATCAGACAAAAGGTCCTATTCATGTAAGGTAATACTGACTGAAAGAGCGAACCTTCTAGCGAAGAAAGAAGCAGAGATGTTACAAATAAGTGAATAAATACAATAAATGCCAGGATAACAGATAAAATTCACAGCTCTGATACGAAGACACTCTAATAACACTGGAATAACGGATTTTGCACGAGTGCACGGTTTGAGGGGGGCTGAAGGAGTGAATTATCAGATCGAACCGAACGCCACACCCAAGGAATCCTAATCCACTATTATTTTAGTGAATCTACACACTGAGGTTTAGATAGATAAGTGACTCTCATTTTTTTAAATTATTGTTTTTTGTCCATTTATTGTGCATTTTATGTACTAATAAATTGATCTTTAATAAAAACACATTGCCTAATACAGAGTGCTGTTATTACAATTTTATTGGGTTTTTTTTGCCATCCGGAGAAATTTACACTTTGACCTATGAGGTGTCGATGTTAAAAACGTATTAAAACGTCGCCGTCTGTTAGTGTCATCAGTTTACCAGCAGGAACCAATGACTCATACTGAAATATACGTCATGTTTGGGAGCGACGGGCACTCATATCGGCACAATAGCCGGTACAATTACTTATTCGCTGACGAGAAACCAGCGCCTGAAATTCCGACGGCTACTTCAAAACCGTATACGTTCAAAACGAGCGCGGTTTAAAATTAATCGCTAATTACTACCCAATTACATCGAACGAGACTATAATGGACGGACTCGCATCCGTTGATGCATCGGCCTCTCTTCTGTAGTACGAATTTGTTTCGGTTTGTGCTCTCTTGTTTTTGCTTAAGCCGTCTAGATTTTGTATGCGCATCGGATTACAGTTCACAGGGTGGCTTGAAAAATTCTCTGATAGATGTCGATTGGGCATTCCATTTTGATCTACACGCCACCGCCTCGTCGATGAAGAATTCCAATAACGTAACCCGCTTATCTACCCGGACAAACAAGCGCCGTCTGGCCGTGTGAGCCTTTGTAATCAAAAGTTGTCACGCAACAGGAAAATTCTTTTATTACATTTCTAGGTAAAATAAGGTAAGATAAAAGTTTGTAAATATTTTCAAAGCAAAAGTCGCTGTCCATGGTATTGAAAGTATAAAGCGAAAGTCGCTATGAGTTTGATGTGTTAAGAGAAATTCGCTTATGAAATGTGTGCTGTGGTTTGTAGTGTAAGCGAAAGTCGCTCTGTATAAATAAAGCGGAAGTCGCTGTGGTTTGAAAGAACCGAAAATCGCCATGATTTGGAATTGTTAAACGAAAATCGCTATGGTTTTGTCATGTAAGCGACAGTCGTAATGGTTGTGAAGGTGTTAAGCGAAAGTCGCTACGATTTTTGAAAGTATAAATAAAGAGTGGATGTAGTATTGAAAGTGTTAAGCGAGAGTCGCTTTGAAAGAAGTGTATGTCGCCATGATTTTGAATTAGTAAGCGAAAGTCTCTATGGTTTTGTAGTGTAAGCGGACGTAGCCACGATTTGCAACTGTTAAGCGAAAGTCGCTATGGTTTTGAAAGTATTAAGCGAAAGTTTCTATGATTTTTGAAAGTATAAATAAAGCGAATGTCGCCAATGATTTTGAAGTGTTAAGCGAATGTCGCTATGGTTTTGTAATGTAAGCGAAAGTTGCAATGGTTTTGAAGGTATTAAGCGACTGTCGGTATGATTTTTGAAAATATAAATAAAGGGTGTTGAAAGTGAAAGTCGCTTTGAAAGAGGTGAAAGTCACCATGATAATGAAGTGTTAAGCGATAGTCGCTATGGCTTTGTAGTGTAAGCGAAAGTCGCTATGGTTTTGAAGGTGTTAAGCGAAAGTCGCTATAACTTTGCAGTCTTAAGCGAAAGTCACTTTAAAAGATGTGAAAGTCGCCATGATTTTGAAAATGCTAAAGCAAAAGTCGCCACGAGTGACTAAGTTTTGGAGTTAAGTGCTAATGAACCTCCGCCAATGACGTCGATTAACATCGCTGCTTAGAGCCTCAGTTGAAAATATAAGGACCATGTCATTCATCGTCTGAGAAATTTTTAAACTCTTACATGATGAAATATCACAAATATTCAATCTATGTAGATGGGATATAGAACTATACGATAGAAGCCTGTATTTCCGGAAACTTTTAATACATACCAGTCTTTAGCAGAAGCATTTTTTTAGTACAAGCTCCGTTACCAATGTTTTTCTTAGTTTTTAATATGCTAGGTTTAAAGCTTAAAATCTGTAGAATATATACCCGCAATACATCTAGTATGTAAAGTATAAAAAGTGGATATGCAAGAAAGTTAATTTATGCAATAACAATATTCTGATTTCAATCAATTGGAAACAATTTTTTGTAGATACAATTGAATGAGAATACCAAATATTTTAAGAAGAAGCTTTTAAAAAGCACTATAAATTGTGTTTTTTGTCTTTACTTACTAACTGTTAGGCTAACTGTTAGGCCAGCTACTATGACCAATTTTCTTTTTCAATAATGTATTTGTTATTTTATTCATCGTCAGGTAATATTTTGTTAGTCAAACACTCCCATATTCAATGTGGGCAAATTTTTAAAGCACAAGTACCATCGGTCTATCAAACTCATTAGTATTCCCTGCCGATGGAACCCACCAGATGGCCGACTGAAACCAGGGATGGACTCGTCGCGGATATTCTATCCTAAATGTTTCGCGGATACGGGATCCACCCTTTTTGTTGTCCATATGCGATCCGATTAACAATAGATTGAGGGTAAGGTATTTGCAATTCTTAATGAATACGAAAACCTAAGCCAAACCCTCGGCCAACAAAAACTGAAATCTCCGTGATATTCCCCTTCCACGTGTCCCTTTCTTTTCGTATAGCTTAGAAACCATAAATCGAAATAGATGCGACTCACCTTTAGCGTAACGCTGTCCCCCGACGCCTTGATCATATCGATAATCTCCTCGCGACTCCTCCCCTCGACGCTCACCCCGTTCACCTCCAACAATTTATCACCAGGCAACAGTCCAGTTTCGTTGTTGTGCTGCACCATGGCGCCCGGTTCCGCGAAAATAACCGCCCGCATATTCACTCCCGCCCCGTTCGCTACCGCCCCGTCGAAACCGCCACCACCGGAACGGGTGCTCCGTTCGAGAACCATTGCGCGTCTCAGCGAGAATCCGAAATCGTTCCTCGGTGGTTTCTGACGCTGCACCACCAGCACCCGCGGCTTAGGCAGCACCATCGGCACGATATCAGGCAGGGGAAGGTTGACGTCGTCGAAGTTCGAGGTCCTGGACCACCTAAACAGGTACCCAAAAGATGAAAACGAATAATATCGAACCTAACGGGACGTGAAAGTACCTGTGGAACCCCTGCGACTCGCCCACCGGGCTTAGGGAAAAAGGGGGCGTGGCAAACGACGAGTTCGTCGTATCCGTCAAACTGTCCGCGCTCGGAGAGGTTGACGTGATCACCAAGAGCTGCTGGCTCATGCTTTTGCCGTTGAGACCGTTCTGGTTGGGCAGGTTCTGGTACGACATCATTTCCGAATGCTGGAACATGATCAACTCGTTCTGCAGTGTGTTCCGCACCAAGCTCGAATGGTCGACGGCGTCGTGGCCGTTATCCTGGGTAAGGGTAACTTTGGGCATTTTCAATATACCCCTTTTCGGTGGTTTCGGAGGTTTGGGAGGTAGCGGGGGTCCGCTCTGGTGGTTGATGGAATTCAGACTCGTTTCTGAGCTGTCTGATTGCGTGTAACCGCACTCGGAATGGTTGATGTTGTGGCTCGGCGAACCCGGAATGGTCGACACGGGAGAATCGTTTCGCTCCAGACTGGCCAAAAAGTCGGCGGTATAGTCCGCCGTTATACCCGAGGGCAGTTTTTCCTTGTCTTTGCGACGGCCTCTGATTTTGATCGAACGTCGTACCTGTAATGGAACGAGTGGACTCTAATTGCAAAAAGAATAGAGTTTACAATTAGTGGTCATTGTTTTGAAGGTCCGCAAGGTTATTTATTTATTTATTTAGATACACTGTTCAACAGGATAAGCCCAACTACAGAACAGGGAGATAAGTGACAAATATAATATAAAAAAGGAAAAAAAATGTAAACCGACAGCACAATGCTAATACGGCGTAAAATAAAACAAAAATAATTATATGCCATTCTGTGGAAAGCAGAATATTTTAAAATATTCGTACGCGGCGTAGAAAGGTAAAAGGTTTGATCTACTCTTGAGGTAAACTTGGAAACACCAAAGTTCAATTTTAATAAGAGGCCCGGATCAACAAACTTTGTGTACGTTATACCTATTACGAAGCGAAGTATTGCTTATATCAATTGGGGGATACTTATTATCATATCTGAAAGGCAAGAGTTTCAAGAATTTTTGATGTACAGATTCCAGCTTCCTTGAATGGATTTGGTAAAACGACCTCCATATAATATCACCGTATTCTCATTTAGATTTAGATCTAACACATGGGTGGTATAGAGTCTTTAAAGTTTCTAAATCTGTTAAGTCTCGAGAGGTCCGTGCTATAAACCCGTACATTTTATTCGCGGCAGACACAGCGGAATCAATATGTGGAATGAAAGAAAGTTTAGGGTCAAAAGTGACACCTTGATCAATAAAAGTAGCTGGACGCTGAAGTACGATGTCATTGATTTGGTAATCATATCTGATAATATTCTTTGAAGTCAATACGTCATGATACATTTGATGGGATTTGACGACAAGTTATTATGGACACACCAGTTTTCAATACGCTTTACATTCAATGACAGGTTTTGGCAGAGCAACTTTAGATCGTCAGCAATTAACATCAACACTTTAGACAATGTCATTAATTGAATAAAAATTTAAAATAGAAGGGGGCCTAAATTGCTGCCTTGAGGAACACCAGAGGTTGCGTTCTATTCAACAGACGAGTCCACCAAATATAACAAACTGGCACCGATCTTTTAGATAAGATTGATTGATAGAGAGAAGAGAGAAGGTAAATTAATTAGAGGTAATGTTAATCCGTAATTATTTAACTTAGAAATAAGTAACCCACGATCAAGTCTGTCAAACGCCTTCGAAAAATCGGTATAAACAACATCAGTTTGAGATCGCAAATCTAGATTTTCAGCTATAACTCGGGTGATATTTGCCACATTAGTGATAAAACCATGTTGCTTTGATGTTGAACAGTTTTTTAAATGATTGTATAATCTATTGTACAGGAGTGTTTCAAAAACCTTGGTAAAATTACAAAGTAATGAAATGGGACGAAAATTACTGATAGCTAAATTGTCACCTTTTTCGTAAATGGGTCTAACACTGCATAACTTTCCGATATCAGTAGAACTGTTATCTCAAGGTAACTCTTTAATATATAATATAAAATAATTAATATCATGAGAGCGTCTGTCCGAGCTCTCATATCTCTGAGGGTGAACTCGGGACTGCTACTTGACTACCGACAAACATTTAGAAGACTGACGGAATATAATTCTGTCGCATCTTCAACCGGATCCTTTCGTTGGAATAGCTTGGCGAAGAGAGAGCTGAATAAATGGTTCGGGAGCCAGTTTTCTTTAAAAATTGAGTTTGAAATGAGGACGAAAAGAGGTCCCTCAGTCTCGATCACGGGCGACTGCGAACGATAGCGACATTGCCATCTAAAAAGGTAGTTGGACGATGATATGTATGCTGTGTTTAAAAGAAGAGGGATTCTAATTCATCTCTTAGCTGCGCACCACTAGAGCAGCCGATTAGGAGTACTAGCAGCCCCTACTCCTCATGCAGGACAGTACTCTTCTAGGGGATGGAGGGGATGGAGCTAAGATATTTGCAAGCATGATAGATTGGAAGGTCTGAATGCCCTATAGGAAGGCACCACTCATGGGAGTGGACCACGGTGGTACATGTACGCTGTGTTTAGAAGAAAAGAAATCCCAATTCATCTCCTAGGTGCGCACCACTAAGAGCTCAATTCACTGAGCCCGATGGACAATCCAAACGGTCCAAGAGGCACTTTCTCGAAAGAAAAGGCCCTTTTAAGGGAGGCAGTGAAGATGTAGAAGCATAATTGACAAGGACGCAAAGCACATGAATAGCTCGTCGATAATATTGATATAAAATACCTCCATATAGTTTGATAGCAAGATATTAAAAAGACCCGTCAGAGATTTGCATAGACCATAGGAGGGTTGGCGGTATTATCCCTTCACTATTTTAATTGTTCTAATTACTTATTTAGGCCACGAAGATTAATAGCCAAGTGGATTGAAGTAAATAAGGAACACTATCATGAATTTTTATCAAGTTTAATTAATTGAATTGTTAAGATGCAGACGGAATTATATGGAACGCCGTAAAATCATTTTCCCACAATAATTATAATAAAACCATACTAAGTTCATTTGAATATTTGTTAAATTATTGTTACATAATTTTATTGTTTTAACAGTAAAATAGATTGAACAAAATCGTTTTTCAAGATGTGAAAACAAAGTTCTCCAACTTACAAACAATTTAACTAACCAACTTGCATATATGGAAAGAAGTTTTTTTCAAACATCTAAAGCTTTACCGCTCAATTTATTCGTCAAATAATAAAATTGGAATCAAAGATACTTTTGAAATGTGCGTTAAACATTGACCTTATTAAAAAGTTTTATTTTTTACATGATTGAATTAAAATTATCAAACAAAATTTTAGTTGCGCCTAGGTTTGCCATGGCATACTTTTCTGCTATAGACTACGTCGTGATTGTAATGTTCCACCTAAGAGCGAAATGGTATCTGAGCCTAATGAAAGTGGAAGAAGAGGAGAAAAAAGTCTCCCATGTGATATGGCCAATATGAAGACTTATCACGAACATGGTTTCATCTGCTGGGCATAATCAAGCAAGAGGCAACGAGCTACACCTACTATCGAATCTGTGGAGTCTAATCAAAAAAGGGCACCTAAATAAAGCTCTATAGCTATTGAGTCACAACATATCCTTTGGATCCCAGCGACGGACATACCAATTTCTAACTCTCGCAATTTGAATCATTAATCTTATATCATGAATAGAATTGTCCGTTTAATTACCATGAGACAACTAATTTCATAAGCACGGGCCTCAAATATGTAAAAAATAATTTGAACAAATTTCTATGGAAATATTTGCATAAAGAGCCACACAAATATATACACCATTTGTACAAAAATACAATACAATAAAATACATAAAATAACACAAAATAATAAATGGCAGCGCACTAATTACGTGTTATACCCAATAACAAATTATTCATACCATTAATTAAAAAAAGACAAACAACATAACAAAAGGGAGGTGAGAGGAAAGGAAAGCGGAAAATGAGTTTGTCATTCTTTAGACTATTTTTACAATTACAAACAATAGTGTATAGTGAGACAGAGTTAACATCACACAAGTTAGCAAATTAATTAAAATTTAGATACATTTCATAATTTGTTGGTCCTACCCTTAAAAAAATAGTCAGCCCTTCGTGAATCATAGCGTGAAAAAAAAACAGCCTTTTCCCGGACTGTCTATAGATTTATCAACGAGTTGATACAGCCTGGCCACATATGAATAAGTCTATCTGACAAAAGTTGATCAAATCAAAATATTATAGATGAATATTGCAATTTACTCCTTATAAAGGTTGATGTAAACTTGTGTAAACAGACTTCGCCGATTTCTAATACAGTACTCCAATAATTTGGATACTTTTGCCTTTATTCTCGATATGTGCTCAATAAAAGTGAAATTGAGTGTATATTCCAACAGCATATTGCTAATTCTTCTGTATAACATTAAGCTACTTTGGTAATGTCCAGAAAGATTTTTGGGTTATCCGCAAACGCAAACGAGGTAAGCTTAATGTAATGAATAAATCGTTGATGAAAAAAATAAACTGTCCAAAATTCTGTAATTTTCGATGCGATATGGATAACTATGTATGCAACATCGTCTATCGGTTCCTGTTCAAAACTTCAGAGATATATTGAGTAATATAGACAGTATTACTAACATGGATATATATATTGAGTTATGAAGAATATATATTTAGTTTTAATAGAAGACGCCTGAATTCGCGCTCGGATGTATTACAGAAAGATACCTCGCAGAATCTATTGCAAATATTTTTAAATGTTATATTGGACAGACCTCTACAGTGGTTGAAACAACGTTTGACACAAAAGTGATAGCCGTATTCATAAGAATACTTCGACGGTGGTTGAACATTACATAAAAATAGGACACGAATCTGACTACTTCAATCCTATAATATTGCAATGTGTCAAGAATTATAAAGGCCGGTTGTTTCTTGAAATGTGCCATATTTACACAAACAAAAATTCAATTAACTACAAGTTTGATACACAGCAAATAAGCAATATATACTATAACATTTTTTACTCGAACAACAGATAATGTAATATTCTGCCACGTTGATCCACGAAGTAGGTTATTCTTATGCTTTTTGTCATCATTTATTTCGATTGTACCTATATTGCTTTTTTTCGCTACTCCCGTTAGCGAAACTTTTGCCTACCATTATTAAAAATTAACAAATTTCAACTGTAGAGTATTGTTTTGAGGAACTATGTCGTAAACATTAATTTTGTAAGTATTTCTCACGATATCGGTGATTTGTGTCTTAATTGTCTGTTATATTGTTTGATCAGTTATTTTCATTGATTTTTAGTTCACTCCTCACAAATAAATTGACGAAATATTGAGTGTTAAAGAAAAAGAGCTTTTTTTCTTCGTTTTTTAACCACGGACCGCTACCCAATATCCTTTGAATATATATATATATATATATATATATATATATATATATATATATATATATATATATATATATATATATATATATATATATATATATATATATATATATATATATATATATATATATATATATATATATATATATATATATATATATAATTAAAATGGTATTTAACATGCTAAACCGTTAGATTAATACGATTCAATTATTATATAAAAACATTCAATAGAATTGCTTCGAAAAATACTAAATGCTCGTCGAACGTATAGTTACGACTGCGCCAATTAACGGTTGGGATTTCCGAACGGCATTGTTCTACAGGGTATAACGTGTGTACGCGGCCGCGCTTTGAACCGTAACGAAAAGGTTCTGCGAAAAATTTATCGACCCCACAGCTCGTGGCCATATCGTGCCGTTTTCGTAAGGCTTCCGAGCGACCCGCGCGTATCAGCGAAGCGCCATCGACACACATATCCGCGGGACGTTATTCTCGACGACCATAGAATAGAAAAGACGAGAGAAAGTCGACGTGTTTCTATATACTGAGAGACGCAAAATCCATATTCTTCGATGACCCTCTATCTTCGCTTATAGCTTTTAATGTGACTTGGTGATGGTGAACTAACTGATTCCATTGCAGATGGTTGAGTCGTTATCATTGTTATGTGGACATGTTGAAAGAATCTCCACGAATATGGGCGAGTGTCCATTTGGAAGCAACGAAAAAGTTCGAAAAATGAGAGTCTTCCAAACTCCAAAACTCCAATACATGTAGCTGAATTAAATAGTTTAGTGCAAATCGGCAATTCTTGGAAAAGTGTGAGAAGAGTGTTAGTTATTGTTAAAAACCAGGTGTAACGTATAAAAATGAAAAATAGGTTCACTTCGCTCATCAAAGATTGTGTGCAAGAGATAACCCTGAACAATTGGTTGAAATCCTCTTTTACCAATTTGATGCACATCCCATAAAAAAAACCTCATTTTGCATTAACTGGCATAGGCAAAAGTCAACAAATTACACTTATACTGTCTACTGTCAGACTTAGCAGGGCTCGGATTGATCCGACAACACCGGCTGGAGAAAAAGAAGATATAGCACGAAACTGAACAATATTTATCGGGGGAACAGTAAAACGAACAAAACGAATTGAAACTAAGGCAATTTTCGTGGTTACTTAACGAGAATAGACATTTAGACTTAGAGGAACTATGTGGAATCCTGTGGAACATATAGTTCGTATTTTAAGAATGTAATCTTTGCTTAACACTTAGTATGTGCATGGTTTGCTTTTAGTTGTACTACTGAATGCCTTGGTTTGCTTTCATTACCAGTTCACAAACTGTGTCTCCTATATCAGTGAAGCATCGAAGACGAAATTCTGGCCGGATGCCGGATATTGAGCGCATGATTTTCTAATAGAAACAACAACAACCTGCGTTTTTATCTGTTATCAGATCTACCTATCTTGTATTCATTTTATTGGAGTTGATAGTAAACAGTAAGTACCCTGGAACAGGTACGGTAATGAAGTGTAATAGTGGTATTAGTTATAGGTAATATAGGTAATAGGTACTAGTTATTATTATTATTATTATTATTAGTGGTATTAGACTCCGTTGTAATGCCATTAAAAAGGAATGGTTATAACCATAGACATTTTTTTGGTCAGCATACTACTAAAATCCTAATGAGGAATATGAAGCTATATTGGGAAGTAATGGTAACGATATACGGAATAAATCGGAAATCTCTGATCATAATATTGGATTTTCATACCAAACAGTGCTTTACAGAGATTAAATTTAGAAACCCAACAATGGTTATACCTTTTTCCTACTATGAGGGTATCAGCATCTATTTCAATAATTTTTGGTAAATTCGTAAAAAACTAAATGAAACTATTAAAGAATATCAAATGAATTAATTATTTTGTCCGTAAGTAAAATGACATTTAATAAAACAGAATGAATAATTTTCCTAAGTGAATGTACCTAAGGGGTGTAAAATCCTAATTTCACATTATAGAGGGTGGTGTCTAATTATTGTTACCCCACAAATGTATACCATTGGTTGATTTGTTAGAATTTATTAGTGTTGATAATTTAGATATTATTGAGAGAAATAATAGGTAAAAACAAGTGTTCTTAAAAATTAATTGGTATACCTATATTTGAAATAAATGATAAATTATAAATAAATATTATTACAAAAACATTTTGTCCTAGGTCACTTTCCTCATTCTTCAATAACCAAAACTAATGAATAAAACGCAGGGAAATATTGGGCTAATGCGAGGAAATATATAGGGAAAAATAGGAAAATAGGGTGACATAATTGGCAAATATAAATAAATATATCTTCACCGCCGGATATGCATTATGACCAAAAAGAGCAACTGCCCTATGGGCTTCAACGCGTACACAAAAAAGCATTAATTTTTTGGTTGATATACCTATTTTTTTTTATTGCTTCTCTTTAAATTGTATTCCTAGGTCCCACCCAGCCTAAATCAGAGCTAATCATTATTAAACATTTTAAATAACAAATAGCAACTCGAAAAGGGACAAAAAGGTCAATTCGCCAAATTAAATATCTTTTTATATCTATGAAAAATACCGCCAAAGTTAAAGGGTTTATTGGCCTATCTGGGACTTTATACATTTATATTTTTCTTGATATCTTTAGTTTGAAGTTTAGATGGCTTAGATCAGCAATGTGACACTCTTACGATATTATTTTTTGTATTTCTTCTGAAAGTAACGCTCCTTTTTGATTTAGACATAATTTATTGACTCAAGTTTCGTAGTAAAAGTACTAATATAATCAGTTTTTTAGCTTATTTAAAAAATTAAAGAAGCTAACGAGCAAAACTAAAAATTTATATTTAAGGTCCACATTTCCGCAAAAATAAGGGAAGGGTTTTAAGGGTAGTTTAATTGCCAATTAGGTATGTTTCCAGAAGAACTTCTAGCTAAAGTGCCGATTTCTTAAAAAAATATATATTGTCGGCACCCAGGTCCACACTGAAACCAGTATTGAAGCTCAAATTAAATATATTCGCATACAAGATGAAGCTAGTATATAGATCCGTTCATGTCCACATGAAAAACACAAAACATAACGATAACGACACAATTAATGACGATTTTTTTGAATAAAACATTGACTTTATTACAAAGAACATTGAGTTTCAAAATATTAGATTATATTTTTCACATTCTAGTCGAGAATATCAAGAAAAAAATGGGAAAAACTCGTGGATATGCAAACAAAACGATTTTTTACACCACCCTTCCAAATGGAAAAAATGTAAGGCGTTTTTGTTTTATTACTCAGAGGCAATAAGTGTACTGCAGTAAGTTTAAATTATTTTGTCCCAAAAACAACGAAAATGAAGAAGTGTTTTAAGGATTGTGATCATGTACACAAACATGAAAAAACGTGAAACATCAATATCAGGAAGGTTTGACAAAAAATTAGCAGAGTTAGAGGTGACGGAAAAACAATATCATAAGCACGTCCTTAGCGCAATAAAATATATTGCTACCCGAAACTTAGCAGGTTCCAAAGAAGTATTTGGTTCATTCAAAAATGTTTTTTTTTAGGATTATTAGAACTCTTAGCAGAGTTTGATCCATTTCTTTAACAACACACAGAAAAATATGGTAATTTTCAGCGGAGGAAGCTGCTAAATATGTTTGCATCCAAGTTAAACAATTTTATTTTTCAACAATTAGTTGTAAAATATTAAATAATTTTTTCAGATACAAGAGACAATTGGCAGAAAAATCCATAGCAACAAATATTTTTCAATAATCAGATATAACCATAGTTATCAGTTTGTCAAGGAAATATTCTTGAGAGATTTATTAGATTTATTCCCTCTTAATTTACAACAGTTTACAATAAAAAATAAGGCAAAAAAAGAACGTGACCTATTTCATACCTTGCGGAACTCATCCCTTAAACTTAATAAGAGGTGCCGCTGCTGATTGCTGTTTAGAAGTCAATGCATTCTTTTTATTTGTTCAAAAAAATTATAATTTTTTCGAGGCCTCTCCATTTAAGTGGAATTTACTAATTTACTGAATTGCAAAAAGAATTATAGAGTACCAAAAAGTGTATTAGACATTCCTCGCTGGTCTGCTAGGGTCGACTGATGTAAAGCGTTATCATTGGGACATCACTCTTTCAAAAAAGTTTTAAAGGATATTATGTTTTTCTGTCCTTATTTGGTAAAATCAAATAATTCAAAAGCTTAACATTGATTTACGCCAAGTAATAAAAGTGTAATTGATTACATAACCCAGTTAAGAGATAAATTTGATTATTATCATAAGAGTAAAAACGCATCAGAGCTTAGTGAATTTCAACAAAATTGAAATCTTAATTTAAAAAAATTAAGTATGATGATGGTAATGGGTGTTTTTTTTTCGATGTATAGAACTTTAAGTTGGCATTACTCTTCAAGATGGCGACCGATTTAACAGCTGTCAAGTGATTTATTCTCAGTTTGGTTTGGCAATTCATCATGAATAGACTCACGCCTGAACAACGCTTGCAAATAGTGCGATTATATTTCGAAAATAATGGTTCTGTGAGGAATACGTATCGCGCACTACGTCCATTTTATCGTCGACAAAATCGTCCATCAAAGCAGTTAATTCGATTAACCATGGAACGTTTTCGCACCACGTTTACTCTTATTGATAACCCGCATTCCCAGAGACACCATACGGTGCGTACAGAAGAAGCTATTGCTGCTGTAGAGCGTAGCATTGAGGAAGACCCGAATGAGTTCATCCGCCATCGAGCACAGGAATTGGATCTGTGTCCATCCACTTTATGGAAGATTTTGAGGAAGAATCTTGATTTACGTGCTTACAAAATCCAACTCGTACAAGAATTGAAGCCAAACGATCATCAAGTAAGGCGTAGATTCGTCGAATAGGCCCAAAACGAGATTGCCGTTGTTCCCGATTTTCATAAGCGAATTTTGTTTAGCGATGAAGCGCACTTCTGGTTGAATGGCTACGTCAACAAACAAAACTGCCGCATTTTGAGCGAAGCTAATCCTCAAGTGTATGTCGAAACACCAATCATGGAATCATTAGTCCGTGCTTCTTCAAAAACGATAATGGCCAGAACGTTACAGTCAATGGTGATCTGTATAGAGCTATGATTACTAACTCTTTCATTCCTGAATTGAATAACCATGATGTCCAGGAGATGTGGTTTCAACAAGACGGCGCAACATGTCACACAGCTCGTGCCACAATCGATTTATTGAAAGACACGTTTGGTGACTGCCTAATTTCACGTTTTGGACCTGTGAATTGGCCTCCAAGATCTTGCGATTTAACACCGCTAGACTACTAGTTCTGTGGGGCTATGTAAAGTCATTGGTCTATGCGGCTAAGCCACAAACGCTTGACCATTTGGAAGGCAACATTCGCCGTGTTCTTGCCGATATACGGCCACAAATGTTGGAAAAAGTCATCGAAAATTGGACGTCCAGATTGGACTACATCCACGCCAGCCGTGGCGGTCAAATGCCAGAAATCATGTTTAAAATATAATGCCACAAGATCATCTTTCGGATAAATAAAATTCATGTCAGTCGAATAATCCATCGTTGTTTTATTGGAACTTAAAGTTCTATATATCGAAAAAAAAACCCTTACTTCTGAAACAAAATTTGATGAGTTAAATAATTTCAAGGTAAATACCTATTTTGTTATTATAGATACAATTAATGACAAAATGCAAAAATGTTATGGATAAAAATTTCAGCTCGGAACTTCATAACGATGATTTACAACAAAAAATACACACTCTCTAATAAAACGGTATAAAAAATTATCTTAACGGTGAACTAGCAGAGCCTTATTTTTAAATTATTTTTGAATGCAACTGAAAAACATCAATATTAATTCAGCAGCTGATTTATTTACCTACTTTAATTTCAGCGTTTTCTAATATTTACACAGCCACACACATACACACATATTTCTCACAGTTCCAGTAAGTAACGCTTCAGGAAAAAAAACATTTTCTATTTAAAATTTCGCCAAAACTTACCTGAGAAACTCTTTGAGCAATTAATATTAAAATATTTATTTAAAACAATTCATACAGCTGTGAGATTCCATTATTGAGTTTTTAGATTACAAATCAAATCAACTGACTTTATTAAATAGGTATACATTACATTTAAATAAAGTATCTTGTAATATTTTTATTATGCTCGTTTTTTCGTTTTTTATCAATAAAAAGATACAAAAGCTGTTATAGGGCCCCGATTTTTGACTGCTCTAGGACAACCAGGTATGTGAATCCGCCATTGGAATATCTTGGAAATATGGGAAACTATGGAAATATTTCTGCAAATTTCGAGGGGTGGTTTCCTCCTCGGGTTTTTGGTTTTTAGATAAATTTTTACTGGCATAGAAATCTTGAAATCTTGCCGGGGCGTTTTTTTTTCCTTTTTTCAACACAACAAGTATCCGTCAATCAGGAGACAAAGAGATTGCGGACCGTTATCAAAATGTCGGAGAGTAGCTGTCCACCTTCGGCGCGGGGAGAAACCGTTCGAAATTCCTCAGTTCACTTTCCGTACACATTTACAATGCAAAATTCGCGTCGCTATTTTACAAAAAAAAAAACAACGTAATTGCAATGCGAAAAACCGTTCTGGTTACGTAACGCGAAAGATAACAGTGCATAATGGATATTATTGTCATATTAAAAGGCTCGTTGCGTTGCGGTAAGTTTACGCTTGATTTTTGCTAATCCGGATTAACTAGTTTTATGGTTACAAAACGAACATACAGAAAACGAATCCTTAGAACGGAAACACGACAGCTTTAAACCTACACAACGAAAACTGACACAGTAACAAGAAGGAAAAGTTAGCTAAGTAATTATTCAGTACAAAGTAAACAAACGTATTTTCACCATATTGACGCTTCAGATCGATAACGTGTCCCCTCTCGCCTAAGATTAACATATGAGGTAAGAAAAAGGAATAGCATAACGCCGATCCTCTCCTTCGATCAAAGTGGTTCGTCATGTTTAATAGATATAGGCAGCGTAAATCTTACTTTGGCTCCAAGCTTCTTTGCTATTTTATATCAGAAGCTCTCTTTTAGACGTGAGATTTATTCGTTTGCGTAGCACTATGGGTCCAAAACCTCTTAAACGAGAGCGAAATCACCTAGCAACTAATGGGGAAATATGGAAAAATATCGGAAAATATATTGTATTGTATTGTCAAATTGCCAAAAAGTTTTGTACCAAAAAGTCCAATAATTTTTAAATACTTTTCGTACCATAGAAATATAAGCACCTATTTCAATAAATGTTTGGTAAACTCGTAAAAATATAAGTGAAAAGAGTATAATATTAAATTTCAGTAGGTGTATTCGCTCAGACAGCGGCTATTTTTTTGAAATAATTTATTTAGAATAAACATTGTATTCGAATGATTTATTATATAATTCGCATTTCAACTTGTATTAATGATTAACAAAATAGATTTCTTTTTAGAAATTTTAACGAATGGCAGTGAAAAACCTATCTCGAAGATTCATGGGTCGATTCTCCATCTATTATAACAAAAATAAACAACGAAGATATAAACAACTTCGGAATCTTTCCATAAAAGCTTGTTAATTTTTCAAAGAAACTTCCACAGGCTACTGTACAGTTTTCAGTCAAGCTCTGAAGAAGCCAACAGGATGATTGGCGAAACGTTTTGGGAGGTGGTTTTCCCATCGCCTTTAAAATGGTTGAATTATTCAACAATACGAAATAAATATCTTCTAATTTCCAAGTGGACTTTGAAACAACCCAAAACAATCGAATCATATTGATGCGTTGTTGTTTTTTTTCTACAATCGAGGTGTCACAGTTATTGTTATTCAGTAATTATACATTGTTAACAATACTATATAGCTTGACAAATAAACAAATAAATAAATAAATTAATCTCTTCAAAAATTTGGCATTTTATACCCGTAAGTCAACCCAGACGCAAATGGTTTTAAACCCTTGGCTGATAATCATTCTTCTGCGAAATATACACCACGCATAATTTTTGTGTTTAAATATTTTATTTCGAATTATCGATCAAAACTTATTGATAGCGAATTACAATATATTTTGTGATGAATAACGTTGAAGCAGGTAAGTTAATCGTTCTTTTAATTATTATATAATATTTGGAATTATTACATATTAGGGCAAATGTTTTCAAGAAAATAAGGGTTTAATTAATTGGATCAGGAATATCTGCATGTTCTACATACAGATACATATATTTTTAAGTTTTCTTGTTGTGTTGTGAATATATAACATCAACACAGCAACGACATAATACCACAATGGCAATCGTGCACTTATTGAGAACATATGACAATAAAATCATGTGGACATCCATTTGATTGCATTGCAATCCCACACAACCTATATATTCTATAATAAATTATTCATTCAATTTGAACTATTTCCTTGCCCCAAGCTCTAAGTATTGGATGGTGAATAATTAATGTGAAAGTAAAATGTCGATATTTATATTTGTAATAACCTAAACGCTCAAAATTGCGGAGCAACCTATTTTCATTGAGTAAAAAAAATTTATCTTTGTATAAGAAATAGCATTATCTCTACAATAAAAAAGCTCGACCTCTTACTTCGTCTAATCTGAGCAGTTCTTCCGCCGACATGCTGCTCCTGTCCCTCTTCTGTTTCTCTTTTCTGTCCTTTTTGTCGCGTTTTCGTTTGTCCTTGTCGTCCTTGTCGGACGTCACGCCTTTTATAAAGTTTTTGAACATGTCTAGTCAATCTGGAACAACGAAGAAAAAAAATTGTTTTCGCGTCCACAGAATTTCGATTGGCGCGTGAAATTTACGCCTAGCACTTATTTTTGTCAGCTTGGACCGTTTCCCGGTCGGAGGTGAACCTTTTTTTTCTACGAAAATAAACCGAGGATCAATGAAAACATGACTACGATTACCTCATTCAGGGTTTCGAAATGAACGAACGCGTTGTAGATTTTTAATTGAAACCATCACCTATACATACATACAATATACTCTCAACTGGTCTAAGCAAAAAAAATGGTAAAACTTTTAAAATCTCACTTAGAAATATGTTTTTAAAATTTGTTTAGATTAGATTAGATACCAGTCAAAATATTGTACCTAAAACGGTATCAAAATTGCAGACATCAGCTCAAAACCTCAGTTTCTGTTGTAACCTTTTCTTGTCTAAATCAGCTTTTTCGCCACTTAAAAAACATTTAAGAAGAATTTTCGTAAGAAAGGAAATTAATAAAGGAGGACGAAAAGACTGCCATCAGAAGAATAATGCACTCGTTTTACTTAAAAAACGAAATATCTGCCTTGGAGAAAATATTTTCAAATGAGGGACATTGAGGCCCTCCTTCCAGAGAACATAAAGATCTAAAGAAAAATGGAGTAAGTGCGTTGAACAAGTCTTTGAACTAGAAAACACTGCGGAGCCCCTTATTATTTCTTTGAACTTCAGCGCCTATAGCTCATCTAACTTCATGGATCATGATGACTAGAACTTACAAATGTATTGCACATAGTAGAATTATATAAATATAAATATTATCAATTATCTCTCCATCTTTACGATATAACCTTTGTTGTAAGTTGTCCAACCTGTTTAATGACCCGTTAAAGAAACTTCTGCAGGCCGTTCTAATACAATTTACAAATCTTCTGAATTCCTCCTGCATCGATTGTTGATAAATCGTTTGAGCTTAGCTCTGAAGAAACCAACTTGATGATGGGCGAAACGTCAGCGAGTTCGATTTGTCAACAACCGATGCAGGAGAAATCCAGAAGATTTGTAAATTGCATGCCTGTCATTGCAAAATTTACATTAGATTACCCTCTCGCATTAAGAAACATAGTATAACGAAAGTTTACTGAAATTCCGGAACATATTAAATAACCATTAGTAAAATCCCAAACCTCATAATGAAAAGTTAATAGATAAGTATTAGGATAACATAATTATCATCAATTTTGCCAAATACCAACGCAAGTATTACCTATCTAATCTCATAGATTTTGCACAGAGGAAAATTTATCTACGTTTTTTTTTTTTCGTAAGTATTCAGATTTCTGGAATTCCACGCGGCATTTTTGCAGCCAGTGCTCACGTAAACCGGAATTATTGGAACTGGGACAAGCGTTTTGTCGTTTAATGACAAAAATATTTAAATATTTCTGCAATATCTGTTACGTTTTCGCTAGGCTTGATTTTCATTCATCGTCCGGCACGATAGCAACGTAAATCCGATTGTAATTACCGTAATTTCCTTGAATACAGGGCGCAAATCAAAAAATTTGACACACATTTACGTACGGAGAGTTTTTTGACCCCGCGGTGACATTCAATTGCAATTCAATTACCCCGCAATTAGATACGATTGTTCGACCGCCCCTAGGTTCGAGATTTTTTAAACGAGGGTTGAGAGCAGATTCTGGATAACCTCAAAATCGATATTGCGAGGATGGGCAGATTATCCCGCTCATGTCTTACCGTTTTCTCTCGAGCCACCGAAAAATCTATACTCTGTTGGGGGACTGTTGCCGTCAGACGTAAACAAAACACCCACACGCGTCACATTTCGGCACGCAAAACTCGGCAAAAACACAGACAAATCACACACACGGTACGCGCTTTTGACAGTCCGACGTAAACACGCACCCACTAAAACATTGGCCTTTCAACTATTTCAATTTCACTATTATTTGCTCGCTTTACGCTACGGTCTGACACTTTTTCCACACTCGCATGTCCGTTTCCTTTCTCTCTCTCTCCCTCGCTCTCTCGGTGCCGTTAGGGGCGCCCTATTCCATTTGAAGAGTCAAACTGCGATAGAAACACGTGCCATGTACCGTTGCGTAGTTGTTGTTAAGCTATCCGACAAGGCGTGGAGCTAGTATCAAATTTGAAATCTAATGATTGAATATGCAACATACAAAAATGCGATCTTTTCTGGATATTCAAGAAAAACTTTCATTTAAAGACACCATATAAGTTCCATCTCTTTATTTTGTAGCTTGGTGTCGCCATCTGTTGTCATCCGATGTCAACAACCATTTTTTATTACTTATTGCCTATTTTTCTACCAATCTTCTAGAATAAGAGATGGCGCATTGAAGTTCTTGTTTAAGTGGGGTAAAAAATTGTTGGCATATGACGTCACTCAAAGAAAATGTCTGATTGATAAGTGGCGAGAAACGTCAGTCCTTTATTTGTTTTGTTTTATTTCGTGGTATATTTTGCTCGATAATTAGGAACTTTAGCCCTATTTTTGCAACGGTAAGTACCATATTTAATCAATCCCTTAAATTGAATGGATCATGATCATGAATGAAAAATTCCCTTATCTCGATAAAAACTTGGACGACGTTGATACATCTCATATTGTAGTCATGGAGAATCCATCTGGATCGTCCGGGAACGCCCGGCCACCTTCCAAACTGGAGCAAACCCAGCAACAGGTGAACGAGGTGGTGGGCATAATGAGGGTGAATGTGGAGAAGGTACTAGAGAGAGACCAAAAACTCTCAGAGCTTGATAGTAGAGCGGATGCCCTCCAGGAGGGTGGTAAGAGGTTCGAACAGCAAGCTCAAAAACTGAAAAGAAAATACTGGTGGAAGAATATTAAGATGATGATCATAATTGGGGTCATTGGAATCACTTTGCTGATCATCATCATCGGTATGTGCCTATTATTGTCTTATCAGTTAATTCCTTTTTGTTTAATTTCGTGTTGCTAGTTGGCAAAACTCGTTGCTGCTTAATATTTGGCCTTCATGAAGGAACTTCGGTAAACAAATGTAATTGCACTTTTATGTATGTTTATTGAAACAGGCAATAGCTTTTTGCATAAGTAAATAGCTTATGCTAAACTAATTTTAAAAGTATATTAATTGGTAACATGTAAATCTGATTGCAGAAATAAAGATATTTTATTTCCATTCTATTAAACTTTGGCGGAAATGTGATTTTGAAGTTCTTACAAAACAGTAATAAGTTTTTTTTTAATTAATTGATTGAATTTATTTTCAGTGTCCGTAACTCACGGTAATAGTAGCTCCGACTCCAGCACGGCAGTGAAGGATGGATCAAACTAGCCAATATTTTGTTGTGAAAACCGATCCGGTACTACTTATTTTTTGGTTTTTATTGTTGATATGTTTTTCTTTCCCCCTATTTTGATACAGTTGCCTTGCAAGTGCCTTTGGTTACATACACATTGATATATGTAAATGGTATTTTCAGATGTATTTACAAAACCTAAGCAGTAAGTGAACAAGTCAATAATACTAATGATTTATACATGTAATTAATAGTAATTGTTTACCTATAATGATTGTAATTTTTGGTGGTTAAATGTGATTTGAAAAGTAAGTATTTCTTATGAATAAATATATCTATTATTATTGATGTCTGTATATTAATTTTTTGGAAAGTGCACTTGATAAAAAGCCTCCTTCTTATATCCTAATGATTTAACTTAAACCAATTTATATTTAAAATACAAAGTGAAAGAAAGAATTTGGTTTTCACTGTAGGCTAAAGGGGGTTCGCCAAAAACTAATGAATCAAATATGTGTGATTCTAAGGAACATCTATTGTACAAGTTATGCAGGAGTTTGTCCAAGATTTTCTCCTCCAAAACCAAAAAGTCTCCTTTAGCGAAAATGGAGAAATAATACTCAAATAAGAGTTACCAACCAGATATCGATCATTTTTAGAGAATAACGGGACGAAAATAAAAATACGCGGCTATTCCGTGCACGCGATTATCTTTTTTATCTCTATTATCTATTGATTTTCCACCTCGAGGTACTATTCAACTTCTCATTTCCCAAATCGTTTGATTCCACTGTCGCCAAAAACACTCCCAATGGACTCGAATACGTCGACCACAGCTCATTTAGACCAAACCCAGAAACGACTGGACGACATAGTGGACATAATGCGACACAACATCGACAAAGTGCTGCTGACGCGCAACCCCGAACTGATTGACCTCGACCAAAGGGCGAAACACGTAAAAGAAAAGGGCGAACTGTTTAAACTTCAAGCGGAACACGTCAAGAGGAAATACTGGTTCCAAAATCACCCCTGGGTGACAGCGCTGGGAGTCATTTGTTCCTTATTGATTGCTGCGATGGTAATTTTGGAGTTGGGTAAGTAACTAATGACGTGAGGCCCAAGTGAACCTGTACAATTTCAGTTGATGCGCGTGTCTATGAAGAGCGCCATCCCGTACCGGTGGCGGCTTCGGAAAACAATTATTCTGAGGTTATGTAACGCCATTTGAGTTGTAAAGTCTGGTGGCGAGTAAATAAATTCGAAATGTAATAAGTTTCTTTATTTATTCGGGTTTTGTTTTCTGGTATTCCGGTTCCTGGTACGTGGAGTCGTTTTTCTCTTTGTTGCTCTCCAATTGTTGCCTCCACATGATGGCGTAGATCCCGTCTTGGGCGATTAAATCGTTGTGCCTGCAGCAAATTAATGTTAATTATTATTGGACGGATGGGATTACCGATTACCTTTGAAAATAAATGGAATTTTTGATTATGTTCTATATTGTATTCGTCATCAATTTAAAATAACAGTTTATGTAAATTTTAATTTAACCTTTTTTACACCCTTTAAATTTTAGTTTTATTTTTCGTATTAATTTAGGTTTTGATATCATAAAGGCAATAAGGAAAGTTATTATTTTGAGATTGGTAACATTAATCCCAGCAGATATCATCTCTAACGTATTATTTTAGCAAAGCACCTAAAAAATATTTGGGTACTAAACAGGCAGTTGTTCTCAGGAGGGATGTGTCTCCCTCCAAATGAGAAAATTTTCATCTTAAAATCGTTCGACTATTTTACGGTTTTCCACAAAACCAGCATCGTACGTACAAATTGGGTATTGGGTATCAAAATAAATAAGAACCAAAAGATCAGATTTTCACGAAATTACATATTTTGCCATGACAATGGTTTCGACAACACCGTGTCTTTATCAAATGTTGAACTTTTAGTCCTTATTTATTTTTTTAACTGAATTTTCATTGACGATTACTTTTATTGTGTAGAGGTAGAAGATAAATTAGAATAGCGCCGAGAAAGACAAGGGGTGAAGTTAGAAACTGATAGATGACTTAGGCGGGCAGTCATTGCTTTCAAGCAGAATCAACGGTAAAGTTTAAAATAAAAATTGTATATAACTGGTAATTGATTTTTGTTTATGTTTAGAAAATAATATGTATCTAGGGTCGACGACAGTACCTACGTCTGCGTTGCATACTTAGACTTAGCAAATACGTACATTGTATTGGAAAATGTAGGGATTATGTGTGCTATATAGGTGTATCAACTTTTGACATATCGTACGTTTGAGATGTGTACTGGTGCTGTTTGGGTGGGGAACATGACGTAGCACTCACCGTCCTCTTTCCACGATCTCTCCCTCTCGTACCACCAATATCTCATCGGCATGAATGATCGTCGACAGTCTATGCGCTACTATCACCGTCGTTCTATTGCTGCACATTTTGTCCAGGGCTTCCTAGTACGACACCAGACGCTAGAGATATTCCGCAAAATGTAAATCGTTCCCAACCTGTATATTCCTCTCGGTGTGGGTATCCAAAGCGCTCGTGGCCTCATCCAGAAGTATAATGGCCGGCGCTTTGAGGAGCGTGCGGGCGATGGCCACTCTTTGTTTTTCCCCTCCGCTCAGCCTCAAACCCCTCTCGCCGACCTGCGTCTCGTATTGCTGAGGGAAGTTTAGGATTCGGTTGTGTATATCCGCCCCTTTGGCCGCCTCTATCACGTCCGCGTCGGTCGCAGTCAGTCGGCCATATTTAATGTTGTACCGAATGGTGTTGTTAAAAAGTACGGTGTCCTGCGGTACGACCCCGATAGCGTTTCGCAACGAATCCTGAGTTACCGATTTAATGTCTTGTCCGTCTACCGTAATGGAACCGGATTCGACGTCGTAAAAGCGAAAGATCAGTTTTATTATTGTGCTCTTGCCGCTTCCGGAAGGACCGACCTATTTTAAAGACAGTCTAAAAATAATCGCCCTGCTAATACTCCAAGTTGAATCTTTTACCGAATACTCACCAGTGCTACCGTCTTTCCGGGTGGTACCCGGAAACTAACGTTCTTCAGTATCGTTTTCTCGGGAAGGTAGTGGAAACTGACGTTTTTGAATTCGACGCCGCCATCTTTGATGGCTACCGGACCCGCCCCCGGCGCGTCTACCACCTCTCGCTCCTGACGCAGTAGGTCGAACATGTTCTCCATGTCGACGAAATTGTTTTGAATCTGCCTGACGGACAGCAAATGATGGAAAATTATTTCGCGGTTCCAAGTCAAAATCACTTCTATGGCCAAGATATTTTGGTATTAAATACCGTTTTCGGAGTCTGGTCTCTTTGAAATTTGTCGAAATTATTTGATATACTCCTATATACATTTCTGAGCCAACATGGTATACAGCTACGAGGGATGTGTACAAAGTTCTGAGAATTTAGCTGTAATGTTCATTGTGTTTCAATATAATTACGATTTTGAAATATTATGAAAGTGTCGAACTTTCATTATTTTTATCATATTATAAATTACACGTTTTGGGCTGTTGACGTGTTATCAAGTTTAGAGCTAATTTCCATTCGACTGAATATATTTATCCCAACGAAAAACTAATTGTGTCGAACCGTCCTTAAACAACTTTTTCTCTTGTCTCCTCAAGCGCGTTTCACGCTAATAAAACTTTCAGATCTAATGCGGCTCAAGGGTGTTTCCAAATCTGCGAACAGCTGATAATCACAAAGATCGGGGTAATAAGGTGGGTGCCGAAGCAATTCCCTTCGCAAATTGTTCAAAACATGCTTCGTTTTTCCTGCGGTGTGGTTACAATTAAGTGCCTGTCGCAGTAGCGCTGATAATAACTTCGTATAATATTCTTTCCAGAAAAAGATTATTATTGATTAATATTTGTTCCATGATTCAAAAAACCGTCGTGTGAATACGAGTCTCTATCAGTCAACACCTGAATCCCCAATAATCAACCTGTCAAGACTTGTCTAGTAACATTGGCTGTGAGTGCTGCGTAATTTGATTATCGCACAATTCCTAGAACTTTGATAATATCCCTCGTAATATTGGAAATGATTTGATTTTTGAGATATCATCTCGTGTCTGTCATATACAAGCCACTCAATATGTATAGGTAGTAGAAACACGACTCACCTATACTGCATGCCGAACATATTAAGTGGCATATAAAGTTGTGCGATGTAAGAAGCGAACAGGACATAGTCTCCCACTTTTAACTCGTGCCTCACGGCGACCATGTAAGCCGACAGCAAGCTACCAGCCAGAAACCCAACGCAGAGCAGCAAGTTCTGCACGGAGTTCATCAGATTTAACGTAAAGTTATGTTTCCACTCTTCTTTCTGGTACTTGAGCACTGCTTCCTTGAAAGAGTCCACCTCGTACTGCTCCGCGTTGTAGTACTTCACGGTCTCGAAATTAAGAAGCGAGTCGACGCTCCTCGCCCTGGTCTCATTATCCGCCTGATTCATACGACGACGGTACTTTGATCTCCACTCCGTTATGGCCATGGTCATCCCCATATACGAAATGATCGTAACGGCGACTATGATACCGAACCAGTAATTGAACATGGTGCAGAAGTAAACTATCGCGATTAGTAAATCAGCTATGGTGGGTACTATTTGGAAGAGCAACATGTTTAGTAAATTATTGATGCTGTCGGTGCCTCTGTCCATGACCCGCAGCACCTCGCCCGTTTTCCTGTTCAAGTGCCATCTCAGCGAAAGACTGTGAAGGTGCTTGAATAACTGAACCTCAACCTCCCTGGTTGTGTACTGTTGCACCCGCACCCACAGGAACGATCTCAGGTTGTTAAGTAACCCCCCGGCCGCGCCGCTGCCTTGCAAGAACTTCAGACCGGCATAAATCAAAATCCAATCCCAACGAAACTCTAGCTCTTTGCCTGCTTCCGGCGTCAAAGAGTCCACTACGTACTTGTTGTAGATGGGGACGTTGAGGTTGACCACGCGACCCAGTCCCAATAAGCAAAAGCAGAACAGCACCCTGATTTGTAAGCAGACGTCCTTCTTCGGCCAGAGGAACGGGGCCAAAGTCTTGAACTTCTTCCACGCCCCGGTCCATGTCGATTTGTTGTCGTTGCACTCCTGAAACGTTGGCGTTTGAATGGGTTTGAGGTTAGGAAACCGGGGGCTACCTTGAATTTCACTTTTACGTCGATGTTGTCGAACGACACTTTGTCGCTTTTCTTCGTTTGCTGCTGAGACGCATTTTGGTTCGGTTTGCTGCGCATTTAAGGTTAGTTGAAGTAGCGATTCGAAATAATAGAGAAAGGGAATCATAATTCATAAACCTACAGATTGAACGGGACGTTTGGGCAAGGATTACCATTGTCTCACTCGCATTATTTGGCTTCCTAGTTTATTTAAGATTCGGAATATTTGATGTACCTCAGAAGCGTATCCAAGTGTCTGTTGTGCGTCCGTAACATCGACCTCGTGGCCATTGCCACGTTCTGGGATAATAATAGACCCGCCGCCAATGACTCGGCACTGGCACTGGCGCACTACTTACTGATGGCGGTTATTGTTAATCGATATCGCATGCGAGCAGGCGTAAATCGGCACAAAAGCGACACGTTTGGTGTAATTTTTTTACGGAATTTTATCTGGAGTGATTTGTTATGGTCTGTTCGCGGGTTAAGTGCGAATATCGTTTTCCTGTAATACTAAATAGTAGCTCAATTAGTTAGCCATATTGTTTTTGACTGAAATTAAACGCTTTGAGTGGTTATAAACGCAATTTCTGTATAACTTTTAGTAAAAGACTCAAACAAGTAAAAACAAAAAAAGAGGGAAGTGTCTTGCCGCTTGAACCGCGCATTTTTTCTGAGGAACTCCATGGACTGGAAGTTTTTTACATAAATAGGGATGTACTTTAGTCTTTTAGAGAAGAAGACTATTTGAACATAGAAGGGCAAACGCGTTTTATTTTCGTTTTGGGGATTTTACGTTTTGGGGATTTTAGAATAGTTCAAATCAGTTACAGTAAAACGTCATACGTTTGTTCGCAATTAGTGGCTGGTTATTTTTAACGTAACAGATTTCAATTATACCAAATTTTTTATTTATACATGTTTGCAAAGACTTCCAAAAGACAAGAATATATTTTTTATATAACTGATTTCGACTAAACGAAATTTGTGCCTAAGTTTTTTGTGGTTAGGTTAATGGTTTGTCCTAATTTTTCGTCTCTTGGGAAACTTTGATTTGAAGCTTTTTTTACTAGATATTTTTATTTACTTGACTCTGCGTTACGATCAATCATCCAAAATAATTAAAGAAAAAAATCATAAATTTATAACTTCTAGAATTTTTGCTTGATTCATTTAAAACTAATACTCGAAAAATCATAGGTTAAATAGATAAGGTACTATTGATGTAATCAGTGGAGATATGACTAAATATGAGTATTAAAAAGTGAACTTCTACAAAAGATTACAGACAAAATAAACAGGAGGTGAAAAACAATGGCGAATGTCTTGAAGCATGTAGCTATTAGATCATATAGTACCCCACTACAGTAAAAATTGATGCGCCTCAGGCGGCATTGATATTTTCGTAGAGAAGAAGGTTTTCCGCCTCTACCTTTCACCCTCTAACCTGCGCTTTATGCCATTTTCTTAAGTGATTGACCTTTGACTGAACATTAAGGGGAGAAAACACGACAGTAAAAGTTCCACATCCACACTTATTGATGATCTCTCAGCGGCCATGTTGCTTATTGAATACCGCAAAGCCATTGGTTAAAAACGAGATTTAAAATCTCCCGCATGCGCGAATTGAATGGATCGTCTCAAATTTTTTTCATAGGCGGTTTATAAGTTCCTGTATTATCAGTCTTTTGACTAGGCTTTTGGTGGTTAGGTTTATGGTTTATCTAATTTTCTTCTTGCTTAAAATTGTCATTTGAACCTTCATTTTAGAGATATTTTTACTTATCTGACTCTTATCAGATTAGTGAAACGAGAAGCACAAATAATTTACAATTTTTGTTTGATGCAGTTAAACAAACAAAATTAAAACATGTATTGCTTTAACAATCGTAGGTTAAATATAAACATAAGTTTAGATGAATCTTCATTCGAAAAATTTATTACCATGTCTGGCCAAATCCTCAGTGGTGTCGAAAGTCAAATATAGACAAAACACAAACATAATCAGTCCATGCAATTAACAGTCAAAAAATGAAATACTATATAGACAGTTTAATTATTCCGATTTATTAGTATAAAATTTCATTGGCTTGTTGTAGAGCCGATTAAATTTAATCCCGTCGTAGAAAAAATATCGCGAGGCTTGCAAATTTAAATGCATATGTATAAGCATGCACGAGGATTGCAATCGTGCTAATTGTACGAATACCTATTTTTTTTCAATAACGAACAAAGTAAAAAGCTAACATAGTACGTTGCTTTGCCAAAATATTTTCGATATAGTCGAATCGAGTTTGAAAACGTTCTAGCTTTGAATGGAAGGCCCCCTGCACGACACATAGTGTCTACGCTCTTGCAAATTCCTTTCCTTATAACAAGGCTGTAACATAAAAATGCATATAACAGATTTTGCAGTAAGGGAAAAACGAGGTAAGGTATTAGGGAAAATTTGAAAAAAAAAACTATTAGGTAAATTAAGAAATTATTGGACTAATGACGTAAACAAAGTGATGTCGCCATATTAATTTTTCTTCTGGATAAAATAATCTTGTTTGTGATTATGTCAGGAAACCCCATCTGGTGGCGAGGTAAGCAGTTGCAATCGCGTCACTCACGATTAATAGCTTAGCAAAGCAACCGTTTTTAACTACTCTAAGTTTATTAAAGTACATTAAGCCTTTTTGGAGTTGTCGACATTTATCTCCGAAAATGTTTAAATCCTCACAACTTTCTTTGCAGAGATAGATCATTAAGTAATTAAACTTGGCAGTGATCTGGTTTTAAATTAATTTTTGAAATCAATTAAAATTAAGACAGCGATTACGTGCCCTGGTCCCATTGCAAAAAACTCGAAAATAATTTTCAATATTGGTGTCAACTGTTTACTATAATTCGCTAAATTATGACTAAGTTAACGGTAAAGTGCATTTTAAGGAGAAATTTTTAAAAAATAGTTATTAACTTTTATGGTGAACCGCTAATTGAAAAACACTTACACTAAAAGTTCCTCTTTTTCTTTATGTGTGTTCGTCCCCATATTTTTTGCCCATCGTCACCGGCTGTTAAGATTATAATGATTTTTTACTGCAAAATACTCTTCCCAAAACTGAATACCATAGTTTCATTCGGCCGATTATTCCGGGAAATGATAATTGATCGACGACCTTGAGTATTTTGTTGCGTCTATAGGGCGAGCCAATAAATATGGCCTTTTCATTTCGCGAATGTATTTTCTGATTGTAACGCTGCTGGCAACAACTCGACAAGGTTCTGTTGACAGTTTTTGTGGTGCGAGAATAATATCTTACCATGAAGTTCCCCTGAAGTGTTCTAGATAGGTTTAAAGCATAAAAAATTTACCTCGAAAGCTGTTACTAGGATAATTGTTAATGACTGAATGATTTCCATCAACATAGTAATATTGAACACTCGAAGGAATTTAGAAAGGCACGGAATCGCCAACGATGCCAAACGAACTAGTTATTAGAACAATTAAACATCGTCCATACAAGGCAAACATAACTCGCATGAAAACAACGCCAAAGGTATCAATTGTAAAATCACCAATAACGTGAACTCTATTGTCATCTGTAGATAAGCTAAAGTAAACCTTAACTCCAGTTATTGAAACATTTAATTTTTCTAATTTATTCTGTACAAAAAAAAAACATAGCGTCGAGCCATACTGGTTACTCCAGACCACTATCCAGTTGCCGCTTCCACATGTCGCAGTATAACCCCTCCTTCTCTACAAGTTCGGAGTGCCTAAAACGACGCCGTCATCCTACCAGAAACCTTCCCGCCACCTCAAAATCGTACCTTCCTCTTTCCACGACCTCCCCGTCCTTCAGCACCAAAATTTCGTCCGCGTGTATCACAGTGGAGAGTCTGTGAGCTACTATAAGGGTGGTCCTGTGCTCGCATAACTTCCTCAGCGACGCTTGGATGTTTCTTTCAGCGTGGGTGTCCAAGGAACTCGTCGCCTCGTCTAGCAGTACTATCTCGGGAGCCTTGAGCAATGTCCTCGCGATCGCCACCCTCTGCTTCTCGCCTCCGCTCAAGCGCAAGCCCCTCTCGCCTACTATTGTGCCGTACGCCTCTGGAAACGTCATAATTCTGTCGTGAATATCCGCCCCTTTGGAAGCCTCGATTACGTCTGCGTCCGATGCGTCCATCCTGCCGTATTTGATATTAAACTTAACGGTATTGTTAAACAGCACCGTGTCCTGTGGCACCACTCCAATTGCCTTGCGCAGCGAATTTTGGGACACGTGTTCAATATTCTGACCGTCGAGTTTGATTGATCCCGCATCCGCGTCGTAGAAACGGAAAAGCAGTCTCAAGATGGTGCTTTTCCCGCTCCCCGACGGACCTACCTAACATGATTATTTCGAAATCCGACTCCAAGGACCAGCGGTCGCTTACCAAGGCGACTGTTTGGCCCTGCATTAAGGAAAAGCTGACTTCCTTCAAAACGATCTCCTCGGACACGTAACCAAACGTAACCCTTTCAAATTGAATGGCTCCCCCGTTGACATCTAGAGATGTGGCGTCTGGGCAGTCGACGATCGCCGGTTCTTGCTCTAACAAGTCGAGCATGTTCTCCATATCGACGAAACTGTTTTGGATTTGCCTGAAAGGACGTTTTACCGCATTGCACAATCAAAATGACGATTCCGACCTATAGTGGAAGCCGAACATATTCAAGGGACCGTATAATTGCACGACGTAAGACAAGAACATGACGTAGTCGCCGACGGTTGAGGTAGATGTTTCCGTGGCCATACGCGCGGCCATTAAAGATCCGGCTAGCAGACCCGCGCAGAGCACAACATTTTGAGAGCAGTGTAGAATGTTTAGCGTCAGATTCGCTTTCAATTGTTTCCCCTATTAAAAAAAACTATAAGATAAGTTCAATTGCAAATGCGCAATTCGATAACTACTAGCCGGAACGAAAGACAGCAAGCTTCCAAGCGAGGATAGGTTCTATATTTGACTCACTTGAAACTTGAGCAGTTCTCCGTTAAATGTTTCGACCTCGTAATTTTCCGCGTTGTAATACTTCACGGTTTCGAAATTCAGTAGAGAGTCGACGCTTCTACCTCTACGCTTGTTGTCCGCTTCGTTCATTGCCCTACGAATGTCAGACCTCGATTCGATCAGGATTACAGTCACAGCTGCGGAAGATCAAGGTCATGGCAGCTTTCTCCGGGCAACGGACGTTAACAAGACAAAAAGTGACACTCATTGCATCTCCGAACATTTTCCATCTCATACCCCCACTTTAACTAAATACTTTATGGCACCCTGTGCTATTTTCACTGATCTCTATGGTGCAATTTGTTTGTACCCTGTGACTTACCAACGTACATCACCAACGTTGTCAAGACTGTGATGCCGAACCAGTAGTTGAATGCGGTGCACAAATAAATCACGGCAATGAGGATATCGATGACCGCCGGCGCTAAGGAAAAAAATATGACGTTTATCAGATTGTCGACACTTTCGGTGCCGCGATCCATGACCCGGAGTACCTCCCCTGTTTTCCTGTTGAGGTGCCAGCTTAAAGAAAGTCCGTGTAGGTGGCGGAACAATGTAACCTGCCGCGTAAGATATATAGAATTAGGTGTATCTGGAAGGAGGAACGCGTACCTTCACTTCTCTGCTGGTATATTGCTGTACTGCCACCCACAAAAGGGACCTGAGGTCGTTGAGGAAGCCCAACGTGTCCAAACCACCCCCCTGTAAGAACTTTAGAGAGACGTAGATCACAATCCAGTCCCATCTGTAGGCAACGGCGTCGAGATTTGTCAACGAGTCAACTGAAGTAGAACCGTTTACTGAGAATTTTCAATTCCTTTATTTTTAGCGAAATATACCTATGATCTTATTATAAATGGGGATATAGAGGTTGATGACCCTCCCTATACCCAGGAGGAAAAAACACAAGATAATGCGGATTTGGAGGTTTCTATAAATAGCCTTTTTGGGCCACATGTACGGTGCTAGCGCCATTAGTTTGGTCCAAAAGTTTTTCCAAGTGGACCGGGATTTCTTCTTCGGTGTAGTTCTTACCTTCGGTTCTGGGCTTGCCGAATTCTCTTTCGAATGTGGTCTGCTTAGCGGTAGAGGTATGCAAAAATGGTTTAGAATAAGGATTCGGTTCAGTTTTGGCTAGTTTAGCTAGTTTTAGTTAACTATAAGTAATAAGATGCCGATCGTTGTCATTGCTTTCATATAGATCTGCGAACCTTTGCAAATATATCCTTCGTACAATCGAATAAAATCGAACTTGAGAAATTTCCTTTTATCTCCAGAACGTTGAATAGAACACATATCCAAAAACCAGACTAATTTGTAGCAGTTTAATTACAAACACTTACACAAAAAGTTGCTCTTTTTCTTTGTACATATTCCTCTCCATCATCGTAGTCAACGCCTAATTGATGAGTTTTGTCGGCATTATCGGCAGCTGTTAAGATAGAAATGAGTTTTGACTGCCAACTGCACTTCCCAACGCCTGGTTCAATTGTCGGAGTCGAAGCCACAAATTGATCAACGACCTTGGCCATTTTATTGCGTCTATAGGGAAAGCCAATAAATATTTCCTTTCCATTTAGCAATTTTATTCTTCCATTGTATTACAGCTGGCAGTAAACAACCATGGCCATTTGGAAGTAATGTTTACCTCTGAATCACTGACAATGCTGCCATTCTAAATTTTACTTTTGAAATACTTTAACGTTTTTACCGCCAGAGGCCTTATTGTAAAATCGCTAATACCATTCAATGTTACAATTTATTTCGGACAGAAAAAAACAGCAAACAACTCACATGAAAACAACACCAAAGGTCTCAATTGTAAAATTACCAATACCGTGAAACGTGAACTCTACTGTCATTTGTAGATGAGCTAAACTAAACCTTAACTCGAGTTATAAACATGTAATTGGAACATTTCATTTTTAAATTTATTCTGTACAAAAAAAAGCGTCGAGTCATACTTGTCAATCCAGACCGCTATTCAGCTGCCGTTTCCACATATCACAGTAAAACCCCTCCTTCTCTATAAGTTCGGAGTGCCTAAAACGACACCGTCATCCCACCAGAAACCTTCCCGCCACCTCAAAATCGTACCTTCCTCTTTCCACGATCTCCCCGTCCTTCAGCACCAAAATTTCGTCAGCGTGTATCACAGTGGAGAGTCTGTGAGCTACTATAAGGGTGGTCCTGTGCTCGCATAACTTCCCCAGCGACGCTTGGATGTTTCTTTCAGCGTGGGTGTCCAAGGAACTCGTCGCCTCGTCTAGCAGTACTATCTCGGGAGCCTTGAGCAATGTCCTCGCGATCGCCACCCTCTGCTTCTCGCCTCCGCTTAAGCGCAAGCCCCTCTCGCCTACTATAGTACCGTACGCCTCTGGAAACGTCATGATTCTGTCGTGGATGTCCGCGGCGTTAGTGGCGGCAATCATCTCCTCGTCGCTAGCGCCGAAACGCCCGTATTTAACGTTGTACTTGACGGTCTCGTTGAATAGTACCGTGTCCTGAGGTACCACCCCTATTATCTTACGTAAGGAGACTTGCGTTACACCTTTAATATTCTGTCCATCAATGAGAACTGAGCCGCCGTTTACATCGTAAAATCGGAACAAAAGCCTGATGATGGTACTCTTGCCGCTACCTGAAGGGCCTACCAGTGCTACAGTCTTGCCGGCTGGTACCACGAAGCTGACGTTCTTTAAGATGATCCTGTCTTCGTTGTAACCGAAAGTGACGTTATTAAACGCGACTTCCCCGCCACCCGCGGCTAAGGGTACCGCCTCTATCGCGTCGATAACTTCCGGTTCCTGATTGAACAGTTGGAACATGCCATCAAGACTGGTGCAGACGTACTGCATCTGTCTGCAGATATTACGTCAAAAATAAAGACGGACTTGCGTCGATTCGTACCTGTGGATGCCGCTGCACGAACTCAACGGCCTCGATAGCTGCACGAGGTAAGAAGTGAATAGCACGTAATCGCCTACGGTCATCTGGTCGGGCAGCGTCACCACGCGATTCGCGGCAAACAGGCAGCCGGCGAGAAATATCCAGAAAAATATAAGACTTTCCGTCGAATCGGCTACCAGGATAACCAGATACGATTTCCATTGACTAGCCTGCATTAAGGAGGAACTCAATCGCCGTACAATTAAAAATCGTCCAAGTACCTGAGACTTGGTGAGAGCTCGCTCAAACTTGTCTACCTCGTGCGCTTCCGCGCAGTAGTACTTCACCGTTTCGAAATTCAACAAGGAGTCGACGTTGCTGGAGTTGGCCTCGTTGTCTTCTTCGACGATGTTCTTTTGAAACTTGGAATACCATTCCATGAAGACCATATTCAGACCTGCAGCTAAACATTTACTTACCGCTGATGTTGACTCGATTCCACTTACCCACGAAGACGATCATAGCTGCGAATATAATCAGGCCCACGGCGAAGTTGAATAACTGGCAGAAAAAGTTGATGGCCACCAGCAAATCGCTCACCACCGGTACTATTACGAAGAATACGACGTACAGTAGCATGTTGATGGTGTCGCCAGATCGGTCCATGGTGCGTAGAACCTCGCCGGTTTTTTTCTCCAGGTGCCATCGGAGCGACAAACTGTGGATGTGCCTAAACAGGGAAACCTGGACTTGTTTGCGGACGTAGTGCTCCAAGGGGGACCATAGAAATGACGCCAGACTGTTGAAAATGCCAGAATAGCCGATTCCTGCGCAACTCCTCAGAGCAGTGTAGATCAAAATGAGGTCCCATCGGAGTGAGCGAGTAGTACCGTCTTGAGGAGTCAATGAATCGACTGCCAAAACATAAATAAGAGACGAAAGCCTTCCTTATTGACTTACCTATGAGTTTACTGTAGATTGGGACGTACAAATTCGCTAACCGCTCTGCGCCTAATATGGCAAAACAGAGTAGTACCCTTACTTGAAGTCCCAAGTTTCTTCTGGGTACCAAGAAATTGAGCAAAATTTTAATTTTCCACCAATTCGACTTAACTTTCTAAAATACAAAGTTCCTAAAGCGGCGCATCCAACAATTCCCGGAACGGGTAAAGTCTGTTCATAGATATAAGAAATTGACTAACTGATACGGATTAAGGAAAGACCCGGGCAAGCTGTAAGAATGAAATATGACCGAACAGGTCCGTACTTTGCATAGAATTTAAATATTTAGGGTTTTGTTAGGAAAGATACTAAACAATATTTATTCATTTATGTATGTATTTATGTTTAAATCTAAAATAAAATTACAAATTATTTTTATTGCCTACTTAAATTACTTAAAATTATTCACATAATATATTAGTATCACTATCGCTATCATCGCTTTTTCTATATGTTTAACAGAATTAGCCCAACTTTGTGGAGGGATGTTAAAAACTTCGGTTTCCATAAGTTTAAGGACATTGGAGTTAACACGGGGAAAAACATTGTTACGACGAATGGCAGATTTCAGTTGGTGTCAAACATGTTCAATGGGATTAAATATACAGTGGTAAGGTGGAAGCCCTAAAACTGTATGCCCTAGATTGTTTGCATAATTATCACAGACGTATTCCTTTTATAGGTTCAAGCTTTGTAGAACCTCAATTAATTGCTTCTTGGTGTAATCTTCGAGAAAATAAATGTCGTTATTATACATTTAGTTTGGGATCGTTGCTTTTGTGTCACATGAGGAAGGGGTTTTAGTCAACTGTCTACTGTGATAACGTGCATTGGCCATTACAATTACGCTATTAGGAGTTTTTAATCCAACTTTCAAATAAATCAGCGGTGGTGTCTTCATGGTAATCCAGAGAAGGATCTTTAATATTTTTCGCAGACAGAGAAGGTCCATTTGGAATCCAACCATCTTTAGAGCCAGCATGAGAAATAGTTATTATTTTACCTCTTTTTGATGGCGCGTTTGTTTTACACTTATCAGTTGAGTCAACGCAATCCTTTTCAGGGGTATCATAAGTGTCGAACCAGGTTTCATCCAAGTAAATAATTGGCCTTTGTTCTCTGTAAATCCTATTTTTTTCTAGATATTCCAGTGGCCATTTCCGAATTCTAAAAGATTCCATTAAAACTTGCGTTGTGTTAATTTTTTTTAATCTAAAACCCATGTGCTGAATACACTTCCATAAGGTAGTTCTGCCACATTTAACACCGGTTTCATCTTTTTCAAGCCGCCTAATTAAGATATCTAATGTAGGCACGCTTTGTTCCTCGTATAACTGGTAAATTTTATGCCGTATTATATCTTGACCACTTTCATCTACACTCGAGAAAATGTCAGCATCGCTTCTTTTTTTCCTCGCTCACAATTTTCCGTAGAGTTGATGTTGAAATTTTCGTCAATGTGGCCGTTTCTTCTAAAGATGCTTGTTTGCTGGCACCACGTTCAATGAGAGTCAAATAAACATTGTTTATAACTTCCTTAGTCTCAATAGAATAGTGCTTTCTACATTTGGGCGGGAGCATCTCCTGAGATACACTAGACTCGCACATATTTTGCATAATTCGCACACGATTCAACACACGTTGTATTACACACCAAATAAGAATTATTACTAATAAACTTAAACTAAGTAGTATATACCAAACCAAAGAATATTAAACACAGGGGGGTATAACATTATTTTCAATTCCGGACCACAATTTTACCTGAATTTAAATTCCAAATTTAATTCCGAAATAATCTTGTTGCATTGCATGTTAATGACCACCCTTGGATAATCCCATTCAAACGCAATTGCTCACTTTCTTATATCTATGAACAGACCATACCTTAATTTTCGGAGATTGATCGCCATCTCGCGCCTGCTTTCTAAAATGTTATTAATTTCAGTTTAAGATGAATTCTAAAATGGCATCTTTGGGGTAGACTCTTACCTCGAAAGCGTTTCATCTTCTTCCCCGTCGGATTTTTTTGACTTGCGATTATAAATGGTCATTATCACTGGACGATGGAGTTACGAAAGATTGCGAAACCGATTTGAAATTAATACCCGCAGATAATATAAAATTAGTGATCTGCGTCCGCGTGGGGAATACCTACCACGCCACTTGCGGCGTGTTTTTCAATGAGTCACAAATGCATTTTAGTCGGTACCACTTTAAATTGCAAATGTATGTGGATTTATGGGAATTGTTTTGTTACTTTGGATTTATAAAATCTCCCAAAAACCTACGATAAAGACCCATAGATAAAGGTATGCACACGTGCACTCTAAGTATTTCTGTTTTCCATAACCTCCACCGAAAAACAGCTACTTCGGAGGTAAAATTTGGAATAGCTGCACTATTTTCGTATGAGTTGTTCATATGTTTGCGTTGTGTTTTATAATGTATTGCCTTAAAAAATAATTAGTATTGGCATTGTAATATTTTTGTTCGTAGACATCCCTGTTTTCCCTACTCGAACCCAAAGAGCGCTGAAAAATATTCGTTGCAAAAATGCAAATAACCCCTCTAAAGGCTAGAAGCTTCTCCATAATTCCATTCATATACCCAATTGTAAAATCTTCATCATTCAACTCGGAAACACTCTTAACTACAATAACAGCAAACCACCTCCACCGTAAAGCAATACCTTAGAACCTATATCTTGCTAAAAAAAATATCTGAATTATAACCTTAAATTATCATATAACAGAAATAAGTTTTATTCCTCCAGTTCCATATTAAACACAATGCTTTAACAACTAACTCGCTGCTAAAATTCGAGAGTCGTGCAATATAAAAGGATACCAACTTCACCGATGTCAAACGAACCGCCTTTCCAATGAAACTCCCTTCTGAGTGGCTCGGCACCGTTATGAAATTAACGTATGATATTCGGTTGGTATCCGTTGATAGCACTGTCTAGTGAAATTTGCCAAACTAATTTGTTGATTTTTTGTTGCGTGTTGGAGGTGTTTTGTGCATAATAGTAGTGTTACAAACTAGTGTCGAGATTCCGAAGAAAGCCCAGCTCTGTTAAACCAAAGCAGTTAGCAGTCGATTGTCCGGCACAGTGCTTGCTATTTGTACATCATTACGGCATCCTTCAGTATCGTAAGTAACAGAATTTATTTTTTTTTCCTTCCTGGCGTTGCGACGTAATTACAAATGGATTAACTTAATAGCTACACTACACTACACTACACTATATGGATAGTGAGCGGTTGAGTTTACTCTTGCATGTAGCGCGTCACTGAAGTGGTATCTGGGCGAGTAGTACATTGTGGAAACAAAAATGAATGTTTACGAAATTGGCGAAAAAGTGGTTTGTGGTGGTTAGGACTTTTTGAATACACCTGTAAGATTTACAAAATTGGTCAAATGGATTGTTAAAAAGGAGATAGATCACTATGCAGCCAAAATAAGTTGTAAATGTTATGTTATGTAAATGTTACGACATGCCAAACAATATTTTTGCCCTTTGCACGCCCACTAAAACACCGAGATGAAGGCGATTTCCATCATGGTTCACTAAAGAAATGATCGCAACTATATTTAAGAAAGAGAAAGCTTTCCGCAATTTCAAGCAACACAAATCTGCTTATTATTTTGGCCGATATACCGCGCTACGCAAGTCAATCAAGTTCCAGTCACGCATTGCCTATACTGATTTTCTTCGTCGTGCTGAGTTAAGTATACATGATTTCATATACATTTATTCAGCGGAGGAAGGCAGATCCGCGAATCCCAGGCTCGATGTCCTATTCTAGTCAGCCATGCCAAGGGCCTAATATGGTTGTTGCAGCTTTTGCTAAGTACTTTGGTAGCGTTTACACCATATCCCAGCCAGATCCATGTTCATCTTCAAGCGTGTCCTCTAATCCGGAACTAGTGAACATACCTAAGCTTACTATCCAGGATGTCTTGTCAGCAAGCAAAGCACTCAAGAACAAAATTACCGCTGGTCCTGATGGCATACCAAGTTTTCTCGTGAGAGACTGTTCCCACGCACTGTGTGCTCCTTTATGTCACGTTTTTAACCTGATACTTGAGACGGGTGTTTATCCAAAGCCTTGGAAATATGTCAAAGTTTATCATATTCTCAAAAAAGGTGATCCCTCTGTTGTTGAAAACTACCGGCCTATTTCGATCTTGAGCAACTTTTCTAAAATATTCGAGATTATATTAAATAAATTTATTTTTGCTCAAATTAGAAATAAACTATCTACGCAACAACATGGTTTTTATGCGAAAAGATCATGTATCACTAACTTATGCTCCCTGTCTTTGTATGTCTGCGACTCTCTGAACAAGTAAGGTCAACGTTATATACACTGACTTCCACAAAGCATTTGACCAGATAGATCATCACTTCCTGATTGAAAAAGCATCTCATAAATTTGGTTTCTCTGATTCGCTGATTACAGTGTTGAGGTCCTATTTGGTGAATCGTTGACAGTTTGTTGAGATTGAGGGGTTTAGATCAGTTCCTTTTGTTCCAACTTCTGGCGTGCCTCAAGGTTCTAACCTTAGACCTCTGCTTTTCAATATATTTATAGATGATCTCGTATCTTCGATCATCTGCAACAAGCTTGCCTATGCGGATGACCTAAAGCTATACGAGAGCATCGAAACTGGCATGGACTGCATGACTCTCCAGGACAACATCAATATGGTCAGTCAATGATGTACTAAAAATAAATTGCATCTTAACATCAGCAAGTGTAATGTGGTTTCTTACCACCGCACAAAAACTCCTATAGTCTTTAATTACAATATGGATGGTACGGTCCTGACTAGACTTGCTACTGTGAAGGATCTGGGGATTTTATTTGACCAGTCGTTCTCTTTTGTACCTCACATTACAAAAATGGTTTCCAGTGCAATGCAAAATTTAGGATTCGTAATATTTAATTGTTATTTAACTGTTTCGTTAGGTCCAAGCTTGACTATGGCTCGCTGATATGGTCACCAATTTATAACTGCCACACTCAGTCCATTGAGAGTGTGCAGAGAAGGTTACTAAAGTATCTAACGTTCAGGGAGGACGGTTCCTATCCTGAGAGGGGAGTTGATCACGATCTTCTACTAAGATGGTTCGTTATACTGCCCCTGAGCTTGGGCAGAGACATGCAATCTGTTTCATTTCTTTATAAGTTAGTTCATTATGGAGTCGATTGTCCGTTTCTTCTGGAAAAATTACGTTTTCATGCGCCGCGGCTGGAAGGGAGACATCAATCAACTTTCTTACCGCAGTTACCGGGGTCCAATATCCATTTTCAAAATCCTACTTACAATATGTGTGCTACCTTCAACAAACTATCATCGTACTGCGATTTATATTATGATGGTCTCCAGGCCAAAATTCAGCAACTTCGAATGGCGTCGGGTTATGCGTACCGATAAGTCTTATCCTTTTCTTTCTATCCTTCTTCATTTTTTTTAGTTATAAGATTAGTTTCTACGTCCCCTAGTATATATATATTGGATGATTTATATTTAATATTTCCTGTAATTGAGTCATGTTACCTGTTGGAAATAAAGTGCTATTATTATTATACGTTCGTCTTGTTGTTCAACTATTTAAGAATTCCGCCAGTAATGTTGTATTCGAAATGAACCCCCATAGAATGACTATTAGGCGATTTTTGAGGTCGGGTATGTTAAGTAAGCTAAAGTATGCTCATCAATATTTTCAAGCGAAGCAACTCATGACATTATGTGATTTAATTGTTACTGTCATGGTTGTCTCCTACATTTTCTTTTTCTTCACATATTAAACTTTCCGAAATAATAGTTCTGTAGATTTAGAAAAATTAATCAGTCTCCTGCTAATCCTTACATCTTACTTGTCGATTTCTAAATTAAAATATTTGTCTGCATTTGGTGAAACTTGTGAAACAGATTTGTGTAACTTGTAGGGTTAGTTTGGAGAGGACGAAGAACTACGCTATCGCTTCACATAGATCCTCGTTTTCAATCCTCCGTAGGTTAGATTTCACTTTTTGTGCACCTTTTTTGACATTTTGAAGTTGAAGCTTTATCTAGTAGCCTTAAGATTAAGCCTGCTTAGTTCATGGGATATTTCGTTTTTCTAGAACCACTGTTATCCCTTCCGCATTCCATATTCTCCAGGTAAATAACACACTTCCAAAACATAACTACAATATATTTATCAACACCAGAAAAAAGCACAAGGCCCTTATCACATATCACTTAACATTTTTAAACTCAAAGCTACGGTAAAAAACTATCCTAAACCGAGATATAAATTGTCCAACCGCTAGGAGTTCGTACTCTGTTCCAAGCTGGCTTCGTTAGAGGAAGCGTCTTTGCTCTCCAGCTGTTGTTTCCACATGCCGGCATACACCCCCTCTTGTCCCACGAGATTCTCATGTCTGCAAACGCGTTTCTATAACAACTATCGTCGAAGCAATTTACTTACTTACTTTCCCCGTTCGACGATCTCGCCATCCTTCAGGACCAGAATCTCGTCTGCGTGTATTATGGTGGACAACCTGTGAGCCACGATGATCGTTGTGCGATTCGCGCACATCTTATTCAACGAGTCCTGAATGTTGCGTTCCGTTTGGGTATCCAAGGCGCTTGTGGCTTCGTCCAAAAGTATTATCGTCGGCGCTTTCAGCAACGTCCTCGCGATCGCTACGCGCTGCTTCTCGCCACCGCTCAGTCTCAGACCTCTTTCGCCCACCTAAAGTGATCCACGAAGGTCGAGTTGAATAAAGAACAAAGAGATCCACTTAGATAACATCTGAGTTTTCCAAAATAGGAAAAACCTTTTAACGCAAGTGCAGGTTTGTTTGTAATATGTTTGAGATGTTTGGAGTCTATTCAATAATCATTATCGTTTACACATTCCCTCATCATTTCCTAACAGGGCAGTTTGACGATATTTTTCCATATTGTTGACAAACATAGCACTGTATTGCGTAGTTGCCGTAAAAGCCGTTTTGAAGATAAAATTTTATTGACAGTTCGGCATAATGGGACTGTGTGTAATTCCCGTAACCAATATAGGTAATCTCAAAAGAGTATGCCGACTTTTCTTCCTCCATTTTTTAAGATTAATTTAAGTCTACTGTTATCATGTGAATCAGAAAACACTTGACATGAACAAGAACGTTTTGAAAATTTTAAGAAACAAATTCCTGATTTTAAGTGGAAATATTTAATTATTAAAGTGTCACCATCAGAATGTAACTAAAAGAACCAAAAGCAGAAGAATAAGTGAAACAAATAACAGTGGCTGCTCAAACGACTGACTTTCATTAGTCCATCTCAGTTGAAAAATGTTAAAAATACATTTCAACAAGCATCATACTTATATATCTGAACTCTAAAGCCAAGCCGATAGAACACACGCACATACGAGCAGCTAGTATTAACTCCAAATAAAGAAAATATAATTTCTTTACATAAATATTAGTACATTAGATATCATTACCATTAGAAAACATGGTTGCCTAGTTAATATTGTTAACTCTAAAAACGAGACCCAATAACGTTCGGCCCTTTGGTCCAAATAGATATGCTTTACTATGTAAATGTAAAGCTACATGTTCTGTATATATTAGGTCCTACCCCTAGTCCACGTTTCAGATCACAATATTAATTTATAAAGGTAAAGAAAGACCTTTAAAGAGAGATAACATACATATCTTCTCTCACCTGAGTGTCATACTGCTGCGGGAACATCATAATTTTGTCGTGGATCTCCGCCCCCTTGGCGGCTTCCAAAATCTCGGCATCGTCGGCATTTAATCTACCATATCTTATATTGTACTTTATTGTATTGTTAAACAGTACGGTATCCTGGGGCACGACCCCTATTGCTTTGTGCAGTGATTCTTGCGTCACCGTTTTAATATTTTGGCCGTCTATGATGACGGCGCCCGTCTCGACGTCGTAAAACCTAAATAGCAACCGGATTATCGTGCTTTTTCCGCTACCCGATGGACCGACCTGAAAGATCGCCAAACATTTCGAAATTACAGTGCCTCAGTCATCCCGACATATCGTTTCAGTCAATTTCGCATTTGGAAGAATCCAGATTACTGGAGCTACTTATTTTTCGATTAAAAATCATAAAATTGCTGTATATAAAAAAAGTAAAAATTTAGGAAAGTCATTCAGTGTTATAAAAATATAAAACCACACATCTACACAAAGGGTGTTTCCTAATTGAATGTCAATGGGGTGATTTTGGGGTCCATCTTAAAAATCAAATGTCATATGAACATAGGTCCTAAACGTCTTAATTTGTGAGACACAAGGTGGTAAAATTTTCAAAAATTAAAAAATATATTTCTTTAATATCTTCTTCAAATGTTTTAATTGAATTTGGCACTGAGGTATTATTTAGTGTTAAATATTTTTTTAAGATACACCAATGGCGGGTATGGTAGTATGTCAATGATTTCTCGTAAGATTAAAATTTTTCTTACAATCCTCAATCTTTTCTAAAGAACTTTCATTTCTTGATTTTTTTCAATCTGGTTAAAAAATAAAAACCTCTTCTTCTCTGCAAGGTCATAAAAATATCGTTAACATGACCGCATACAGAGAATTGTTATAAGAGTCGCTTATTATTTATCTTGTTAGGATGTTATTTTATATCATTAATAATAGTTAACCCATACATTATTTGCTCATACACAGTGAGTGGCACGCCACCGATTTCCTTTAAAAAAAAAAAAAAAGAAATTTGCATTCATTTGCGAGCACCTTATCGAGATCGATAAACATAGGATGGGTCCCTTAATAAACGCTGGATCTTTTTTTTTTATTTGTTTGCAAAACACATTATCGATGGGAGTTCTACCACACATCTATAGACACTTAATACTATAACATATGGTGGATAAATGATTTTTCAGACAAATCATTTTCAAAGTATCTGAGAACAAGAGTTCTTGAGAAGTGTTTTTGTTATGAAGTGTGTGGAAAGATTTTTACCATAACAATACATTACAAAATGTACGTTTAATTAATACGCATGCAATAGAATAGGTACAATAAAGTACCTTATCAAAAAAAACATATACAATATATACATATACGTATAATTAAAAAATAAATATTAAGTTAAGCCAATTTCACTCTTACTGTCATAGTCAATTAAAATTTTAAACACCTCTAAAAATTTTTTAAAAATAAAATAAAAAGAATGCAAAAATGTTCATGTCAAATTTTATAGTTTTCTTAAGAAACCTGCACTACTGTGATTCTGTACATACCAGGGCCACTGTTTTACCGGGTGGTACCGAAAACGAAACGTTTTTTAGTACCAGGCGTTCGGGCAAGTAGCCAAAAGTGACGTTATTGAATTCCACGCCCCCTTTTTTGACGGCTATCGGTCCCGCACCAGGCGCGTCGACCACCTCCTGCTCCTCTTTGAGGAGATCAAACATATTCTCCATGTCGACGAAATTTTTTTGTATAGCTCTAAAATCACAATGTAAATGTCGATATAAAGTAAACACCTACATCTTTACCTATAATAAGTCCCAAACCAGTTGAGAGGGACATATAATTGCACTATATAAGTGGCGAAAAGTACATAGTCGCCAACTTTAAGTTGATGTTCATTCGCCACTAAGTGAGCGCATAATAAGCTGCCTGCCAGCAGTCCAGAGCACACAATCAAGTTCTGAGCCGTGTTTAACATATTCAGTGTGATTATAGACTTCCATTCCTCATCCTAAGGAGAGAACTTTATATTAATACCTTTCTCAAGACCAACCAAGACGCTTGGTTTACTTGAAATTTCAAAATGGCCTCCTTAAAAGCATCAACCTCGTATTGTTCAGCGGCGTAATATTTTACAGTCTCGAAATTCAATAAAGAATCGACGCTTCGAGCGCGAGTCTCGTTATCCGCCAAGTTCATACGTCTTTGAAATTTCGTCCTCCATTCTGTCACAGCTATGGTCACCGCTATGTACAATACCATAGTTACGAACACGATCAATCCAAACCAGGCATTGAAAGCAGTGGTAAAGTATACCACCGCCACTATTATATCGATAATGGTAGGCGCTATTGAAAACAACATATAATTCAGAAGGTTATTGATACTATCCGTGCCTCGGTCCATTACCCTCAGTACTTCACCAGTTTTTCTACCCAAGTGCCATCTTAGCGATAGGCTATGCAAGTGTCGAAACAATTCAACCTAAAAACATGTTTCTTATATTTTTGGTTGCTAAAGGCTATAAATCGCATACCTCAATCTCCCTCGTTGTATACTGCTGTATTCTGATCCATAGAAATGACCTCAAATTATTCAGCAGTCCCATTCCCCCTGTACCTCCGCCTTGTAAAAATTTCAGGCCTACATACAAAAGAATCCAATCCCATCGGAACTCTATATTGTGTCCCTTGCCGTCAGTCAAGGAATCAACTAGAATGATTATCAATAAAAAAACAGGACTGGTAATAATAATGAGAGTTAGCCATTACCTATGAAACCGCTATAGAGAGGGACATACAAATTTGTCACCCGACCTCCAGCCAGTAAGAGAAAGCAAAAAATCACCCGAAATTGCAGAGAGAAATACTTTTTTGGCCACAAAAATGGCAGTAATGTTCTCATTTTTTTAAAAAAGTTTCTCCATGTAGATTGATTATCATCTGGTTGCTACAAATGGAGAAGCAAATCAAAATTTTCAGGGACAATAAGTGGACTAACTCACTGGTCGAACGTTTCTTGTGGCATCATTTAGGCTGAAATAATCTGTATTTTGGGGGATTCCCGGTGCTTTCAGGCCCAATACAAAGAGTGATAAGCACATTATGTACTTGATAACAAATAGTGACATTGAGATTTGATCTGAAGTGCTAAAAGCAAATATAAATAATGCTGCCAAATAGGGGCACATTTTTTAAAGTTTCAATCTATATCACAATCAATAACTGACTAACCTTTTCAATTTGAACCACCAACTGTCCTGGTTTAAGTTTAGAAAAGCAAGATTTTCTAAAATGAAAATGACTGACCAGAAGAGGAGCAAAACTATACCATGTCCATGTGTTGGCACAGAAGGTAGTTGATAATTGCGTTCCACCACTATGACCCATATTGAGTAGTAATTTGCAAATGCAGTCAATACCAATGACACTATCTAAAAAACACTTTTTATTTATATATCAAAACACAAACTAAAAGATCAATCAAAAGTATCTTACATACCATATATCCATAAACAGTTTTGTCGTCTAAGATTGTTGCCTTTAAAATAAACCTAAGCAGTTCGAAGATTGGCAATAAAATAATAAGCAAGAGCTGGAAGCGGAAAAGCTTGGAGCTGGGCAAATAATTTGGTGAAATTTCTGTGCCATACTTCCGATATATAAATAGTTGGATAGTCCCGGCCAGCAGGATGAAACCAGCTATCAAAGAGCTGGAGAATGTTTCCATAAAACATTGGGAAGTGCCATGGTTCACCCAAACGTTCCAAATCGAGACGTTTGGTGGACAGTACGTAAAATTCTCCAACATGGTCAGGAACTAGAATAGAAAAACGCATCGAAAACACTTATACTAAAAAAGTCCCGGGAATCAAACATCGTTGGCTGTTTATGTTTCTTCTTTGGCATTTCATGTGATAATGAAAGTAAATATACAAACAATTATCGGTACCTGAACTATTGATATGTCTTCAGGGTCGTCTGCAATATCGACTTTCTTATCTCATGCTTGTAAACATGCTGTAGTGTGTTAATGGCCTGCCGATTAAAATTGTTTAGTCATAAATTCCAAATTCTGCATATTTAATTCTAAGGTTAAGTTCACGAAGTCGTTGATGTTTTGCACAGAATCTTTATGCTATGGGCTTTTTATTCCACAGCATAACACGTTGTTAAATAGGAAAGTCCTCTACATCCCCAAAAAAAATAATGTATTCTAAATGATATACAATTCACGTATAATTTAAGCTATTAAGGTTAGCTTTCTATTATATCAATGTTTTTTGTCATTAATACATATACATATAAAAACATTTTAATAACAAACTTTTCATGAATTAGAACTATGAAGAAGGAAATATTGTCTTAAAAATACTGCTTTAATCAATAAGACAAAAAAACTATTTTAGTAAAATTACATAACCCCTTTTTGGATCATGATGATTTTTTTGTTCACCTTAAAAGAACCTATTACTTACTTGGTGGTGTTGCCGACGTTATTCATGTTAATAATTAGATGAATATGAAAATCAGTTTTAGTTTATCATCTAGCAGTTATTCGTCAAACCTTTTTATCCGTCAATGTACATTGTGCAACTGAGATGTATCTTAAATTAACTCGAGTGTGTATCGTTACATCTTCAGAAACTGCCGCCCATAAGATAGAACAATATTTTATCAGAGAATATTTTATGTGATAAGTATTTGCATTGTTGTCAGTATATGAGAAATAATTTTTTGTATTCAATAAAAATTACAGAAAACAAGGTGAGGTTGTGAACAAAATCCATCCATAGTTTCAAATGGCTTTTATTTCTTACATTCAGTAAACATACTATATAACACTAATTTTCAAGTACACCAATAACTCCAAATTGTTTTTTGTTTTTATGTTCTAGAGGTGTGTGTGCGCTTGGTTTGGTGGGAGGGAACTAGGGAGAACCTACAGGGAAGTGTTGATGGGGTCGAGTGTAAAAAAAAATGCAAAAACCGGGGATTCGATGAACGGAAAAAGTGTTCGTTGTGTGTCTCGTTAAAATACCATACGACACCTAGATTAAGGTTTTTTTAAATGCCTTTTTCTCCTCGCTTTTCTACACACAGAGCGAAAGTCCGTCACTGGAAATCGTTCGAAACCCTATTTACAAATTGACTATTTACCATATTTTATCAGTACGAAAAATTATCACAGTTACAAACGCGGTGCCGACGAACCAAAGTCGGGAGAAGGGGAGAAAACAAAAATTAAAAAAAAAACAAAATCGTATCGACAGGAAGGAAATAGTAACGTTTATTTAATAATAAAAAAAATGTAACAAAACCGATAAATTTTCATAAATACATCTTTTTCTTCTTCGCTTCGTTTTCGTCTTTGAATAATCACAAGCTTATACAACAGAGATATCTTACAAAAAAAAAATCAAATAAACTTAACTAACAGGTTAAAGCTCGTTTCCATACTTAATCAAGTAACTCGGGATAGAGATAGATAGAGAAAGAGAGAGAGAGAAACTTACGTTAACGTAACGTAACCGAATATGTACACTGTGGGAAATCAAAAGAAAACTTAACATTTCCGTATACTGCCACGTATACACAACATATATAGTCTGAGCAATGGTCGGGTAATTAAACGGAAAAGCTACGGATCGTTCCTCGATTCAAAAACTAAACGATTCATTGTATAAGTACCGGAAAAACCATCTCGGAATGTGCGGTAGCTTCCCCGACCCGATCCTCAAAAAAAAGGCCACGCCCGCGGACATTTCAACTGTCAATTGGCTAACATTAACGATATATTTGCACCGATAGTAAACCTCAAAATGTAATGTAAAAAAAAACAAACTTCAGCACTCTTAACTATACCCGAAACAATTTTTTTTTGAGATTCGTGTACGTTAAATAATAATAAATATATATTTGAGCTATGGGAGTCGGGAGGGCGCCCGTCCGGATCCATGATTGTTAAAAAATAAACTATGTATACGAAAAGAGGAAAAAAGGGCATCCCGTGAAAACGCGGTCGGGGCGAGCGCCCTCTCCCCGCCGACCCCCTACGAAAAAAAAACTATTTATTCTGTACAACCTTAACTAGTAATTTTTTTTATATTCACATGTCTTTATATAATTATTCCTATACAATATCCTTCGCCTCTGCGGGGCAAAAACGTAACAGAAATATCAACACTTTTTTGTTTTATATATTGCCTCGCCGCCAGGGGGCGTTCGCGCGGCAAGGGCGCGTTCCCTAACCTAACTTGGACGCGTTTCTGAAAGCAATACGCGCTATATTGGTGATAACGTAGCATCGGCCATCTTGGTTACAAACTGTCAACGTTCGGGATCCAAACGAAACGATTTGCCCTATAATGATTGCTGTTTCAGTTTTTGTATGTATTGTAATCAAGACAGACTATTTAACTGACTTAGTGATTATTTATCAATAGAGTATTACTACTTAAGTATTGCAAGTTGAAATAAAATAGCGTGGAAGGGTATTTTAATGAAAACAAAAATATAAAAACTATAACCTATGATGTTAAAAAATAATGCAGGTTTTCCTCTGATTGTCGTATTTTCAAAGAGCAAATTCAAATGGAATACTTTTGAAACTATAAATGATAATAATAACAAACGAAATCAAATTAGGCAACTTACGAAAATCGTTCATACCCAATAAGCGTAATATATTAAATAACCAGGAGGGTATTTGAAATTTTATGGATGGAAATATTTCGAAGGGTGATTTTCGTGAAAACTTGTATATATTTTTATATAATTTTTCTTCAAAATCCGCTTTCTTGCGAGTTGTTGTAGCCTTTCAAATCTAGCGTCCGCTATGGAAGAATTGAGAAAAATGACACTTGCTAATAAAATGGCAGTTTTTCTAAGAGAATTGTGGCAAAAGAAATTTGGCTGATAAGCGCTAATAAAAATGCCGTTTTTTACGCTTTTTATAATCTTATGTTATAATAAGTATAAGTACTATATTAGTAGGAAAGAGAGGAATTTAAATCTTATCTTTTCTTATGCGCTTGAATTTTTTATAACAATCATCAGGTCTTTTTTTTAATTCAATTCTGTTTATGAAATGAATGAAATGGGATTTAGACTTAAGAAACTGAATAACATTGAGAAATGTTCACTAGTACTGTTAAATGGTCACCAATAACTAAATATCACACAAAAACTTACACAACCATATGAACGAATCGATTTTTTTGGATCCCAAACATCGACAGTTGACGTCACACCAATATAGCGTATTGAATTGTGGCGCCCAACCCGTATACAAATTATATAAATTTTACTATTGTATTTATAAATTATTACATCCCGTTGCCGTATTGCCGCGTATAGTCCTGGATAAAGCTTATAAAAGTGACAACTTTAGGATTCGACCCATTTTTAAATGGTGAAATTTGGAAATTCTTTGGTGAGGCCGCCCTCACGCGCCGAGGTCGTGAGTCGTTTTTGAACGACGAGAATTTAACAATTTAGCGACCGCGGTCGTGTATTTACATCAACAAACAAATTATCGAAACGAGGAAATCATCGGGGCAGGAACTTTGTCCCGGGGAATACCTGATTTAAGAGTTTGATTGGTTTCGCGCAAAAATGACTGTCCGGACCACGGCCGTGATTTCCTCGAACATCGTGAAGTAGTGAACGGATGGTCTTTGACATTTGAAAAAAAAACCGTCAAAACCAAGAAGACGCTAGAAGGCGTGGTTGCCATCTTAATTTTTATTGTAAAATTTTCTTATATTAACGATAGTTACTCACGGTACTCACTCTATCTCTAATATAAGAAAATTTCGCAGAAAATAAGTTTTCGAAACCAAGGTGGCAATAAGGACCACTGCTTGCTATTTCACGGACTCTCGAAACTAATTCCTAGCATCGATTTGCTTAATCGATTCCTTTTTCAAATTTCTAGTAGGGTCCGTTCCTCTAACACCTCGTCATTACCGGGACATCAGGTAAATCACCACTTATATAAAACGCCGACAATTATTATCATTATTACGTTTAAGACCGAAATTGGTTTTTAATTTGCGTGAGTCACCACCCCCACGACGTGTTCAACCTTCGAGCGTGAACGATTAACGAAAATATACAGGATGGCGCGCCAACATTCCCGACGGCACAAAAAAAACTAAAGCTTAAACTTAATACGAGATCAACGAAACGGCGACCCTCACCGAGCGACTCTCCCGTCGAAACGCCATCACCAACGACAGAACGAACTGTGCGCGGAGGACGTCATTACTTATCCTTGAGCCCGCCCAATATGGAGTGCTCCATGAGACTCGCGTTTGGCTGATGGGCGTAGTTCCTAATCTGGTGCAGCGATATCAGCTGATTGGGGAACCCGTTGCTGGGCTGCGACTTGGGTATGTCCAGGCTGTTCTTGTTTTGGAACGACAAGGCGTCGTAGATGTAGGGTCGATTGGGCGCCAGCTGATTGAGGTGATTGAGGTGGCCCGACATCGAGTTGATCGGCGTGAACGCCGAATTCGTGTTACTCTTTGAGATGGACGTGTCGTACGAGTTGCCCAGGTTCGCGTTGGGTGTGCCGGGCGGCGCGGGCGGGTTCTGGCTCAGTTGTTGCCTGATGATCACCAGGTCCTCGTTCTGTTCCAGTAATCCGCGCGGAATGTCGGTTGGGTAGTCGTGCATGTTCTCGGCACTGTCGGGGCTTACCTTCGGCCAGTAGGGGTGGTCCAACCCCCGGTGGTTCAAACCTGGAACCAAGAAATCTACTTGAATATAAGAAAATTGAACAACGCCCTTAAACGGGCATTGTGAAGATCGGAGGAAACGTGGCAACAAACTCGAAACCAAAGGCTTAACACCGACCTCGTCGAAGTGATTGAATAGATAACCCCCAAGAAACAATTGCCTCATCAATATTATTGATATAAAAACTCCCGATAATAGAGTTTGGAAATGGAATGGAAAGAGATAAAGAGCTAATAATAGTGTTAAATTGTTTATGGAGTATAAAAAGATTCAAGACTAAGAACAACAGTATGTTCTAAATAATGCGTTTAAGTGGCAGTGTGTTAGTCTTGTAACAGCTATAGAATTGAAACTATTAATCCAAAAACTAATAAACTATTTAGCAGACGGAGAAGTAAATGTTAATTTTAGAGAGAAGCTGCAACATTTATTTGTAGAATGTTATAAAAGGATATATTTATCCTAAAAAGTACTTCGCCGTCATTGAAAATGTCCAAAATGCTCGAAACGCGGAGTCTACACCTTAAAAGGGATACCAGACACAACAAGCGCACTCGAGTGTAGGGAACAATACAAAATTTTTGCAAAAGTTCTTGGTCTATAAAGTTGCATTTTCAATGCCAATCTGTAACACTAAGTTATTAAAATTTTATTGTAGTTTCTTATAACCGCCAGACAACGAGTAAAACATTCGTGAATATAATTCTTGAATTCTTGAATATAAGACAATAAAACATTGCGCTTAACCGGGACGGGGTCATCGGTCCAGTAGAAAAATGACATTAGATCCTGTGAAGATCAGAGGAAAAATAGCAGCAAAGTGAAAACCGAATTTGTCGAAATGATTGATAGAAAACCCCCCCTTTAGCATCACTGAAAATCCGATCCAAACACAAAACCGTAATTCACTTTTAGCATCACTGAAAATCCGATCCAAACACAAAACCGTAATTCACTAACTGACCATTAAACCATATCAAAGCACTGGAAGAATTTAGTCAAGTTTAAAACCAGGAAACGGTGTGAGAAAATCAACTTGACAATATCGGTTACCTAATGTAATAGCTCTGGAAATGAAACTTTTAAACTATCATAATATATTACGCAAAAAGTGCGGTAAACAACATTTGAGCGAGCGAATGTTTAATAAGCGAGTGAGTTAAAAAGGTTACCGAATGTGTTTCATACTATACTTTTTCTACGAGCGTTAGTTTTTGGCTACTTTCTAGCAAAACAACACGAATACATTCATTGACATGACTGTCAGAATTGACAAACGTCAAAATTCAAAGCGTGGGAAATATCTCCGAAAACATCCGATTGCTCCCAAACCCGTGCGGTAAAATCCCGGAAATGTCCGAAGTGGCTCGGATTGGTGGGAAACGAAACTGACGTGGTAAAGGGACGCTTCCCGCAAGCTAGATCGGTATGTAATTAGACATTTTACAGACGTGAGTAGAAAAGCTAATAAACTATTTACCTGGCCGAGAAGTAGAAATTAATTTTATCAAGAGTTTCACATGAAGAATGTTATAGAATAGCATTTTCTAAATAAAGCAGGCAAATAAGTGGCAGTGCTGGTTAGTTGTGTAACGGCTATAGAAATAAAACTATTAATCTATAAACTAATAAATTGTTCAGCTGACGGAGAAGTAAATGCCAATTTTATAGAGAAACCGCAGCTTTTATATGGAGAATGTTATAGAAAGATATATTTGCGCTAAAAAGTACTTCAGCGTCATTGTAATTGTCCTGTACCCTGAACAGAGTCTATGTAAACCTTAAAAGAGAGACCAGTCCTTGATGTAGAAAGTTGCATTTCGAATGTCATTCTGTAACACCAAGGTTGCATTGTAGTTGTCACTAATAAAGGCAGAGAAGGGACTGAAGACCCTTGCAGCACCCCATATATTTTATCTTGTGATATAACGAGGGATACACGATGCTTTTAGGTGTTTTGTTGCCGTTATGTTTAAATGACGCGTTGATCGGATAGACACTACTCACCTAAAGTGGGTCCAATAGGTGGCCTTTTATCCGTACGTTCCGCGTGTTTCTGCATGTGCTTTTGAAGGTACGTTTCCTGCGTGTAACTTTTTCCGCAGTACTGACAGATGTGCGTCTTCAGGTGTTTACTCTCTTTGTGTTTGGGTATGTGCTCGAGCAGCGACGGCTCGTCGCTGAAACACTTGTAGCACGAGTTGCATTTGTACGGCTTGTCGGTTTGGTGACACCGCGAGTGCGATTGAAGGTTGCTCAATTGTGAGAAGGCCTTTTGGCAGCCCGGATGCCGGCACCTGCAAGAATCACGGGGTGTTTCGACCATCGCCGTTTCGCCATAATTGAGCAGCACTTACTTGTACGGCTTGTCGCCCGTATGCGTGCGGATGTGCTGTTGAAGGTGACTGAGCTGGGTAAACTTCCGCTGGCAGATCTCGCAGCGGTAGGGTTTGATGCCGAGGTGGATCCTCGTGTGTTGCGACAAGTAGGAACTATTGGCGAACGCTTTGCAACATTGCGAGCATTTGTACGGTTTGGCCTCTCGCATATGCGCCTGCGTGTGGAGCTGCAGTTCCGCTTTCGAACTGAACACCTGGAAAAACGATCTGGTGGTTATTACGTTCTGGAACATCGATATGCTGCATATTTTTGGCGCGAGATACGATTTGCAAAAGAAACCCTTTACAGGAAGTTATTAAACCTGTGTGCGGCCAAGTGACCAGTAAGGACTTGCTTATTAATAAATAGTAGGAAAATCTCTTTTAACTTGTTATGTAATCACTGCTATAGCGGGAAAGTTGATTACTTAAGATATCTCGGGACGGAGGATGGTGAACTTGGGTATACGTTCTACTAAACGGTATGAAATCGTCAAAAATCCAATTAATTTGCAACTCATAAAATATAATAGAATAAAAAATGTTTAGAATTTTATTTTACCCGAAATGCTGTGTGATATATGCGCCAAATATCAAAAAAGTGTTTCAAAATGCACAGGAAATATCAATAAATATGCATACGAAAACAGAAAATTTAGCCATATTTTAATGGAATACAAAAAAGAGTATAACATATATAACATATAAGCCAAAGGTATGTATTTCAGATGAAACGCCATGTATATTTTTAAAACTCTGTTAAGCTTTTTATAAGCTTTTTAACATCGTATAATAGTTAGGAAATATTTTAAAAAATAAGTATAAATAACTAAACTTGTTCATTTGCTTCCCTAAAATTGTACACTATATTTTTTAAAAAGTACTCCAGATTACATTATTGTCGTAGTTTATGCCATGTGATCAAAGACATACTCAACATTTTCATAGCTTACTCTAATTTATGTGTATATAAATTGTATTTCTTGAATGTTGTAGTTTTTTTTTTATAATAATAATAGTAAGAAAATTACGAAAAGCCAAACAAATGAAATAGAACTCCAGCTTTGGGTCAATATGCACTTGTCGATCCAAACCTGGGAGTTAACAAAACGGAACGAAGAACGATTGTCGGCTCTAGAAATAGATAGAAGTAATAGAACTTCAAGGACGGAGCAGGAAGAAATCCATGCAACTAAAAAAATGCTTTCTGGATACCAACGGAAGTAGAATGCTCATTTCTTTTGAACATCTCTAGAGATTGAAACGGAATAGATGGCCAAAGAAAATCTGGGATTGGGTCCCTCCTGAAAGAAAGAAAAAAGGAAGACCTCGCATATAATAATAATAATAAGTGGAATAAAATTAGAATTAGAAAATAATATATTTAGGCAATTCACCTTTGCAAAGCGTATAAAAAGCGCAATCGATTTTTAAAAAAATATAAATATATTCTATACAAGTACGCCACTGGATTGTGATTCCATGATTGCGTTTCGTCATTTAATTACGGGTGTTTGACATACAAATAACTGAAATGGCCAATTTTTCGGTTTATCTCTGTATCTTAAAAACAAAGCCAGTTTTGAAAACGAAAAACCCGTTTAAATAGTAAGTGACATAGGGATGGGCCGCTCTTTAACACCGTGTGTGTATAAATCAAAAGTTATCTTATAGTCACGCAAAAAGTAGACAAATTATATTTATTATTATATTTTGGATCAATGCCCCGCAAAGGATTTTAAAAGCAAAGTAAAAAAATCGTCCGAAACGCGGATAATGAGCATAATTATTGCCTTCTACAAGCCACATTATAATAATTTTGTGTACCGAAAAACGTGTTATTGTGTAACAATGGACAAGACACGATCCAGATAGAGATCTGATTAGCAAACAAATTATAACGTGGCCGATACAGATTTATTCAAATGTGGGCCGATCGTAGAACAGGGAAGTGGAACGAGAGAATAACGCTGTAAGCAGGGACGGACTCAGGTCTTAGTACAATGGACCTTTTAATTTTAAGCAAGGTCGAACTTGTGCGTATTTTCTTCCTAGATGCAACGCATCTGTTGCGATGAAAAAAAGTTGCTCGAGACTGGTGCAATTTGTGACGTAACGCAATTCGGCAAGAGAAGTTCCACTCGACTGCCAATTTGCCACTATCGACTTTTGGCACCTCTTACCTATTTCTTACACAAATAAAAAAGTATATTGTGACTTAACACCAAAAGCTTTAAACCAAACTATTAATAACTTATTCTTATCGACCTAGTTACCACGCGAACACAACCTAAAACAACCTAAAACTTATATGAAATAAATTATAATCAATATATCAAACGTTACAAGGCGTTTTCGTGAGACGTCATATTTAAAGGGCTTCGAGTGAACTCGAAGTCCCTAATTTTAGTAGAAATATTTTTTCCAAGAGGAATATTTAACGGGTAGACTTCAGCATGTCATTAAAAAGCGATTTATGATGTCTTGTCTTAAAATTTCATGCAAGGGGTCTATTCGAAGATATATTCAGGATTCGTTATCTGATCTAAGACAGAAAAAAAAACATATTAATTATTTTATTAATGTTATCATTACTTTGGGTTAAAAATTGATGTTTACCTCAAAGAGATAATTTAAACAAAAATAAATTAATGATCTGGCGATAGTATAGTATGCAAGAAATATGGTAAACGTGTTGTATACTATACTTTTCCTACGACCGTTATTTTTTCGGTACATTTTTGCAAAACAACACAAAATTGACAAACGTCAAAATTCAAGCCGTGCGGTAATGTCTCCGAAAACATCCGATTGCTCCCAAACCCGTGCGGTAATATCCTGGAAATAGCCGAAGTGGCTCGGATCCGTGAGAAATGAAACTAACGTGGTAAAATGTCCCTTTGCGCACGCTAGAACTGTCACTTAAAATAATAAAAACCATATTTGGTATAAATTCTTGACTCAAGCTCCTTAATTAATACTTAAATAATTATAACAATTAAATTAATAATAGCTACAATCTGAATTTTCAATAATTAAAATGATTATATCATTAGGTATGATATATAGTTTTGTGTTTTAGTTTAATAGTAAATCCGCTTAATGAAGAGTTAATGTTTCATAAATTTAGTCATGAAGCAGGAAAGGAGAAAATAGCAGACAAAGTCTACATATTTAACGGAAAATAACTAAATTGATCTAATTCTCATACAAAAAGATAAGCCTGTTCTCGACAGATTCTTTAACGGACATAAATTAAAATAATCTGTTCTCCGGTTGCCTCGGATTTTCGAAACGTGACATGATCTAATTTTCAATTGTACTAGTTTCGTTGTTTTTTTTTGCTCAAGTTCTTTATTGACATATATAATTTCAAAAGGGAAAAAAATAAACAGGTTTATGAAATAAATAAAGTTAGGCTGTATTGAGATTGAGAAATTGACTTCTTCCAGATTATATTTCTTTTTTTAGAAAGGTCAGTACTAATTCATTCAATTCAATTCAGTCAATAATATTCATTGTTGTGGGGTTGTTCATAAAAATGACAACAGTTCAAAGCTCGTCATAAAAAATGTAATTTGAATGGAATGAAGTATAATAAAATTCAAGTCAGTCAACCATAAGTACACAATATCCCAAAAAGACGTCACCAAAAACGAAAATGACATTATATAATTTGATCTTTACTTCCGAAAAATATGACGATTTTTAAATTGCATTTTTTCATTTTGCAGTGGGGAAAACAGAAAGTAAATCACACAAAAACTGCAGCTTTAAATTATATAGAATGTCTTTTGTGATTGCGGAAAATGGAGAATTATAGGTCATGAATAAAGATAAACCTTTCTTATAAAATAATTAATAACAGAAGTATAATATACAGGCTCTTCCATTTGACTTTTACACGAAAATTAATATTTTTCATTTGACTCACCCTGTATAAACGATTCCAACTAACATCGTCCTTAACATCAAGACAAGCATAGGACAAATGACCGTACCACTTTAAAAAATTGTTGGCATAAGCTCCGGGAAAAGTTTATTGAAGACTATAACACTTTGGCGTAAAGGAACCCAGCGATCTACGCTCCGGCTCGAAGGACCACGCAATAGCGCCCGCTCCGTCCCTGCGCCAACCAAAGAACCATACGAACGAGCGGGCGAAAGAGACATTGAACATGACCATGGTAATGAATTTTCGAAGGCCGCGAGTCCGCTTTTTGTTCTTTGTGTTTTCAAGTTTGAAAGTGGCGCGGCGGTTGCGGCGAATTCCTAGCGCTTTCGGCTCTCCACGCGATCGCGTATTATTTAATTAAGTACGCGCCCATTCTGTATCGCTGATTACGTTTAACCGATCGCGATTTCGTTACGCAAGACGTTTTGCGCAGGGCGGCGGTAGCGGGTGGACCGGTTCTGCAAAAAATCTCCCAAATCATATAACGATAGGTTTGCTTCAGCACGGAATCCCTAACCGTTAAACTATTTTTTCATTGGAATCCAGCATGCGCGGGTTGTAAAATACTTTCAAGTTAATCCGGAACTGAATGAATGCTTTGGTGGAACCACGATGTCCAACTAAAAGGGGTCTTATGAGTTATAAGTGGGGTGAGGAGTTGCCTGAATGTGAATGATTGCTGTGGTAAATATACAATGGATATAAGCCCAAATACACATAACAAGAAAACAATTGCGCCCGCCTCTGAAACACGGTTTGTTTACAAACACGTGAAATGAAAGTTCGGAATTCAAAGCGCCAAGTTCATTGCAAACTTCAGCATTTTGCTATCGGTCTTTGTAATACCAATTTTCAGACACGCCTTTTCACTTTCAAAAAGTCACTTTTCTCACAAAAAAATGAGAAAAAGCAGGGCCACATGAAATCCGAGGTTAAATACTCCCCTATATTGACGTAAGCGTTTATTATTTAACGAAGCATTAGCAAGACATTTTGTTAAGGCATTTTGAGTGAAGTTTCTAAATTACCTATGCTTTTTCTTATTACATTAGGACTGTGTTTTCCTTCATGGTTTCCCAGAAACAGTCGGGGTGGTGAAGACCAGCTTTCATACCATAACTAACCGATCATTTGGGATTCTGTCTATGTCGTCTCCCTTCTCCGATTTCTTGTCCACCTTACTACAACTTTAATACCACACACACTTTCCTTATTTCTTCGCTCTCTCCTTTCGTCAAATAGTGTATATGCTGATTTTAGTGGTAGTGGCATTTCTGTTGTTTTAAAAGACCGTTTAATTCTTCTGGTCTCATATATTTTTATTCGGCCGAATTATACAACAATGGGTGCCTCCATTTCCTTAATTATCGCCTCCCTAAGAGCTCCCGAGGATTGGGGGCGATGTTAGAAGGAGCATCTTTGGTTCTTATTAAATGAAATAATAATAACTATAGTAATAATAAAGGGCCTTTATTCGGTTTCGACGGAGATATCTTACAAAAGTATATAACTGTGGGGGCGGCATCCAACATAGTTGCTCTCATGCAACCCCCTAAAACGAGTGTATGACACAATTTATAAAATAAAAATATAGCACGTAAATTATACAGACATTCATTCAAAATGGTAGACATTAGCTTTATGATCGGTCTCTATTATGATAAATGTATTGCTTAAATTTTTGTTTGAATGAAGTTAGTGAGGTGATTGATCTCATTTGGAGAGGGAGTTTGTTGTAAGCCTTGATAGCATTGTACGTGAAACTGCGCTGAAACTGTGCTGAAGTATGTTTGGGAACGGTAAACAGCCCTCTATGGCGAATATTAACCGAATGAATATCTGATCCACGAGTAAGTTTGTCAATGAAATGAGAATGAAATGAGATGAAAGTCGCGAGGAAATTAACTTTGAGGTTGACCCAAATTTTAGTGGTGAGTTTTGGTGGGAAGTTTATTTTCTAAAGAATACTTTCCCTCTGGCATTATTTCAAGACTCCAAATAATAAAACTATGATAATTTAAACACAACACTTCTCCGCGGACTTGGTTGGAATTCCTCTAGATTTCTTCGGAATTCCTGTGTAATTTCTCAAATTCTAATCATAAAACGCTTTTTTGTTAAACCGTAATATTTATAATTAAATTAAGAAATGCTTACAAAAAATTGTTTAATATTGCAAAGTTTGAGACTCCAAGTTTTTGTATTTGCTAAAACGATAGGAAGAATATTTTTAAAAAAGGTCAAGGTTATGATTCTGTCAAAACACCGGATAAGGTCGGCTGAAAAGCCGAACAGAAAGAGCAAAGGAAATGAATGCGCGGAATTTATTACATATTAGTAGATCTAAAGCGGACACAAACTTTCGAAAATGAAGAATTAATGAAGTTATTGTCTAAAATGCTCTCGATTTTTTAAAGCTTTTTGCGTATCAGAAAGAAGCAATTTTCAATCAATCTCTCACTACAGCCGTACCAGAGTACTACGTGATATGGTAATTAAAAATCGGCGCCCGATATAAAAAGTGTTCCTGTGTTTCAACGCACATGCCGTTTGTATGTAAATGTGTGTGAAATGCTAAAGCCGATCGAACAAGTACAATAACATGAAATAATACGATTAATTAACTAGGTTGGAAAAAAAAATTGCTTCTTTTGTTTCCGTAAACTTCGCAGATGTGTCAGCGCGTGCACAAGGTAATCGGTCTTTTCTTCCTTTTTTCTAAAGGAAAAAATCTCAAGGACTTGATATCAAGGTATAACATACCAAGGTCAATGCGAGTTAAAAGATGTTAGATGCGTGAAAGCTCGGGCGGGGGGGGGGGGGGAGGGGCTTTTTGAAAAAACCAGAATGAAAATGGTAGTCAGTAATGCTAAAACTAAAATGAACGCCGTTTTAAAGTTGGGAAAAATTCGATTATTTTTCTGGGGATTTTGGTCTACTTTTTAAGGGAAAGTGGTGAGGGATGTCAGAACATTTTCGGAAGTAAATGTCAATAATTCACAATGGCTGAACGCACCCTGTCAAACTTGCAGTCGTTAAAAAGAACAAAAATGCAATACCCCTTTCAAAGCAATAAAAGATAGCCAAAGTCTAACACGCTAGTGGAAGCCGCAGTTCAATATTTCTTTGCTAGCATATAATATCAAGTAAAAGAAATAAACAGAAATTAATGTCGCCATCTTTGGGAACATTTTCGGGATACAAATCAAATATTGATAATTGTTGTTTTAGCAAACGCCAACATTATATTTAAAATGTCAATGTCAATGTTCATTGCCATATGATTGAATATTGCAACTCAACATATTACAATAATAAAAAACAATATCACTTTGCGTTTTAATGCAGGATACTTTATCGCATAGATTCTAACAGAAACAAGTGATAGCGCTAAAGCACTGCTAGAACTGGAAAAGCCGTTATTTTAATAATAAGGTAGATAGATAGTAGATACCTGTAATGTAATGTAACATGATTGACACTTAAACACCAACGGCTATTTTGTTATCTTTTGTGGCAAGAAAAGTGATATTGTTACATTTCATTTTTTTGAAAAAATTACTTCTATTTGTAGTAAGTTTTACAATTTGCTAATTTGACTGGTCCTAGAATATACCGACTTGTGCATGAAGGCAAACGCTCTACCATCAGGCCAACAAAGGGAAATAAAGAAAAGAAGAAAGAAAACTATACTAAATGAGACGGAAAACACTACCACTACATCCAGTCCGTATGTTCTCTTGTTTCTTCTCCACAGCCAGTAATTTATTGCTTTTTCTTTTTCTTGCTTAAGTACCAGGTTTCTGAGCCAGACGAGAGTATAAGATATTATTTTCTTGTTCTTTTTTGTAATTTCTTTGGTCCACAATCGACCCACTTTATTTGAAATGTCTAAAGCGCGTTTACCGCTTGAGGAAAGAGTTAAGCGAAGATCATACAGTGACCGAGGTCTAGGTCCTCTGCCAGTTCATCGCCGATTGCCACATACTTCGTTTTTCATGGTTATTGTGGTTAAGTCTTCAGTTTTCACATTCTTGTTGGAGTTTTCACAGCATGTAGCTCGAGTTATCTGTATCTATGAGTACCTGGTCTTCGGTCCAAATGAGGGCAAACAATATGTCCTCCCCTATCGGTCAGCCCATGCCACTACATTTTCTTCTCCAGGATTTTAGCGCGCTGTCAGTATAAATTTTAAACAGTAGACCTTGTCTTAGACATTTTGCTGTCGGGAGTCTTTCGGAAATTTTTTGACCTTGCTTGACTGAACTTACATCTAATGGCACACAGAGCTTTGACAGCATTCACATATATGTTGCCGGACACAACTTACTTATTGGCACCGTGTCGTTAACATTTTGCAAATCTACGAAAATGAGGAGGTCTACCTTTCTCTATATTTTTTTAATAAGATCTTTAAGTGTGAATATGTCGTCTACATAGTACCACCCCGCTCGGAATCCATTTTGCTCCCCTGATTCTCAGAACTCCGTTCAATTCGCTTTTTAAGAACTTGACCATACAATTTGGCTACTGACCTTGTATTACAATTTATCAATTTTCATATTATTTTTACTTCTATATGCATATTACCTCTGTATAATTATAATTATGTATAATTATTCTAACGCCGCTGTCACATTACTTTCTTATTCTTATTTTTTCTTATCATTACGATTTATCTAAACTTTACGTTGTCCACCCTGTTTAATAAGTCCTATCATACTATTTACAAATCTTTTCGCCTGTTGGCTTCAACATGATGATTGGAGAAACGTCAACTAGAATATATGTAAATAGTATTACGGTGGCCAGTGGAAGTTTCTTTAAAAGATGCCCATCATTGCAAATTTAAATTTTATAGCTTTTTCTCTCGCATTGAGAAACGGAATATAGTTTTGGCTTTTTTTATTGTGTTTAAATTGAATTATTTTATACATAATATTCTTTTGTTATTAAAGTTAAAGCTATTAAAATGTATTGTATTCTATTCTATAACTTTAGGTCCAGTATATAAGAAAGGATAAATATACAGTGTGTCCCCCGCTTAAGAACTGTACATCCTTGTAAAATCTTTGTTTATGTTTTGATAATTTTTTTTGTTGCATATGCACTAAAACCCTGTTTTATTTATTGCTTCAACTTCGTCATGGCTAACTGAGGTTATTTAACAAAAAAGAGAGAGAACAGAGAAGTATTATAAGAGATTAAAAAATAAATAAATTGGCAACAAATTCTTATTCAGGAATACTTAGAACCTAACTATACTAATTTTTATAATGTTTCAATATAGGGAGTTTCAAATATAGTTTGCACCCGCTTAAGGCTGTACATCGTTGTCAAATCTTTGATTATTGAGAACTTTTTTGGATAGATTTTTCTAAAACGCACTAAAACCTTATGTTTCTTATTACATCAACCTGAAGTCATGTCTTCTTCTTCTTCATGTACCGTCTCCACTTCGGACGTTGGCTATCATCATTGCTATTTTGATTTTGGAAGCTGCGGCTTTAAATAGGTCAGATGGTGTAACATTAAACCATTTTCGTAGGTTTCTAAGCCAGGATATTCTTCTTCTTCCAATAGATCTTCTTCCCACAATTTTTCCCTGGATTATGAGTCGTAAAATTTGATACTTTGGTCCTCTCATGATGTGGCCGAGATATTGCAATTTCCTTTCTTTCACTTCCTGTAGGATCTCTACACCTTTCTTCATTCTTCTCAGAACCTCCACGTTGGCCACATGTTCCGTCCATGGTAATCTCAGCATCCTACGGTATGCCCACATCTCGAAAGCTTCCAGTTGCCGCTCACAAAACAAGTTGAGGGTCCAAGCTTCCACACCATACAAAAGGACCGGGAATACATAACACTTGAGCATTCGAGTTCTCAGATATAGGTTCAAATCGCGACTACAGAGCAGCTTCTTTATCTTCACAAAGGCTGCACGGGCTTTCTCAATGCGGATCTTTATTTCCGAAGAATAATCCACATTGTCAAGTCATGTCTAACTGGGACTAATTTTTGATGTCAAATATCGACAAGTGCTATTAGCGATTTCTTAAGAATAAAGTGTCCACTAATTCTTATTGAAGGCCACAAAAAACCTTACTATAACAATTTCCATAAAATTCGCTTGAGCATTACTCCTGTACTCAATTTTGATAATTATTTTTTGCTGAATAGATCTTACTAAAGAGAAATGAAACAGTTTTTTCGTATAGCATCGACTAAAGTCATTTCTAACTGACACAGTTTTTTGAAACGTAAAATCGAGAAGTACTTTTAGAGATTTTTTCAAATTGAAAATGATCAAGTGAGTTTGACTATCGAATATTCGCTTCTCCATGGCAAACTTGATTTTACAAAGGAACTGGCGTCGATCAATTTTGATATTTTTGTTATTTTCATTATTAGATGAGAATTAAAAATCCTTTTTAATTAAAAAACTACAGCGTTGTATAGTATGTTTAGTTCATATATAATCCTCTCTAATCATATTTAATTTTAAGAAAATCGTTAGCTTCTTTCCGTGAAACCTATCCAACAAAAAATAATTATCAAAATTGAGTCATAAACAAATAGTCCGGGAGCCCTGGACCTTTTTCCAAAATGATAAGCAACAAGCTAATTCTTTGGAAATCGTTTCATTTCATCAAGACGCCCAACCTTCTCCTCTACGAAACTTGTTGCATCAAGTAGCTAATTATACACGCAGGTATAAAATCATGTCAATGTAGTTACCTTACCAAAATGATCAGCAACAGTTTAGTTTTTAGCTAAATCTATAGATATTTAAATATATAATTTGAAATTAAATTTGGCCTACAAACAAATAGGTTTGGTATAGGGTGGCCACCCCCTCAAAGTTGTATCTATTATTTATTTATAAAAAGTGATGAGCAACATGCTAAATTTTTTACTGTAGCTTGCTAATAATTTTTATAAACAAATGATCACATTGACCTACAAATAAACTGGTAGGATTTTTCAGTACTACACTTTAAACTTGTTATACAAAACTATTTTAAAAAAACATCCGCAACCGCCTAGATTTTTGAGAGTGGATTCGTTTTAACAAGACGCCCAGCTATTATTTTGCGCAAAGTTGCAAAACAGGTAGCTGAAAGAATGAACAGGTATCAAATCATGTCAAAATGATTATTATATAAAAGTGATCAGCAACAGCCTATTTTTTTAACCAAGTTTTGAGATAATCAGATAAATAATGTAAAACAACATTTGTCCTACAAATAAAATGGTAGGTTTTTTCAGTACTACACTGGAAAATTTCGAAAATTGCCCCTAACCTAAACGTGGTTACTTATATCAAATCGGCGGTATATACTCGCATCAACGCGCATGCACCTAACATACCATCGTAGTATCCAGCACAATCATACAACATACATACATTGTGCATTAAAAAGTTTTGTTTACTTGTCAACACGTGTTAATTTTTTTTTTTTTATAACATTTGATTGTCAAAGTGATCATGAAGTGTTTTCTTTGTAATATACTCCGTAATAAAGCTAAGTTTCGTGAAAAAAGAGAGACGATAAAAAAATTTACTAGACATTTATCTCGCGTGTAAAAAGTATCTAAACGCTCGAAGGCATCATAACCACAAATATAATGATGCTGAATTCCCTGACCATTGGGATGACGATGTAGTAGGCTACCACTCTTGTTGTTACAAGGAGTTCAGGGTAAAAGCTAAATATTTATGTTATGAAAGGTAAGTTTATGCTTTATTTTTTAAGTAAATGTAAAATGAAAATGTTGATTTTTTTTTATTCTTGTTTTGTCGTTTAAGTGAAAAGAAAAAAACAAGTAAAATGAGTGATTGTTTTATGAATAACGAAATATTTTTTTGATAATTTTCATGGATTAAAATTTTTTGATAATGACAATTAATATTCATAAAAAATATTTAAACAAATAATTTTTTTTCAATGTGTAATTCAATGTAATGGATACCGTCATGAAATATATTTTAATTAATAAATAAAAGTTATTTTATCAATTTTGTTTTTCATTGTATCCTGTAAATATTTCACGTTAACAACGAAACTAATCTAAGACATTGGAAAAAATAAAAATTATCAATTTTATTTCCGTTTCCCACTTACTTATTACTTGTATTATAATGAATGGGTGTACCGCATTATACGTTATCGATTAAAGTCAACAGAAAAAAAAAATGATTTATTTACTCTCCCCTCTTTCACTTCACCCATATAATCACCCACTTACTTTTTCAAAAGTTTATCGATCTCATACTATCATGAGTTAAAAACAAGCATAAAAAATCGGGCGTGAAAAAAAATATGAAGAAAAATAAATGTTAATTTATTAAATTATAAATAACAATGAAACAACTTATATATAAAACAGAATCATAGATAATGGCTGTAGGAATATTTTGAGAACAAAAAAAAAGGTAATCGCTCAACTAAATTTATAGGTTAGACCGTACTTTAGAGGTTAAGCGGGAATAATGTTCAAGAGCCAAACTTGCAAACTATTTTTTGTCGGACTAGCGAAATCTACCTATTTTTATGTAGGACATTAATTGATTTAGATAGAAAATGTCATAAAGTTTCATTTAATTTTGGTGTCCTACACTTGCAACTCTAAAGTGTAGGACTGAAAAATCCTACCAGTTTATTTGTAGGACAATGTGATCATTTGTTTATGAAAATTATTAGCCAACTACAGTAAAAAATTTAGCATGGTGCTCATCACTTTTTATAAATAAATAATAGATACAACTTTGACGGGGTGGCCACCCTATACCAAACTATTTGTTTGTAGGCGACATTTAATTTCAAATTATATATTTCAATATCTATAGATTTAGCTAAAAACTAAACTATTGCTGATCATTTTGGTATGGTTACTAAATTGACATGATTTTATATCTGCGTGTATAGTTAGCTACCTGATACAACAATTTTCGTAGAGGAAAAGGTTGGGCGTCTTGATGAAATGAAACGATTTCCAAAGAATTAGCTCGTTGTTTATCATTTTATAAAAAGGTCCAGGGCTCCCGGACTAAAATATTCTGAAGGAGTAATACTTAAGCGAGGCACCCGTGATGTTTCGAGCACTCTGAATTCGAATTACATGGAAATTAGTATAGTTAAACTTTATGTAGTCTTGCCAATTAATTTTTTAAAAATATATAATAGTGCTTCTCTCTTTTCTCTCTTTTGTTAAATAGCTTCAGTTGGACATGACCTTAAGTTGAAGCAACAAGGTTTTAGTGCATTCTTCAGAGACCTGTCCAACAATTTTTTTTTATCAAAATCGAACCATACGCAAACATTTTACAAGGGTCTACAGTTCTTAAGTTGGACACGCTGCAGATAAGACCTGGCCCCCAAAAATGTATGCGTCTTAGTCCCGGCAGTTTTAACTTTGTGTGTGTCACGCTGTTGACGCACTCAAAACCCGGTCTATCGATTCGATTCGAGAAGAAAAAAAAGCAATATTTATCGAACGGCGTCAATTAAAGGAAACCCGACATGCATGTTTACATTATTTCCGCGGCTAAACGCGCTACGTTTAAGTCGCGGTAATAACTAATAATTATATCGAGTATTTAAAATAACGAGAAAAACTTTGCTCCTACTTTGTAAGAGACTTTATAATGGCGGGGTACGGACGTGTCGCAAATTGCCAGTTAGCGATTCGTGTTGACACTATTTTTTTTCGGCGGGCGTCGAGATTTTTCATCGGATTTTTGTTTGCTTGTTTTTTTTTTTTTTTTTTAATCGGAAGGGGCAAAATTTAATTTATCGCGCTATGCGGATAACGGACGATATTATATCGGCAGCAGAAAGAAAAAGAGCGGTATTAATTAGACAAAGATGAGCGGCGATCTGGTTCGGACGTGGTCAGGTGTCGCAAAAAATGAACGAATGTGGGAACGCGAGATGTCTACTTCGATTTTAATTAAAAGCCTCTCTCTCTCTCTTGAGAGAGAGAGAGAGAGAGAGAGAGAGAGAGAGAGAGAACGGCGCTGTTGTGCAACTGGAAGTGCGATACTAGGCAACGCACCGATTCAATACAAACATTTTTTTTCTTCATATAAATGTTTGAGCCGTTTTGTTTTCGAGATACACGGTAGGCCAAACTTTTAAAGGATTTGCTACCATCAAATCTTTAATGTCCAGATCGAATACGAACCACGGGAACCTCATAGCGTCGTGGAATGTCAAAAGTGTGTAGGCTGCTTTTTCAAGCAGCTTCCACAAGTACACCGGACTACTTAGTGCGTCTCTAACCAAACTGTTTTAAACCCTCGCTACCTATTATTAAATCATCCTTATCCATGACTGCTAACAGACTGCCTAAATATAACTGGATCTCACAATTGAAAACCTACTTCGACGAGATTGAAAAGTTTAGCAACTATCTCAATTGCAAAAAAATTCTGCAAAACGAACAACATAACAAGTAATTAAATTATATAAATTTTATTAACTTATTAAATTTTATTGAAATTAGAATAAAATTTGTTGATTGAATGTAGCCGAATTGTAACTTCATTATTTAATTGAATTTTTATTATGATTAAATTGAATATTAATTTTCTTAACTTATCAAATTTTATTGAAATTAGAATAAAAGTTGTTGATTGAATGTATCCTAATTGTAACTTTATTATTTTATTGAATTTTTATTATCATTTAATTGAATATTAATTTTATTAACTTATCAAATTTTATTGAAATTAGAATAAAATTTGTCGATTGAATGTATCCGAATTGTAACTTTATTATTTTATTGAATTTTTATTATCATTTGATTGAATATGCAATGCAATGAAGCACTATATATATTAATGAGTTACAATAAATAAATAATAATAAGTGATTTTGACAACTTGGGTCTTTATTGTGTGTAATTAAAATGAAAGTATTCGTTTCAGCGGCGCCCGAGAAAGTAATCTAACTGATAGTTATAGAAAAAGTCATGGTACGCCACTGAGATTTTGGAGATTTAATAAATTTTTCAGTTCAGTTAATTTTTTTTGTTCCGTTCCGTTTTTTTGTATCTACATTCTCCTTCGAGATAGCCTCATTGCCCTGCACGCTCGTGCACTTTCCTAAGACATCGATTTTTTACTAATTCTCAAAATGATTTTCACAATACTGGGTAAGCCTATTCGCGTTCATAGTCATGTCAAAATCGGGTAAAACATGAACAACATATTTTTTTATATATTTTTTTTCAAAAATTTGCAGTTCAAACCCCGTACAGAAGTAACTAGTAAAAATTACATTAAAGAAAAGCTACTGAATGTGGTGTGATGCGTTGTGCGTACAAAATTTTATAAAACTATCTAGAGCGATAAAAAAATTACGATAAAATCATTTTTTCTCTTAAAACTAGCTAAACAAATCTAAAAATCTTTCCTTCTAAAAGCACGCAAAGATCTACACAGTTAAGTGTCAGCACTCAATTAATAAACTTTCTGCAGACAAATAATGCTATACTAGAACCAGAAATATAGTGCTGCGATTAACTTTGCCTAACGTTTATTACTCCAAAACCACAACCCCTTATAGAACCTGCCGAGTAGACGCTTACCCGTAACCATTTCTGGAGCGTTCTAGGAATTTACACTAACAAGAGGAATGTAAGTATGTTCTCAATCTTTTTCGCCGAGCAATTCTTTCAACATGTACATCAAAAACTAGTACAAACTAACAATTTATTACGTTCTATTTCATTACATTTCTACATAGTATCATTATTAATATACAAAATATTAAATATAATAATAATAAAGTATCGTCACCTAGGTCAATGATCGATTCCGTCACTAATCGTTCTCGACAAATCTTTTCTTCTTTTATTACTCGTTTTTCATAGTTAGACCAACTTTGTGCTGATATTGTAGCTACCTCTTGCCGAATTAGTTCCTCTTATATGCGCTTTCAACTCAGACCAAATCATCTCAATCGGGTTAAATATACAATGATATAGGGGTAATCTCAAGATTTCATGTCCCGTTTGTTGTGGTATCAAATCGATATTGCAGCCTTTATTAAAATGTTTTATTTTTAATAATTCCAGAAGTTTTTTTTTTGTGTAGCTCTCTTCAAAATATAAATCATTTTCCTACAGAACTTCTTTAATTTCTTCTATATTTGAAGAAGTATTTGGAATTTTTCTAACTTGGGCTGAATAATATAAGGCATTATCCAACACAATAACAGTATTTGGCGATAGTTGGGGCAACAGTTTATTTTCAAACCAGTCCTGAAATATTTCCGCGGCCATGTTTTCATGGTAATATACACTTGAATCTTTGACGTTTTTGGCAGCATTAATGCTTAATCAAATTTAAAACTGTCCATTAACGTTTCAAATAAAATTTTCATGTTTCTACAAATATTCGTTACGGTCCATCTCAGGCAAGATCTACTTAATGCAGAATCAACATCTGTTGGGATATGGTTCGGCGAAAGTCTGCGATTTAAGGACTGTAAAATACTTAAAACGTCAAAGCAATAAATGCGCTATATTTTTGGCCGTATTATACCATCAAGCCTATAGGGAATCGCTGAAATGGAAAGAATTCTGCCCTATTTTTTTTTCTAACGATAACTTTAAAGTATAACAAAATAGTGCAAATAAAAATTCAGTATATCATTTTTTTAACCCTGCTTACGTAATTGATAAAGTTCTACCTGTCTACACCTTCAAAATTCGTCTTCTTAGTAAAACCACCAGCAACTTTAATTCTTAAGCGGCAAGAATTCAAGAACAATGCGGTGTTGCTAAGATAGCGAATTTAACTTTCCCTGGCCGTCTTTGCCAGATATGACTGACCATAATGCCGATATAACAAGTCTCTGATGAATTTGGTTTGCCACGCTCATACATAGTTAAATCCCATGCGACGTCGACGCCGCGATCTATACGAAACGACGATGAAAATTTAATTTTCACAACGAAAAACGATTAAACCGCCGCCAGGGAAAAAACGGAAAATGCTCCTTTGTTGCACCCCAATCCCATACAAAGTTGATAGAATCAGAGCGCCACCAAAAACACATTCGATGACTTTTGGCACTATATTGGTTTAATTCCTCGGCGTGGCGTTGTATTGGGAAAAAAATGCGTCAGTCATTGGCTTTAAATTAAGAAACAATTTCAGAAAAATATACTGAAAAAGGAGCTACTAGAGATTGTAAATTTTAGTAAACCTCTTTATACTAAAGTTGTTGTCGATGAAATCGTTTTAAAATGAAATATCCTTGAGACCATCCTGCAATAAATAATAAAGGCCTTAAATTCTAAAAAATGGAGTAATTTGTGGAACAAGTGTAGAAAGCCGAAAACATTGCTATAAAATATTGTAGAGCTCCTTATTATTTCTCCGGACTCCAACGATATAGTTCATCTTTTTTGAAAATAATATTTACTTCAATTTATGTATTTTCATATTATTCCTAATTTTATATAAGATTTTATTTACTTGATATTAGACTAATTAATATCTCAATTATACGAGCAATATATTTTTCTACTCCCGCCTGTAAAATACCTAATTACGCACCAATCTAGCGTGGGGGGAGCGTCACTTTACCATGTCAGTTTCGTTTGCCAAGGATTCGAGCCACTTCGGACAATTCCGGGATTTTACCGCACAAGTTTGAGAGCAATCGGATGTTTTCGGAGATATTTCCCACGCCTCGAATTTGTCACGTTTGTCAATTCTGACGGTTATGTTACTGAATGTATTCGTGTTGTTTTGCGAAACTGTATCTAAAAACTAAAGGTCGTTGAAAAAGTATAGTGTGCAACACGTTCGGTAAACTTTTTAAGTTTACCGCACTTGTTGCATAATATACTATTATTATTCTAATAAACTACCAGCAGTAACACAGTTTTCATATTACTTTACTAACCAAACCCTAATTTAAGAACAATTCAAGGTGTATAGGTCTTAAAAATTGAAATACGGAATTGTTCGGAAGCTATCCCTGCCAATTATCTGAAATTTACGATATAACCTTTGAGTTGTCCACCCTGTTTAATCATCCCTGTCATCACGAAATTTACATTTTATTACTCGCTCGCATTAAAAAACAAGCTATAATTTGCTATTCAATTGTATCAGATACATATGTCCATAGTTACTATTATTTCAATACCTAAACTCTTAGAATATTCTGTAATCTTGTTAGTCTGATTCGAAATAAATAAATAAATCTATAGGGTATTTCAGAAAAGTGTAGGAAATTCCTTCCAGTGTAGATGTGCAAAGTTTGAGCAATAAAATTATGTCAAAATGTGCAAAAATGTTTATCTTTCTTGGAGATTTAGATATAATACTCCAAAAAAGAAATACACAGCAGTGGTCAACTGTGGTCAAGTGAAATATCAATTCAAACAAAGCCAAGGATTTATCGAGAGATTTATAAACCAATCGTATACCGATTCTAAAACACAACAAAAGAAAGAAGGATAGTGGAGACATCTATGTGGTTAGATGAAAAACCCTGTAGTACCAAAACTTTCATGGGAAGGGACTAATAATCGTACATATTAATGTAAAGAAGAATTGTTAATGAAAGCTTTGCTAACCTTTTCAGTCGGATATTTTGATGACTATTTTGGTGAAATTATAATGATAATGATGAATTATGGATAACGCAAGCTATCACGACGCATAGAGAAGACTTCGACTTCATCTTGGAGAAAACAAGAAATTTTCAACAAGTTAACCATCAAAATATTGAATTTCAAGATAACTTGATAAAGAAGGAACCATAACAAATAAATTGCTCGAATATGGAACATACTGCAGGAGAAGGTGGTGTTGAAAAAAAATTGTGTATCTGCGTTGCGCACACCACATCATTGCCAACTGAATTCTATGGGAACTTATATGGGCACAAGTGACACACAACACGACATTCAAAATAAAAGACCTTGTGCCACACTTTGATCAAGCCGTCGAGGAAGTGGGCACACAGCACTAGCCAAAAAAACAGTCCAGAAAAGCTGGGATCTTGACTATTTGATCGATCGGACCGTCAATCCTTTCATTACAACGTCAAGAGGGGATGACGAAGAATACAATAACCAGACGGGTCGCAAGTACGGTAGCGGTATGCTACAAAAACACCATTAAATAGCAATTCTAAAAATAGATTTAAAATATTTGACTCGTCATTTATAAGCTTAGAGATTTGCTCTCTAAAATTGCTCTAAAAATTAATTTTGTTGGTGGAAACCACAACACCTATAATACATCCGGTTCGAAGGACTAAAAAAAAAATATATATATATATATATATATATATATATATATATATATATATATATATATATATATATATATATATATATGATGACACTATATTCCGGGATATCATCCGTTCGCTCGTTGAACTCCGACTGGAATCCTGCATCCGACTGGAATCCTGCAAATCTTGCATCCGACTGGAATCCTGCAGACGTTTCGCCAAAATCTCACTTGGCATCTTCAATGCTCGCGCTCCGAAAACACTTCGAACACAGTGTTCGAAGTGTTTTCGGAGCGCGAGCATTGAAGATGCCAAGTGAGATTTTGGCGAAACGTCTGCAGGATTCCAGTCGGATGCAAGATTTGCAGGATTCCAGTCGGATGCAGGATTCCAGTCGGAGTTCAACGAGCGAACGGATGATATCCCGGAATATAGTGTCATCACATTTTTCCATCCGTGAATCAATACGTGAGAATATATATATATATATATATATATATATATATATATATATATATATATATATATATATATATATATATATATATATATATATATATATATATATATACCACAAATAGTATACATGAGGCGCACTGAACATATCACACGTGCGTCGATCAAGTGGCCGCAGCATCCCGGTAGACGCGAATCAAAAATGGCGCGGCACGACAATGGATCCGAAAATTCCTCTTACGTAACGCACAACAACGCTAGCTGACGCGGCTGTTCTTTGTCCGTTCGATTCGTAATAAACTTGGTTTTGACGGACAGCTCGAATTTTTAATGTGCTCTCCCCCCGCGCACACCCCGACCACCGAAACGGTCCGGTTCCTGCCGAACTTTTAATCACCGCCTCATTGGCGTCTCATCGAAACACGATTTTGGCTCAGCGCAAACGTTGCTCTTGTATATCTAATGATATTTATATGTTAAAAAGTAGAATTATAGTTTTTTTTTAATTTTTAAGTGATGTGTTTCGTTGTGCTTATATATAAATTTGCGTTTATGTAATTAAATTAAATGTACATCCCTTATTAATTATATAATAAATTGAAAATAATTAAATAATAATTTATTAATTAATCTGTAGTGCATTTTTCGTTTCAGAGTGATTACGATTTGCATTGTCAAAAAGGTGATTTTGGTTTGGTCGGGAAAGGTTTTTTTTTATTTAGAATCCAGCCCGTTTTCTTCCTGTTATGAGCTTTTCAGAAATATGTAACACGTGAAAGCTATTTCAAATACAAGTTTAAAAAATAATTTTACAGTCTGAAAGCGGCCTGTTATTGGACACAATCTCTATGTGTCTATACTAGACAATTCGACAAAAAATAAGGCAACTATTTAAAAAATATAATTACATAAAAAATATAAAAAGACGATCTAGTCCAAAACAAATGTTGTTTAAACTTCCTTTTAGGTAAAAAAGATATAATCACTGTGACATCGCTCGTTTGTTGTTTTTGGACAGACACATAAAAACTTCTCTTTTCTGCTTTATAGTTCTGGCGCAAAAGAAAAAATGTTTTACTCTTTCGCAAAGAATTATCGGTAGCCTTAACATCAAATTCATCATCACTCCTATTAGCAATGGTCAACAACTCCAAATAATAACTTTGGTGTTCTTCAGAGATGCTTTAGATGCGCCAGACTTAAATTACGGGATACTTCAACAGGACAAAATAAAATTCGCATCGTGGGGTAATAAGTTTCTTTCCCCTGTGCTCTTATATTTTTTAATTTTATTTATTTAAGTTAGGGATGTTCCGATACCATTAAAGTATCGATACCTACTCATTTCGATAGTACTCAAATCTTTTTTCTCAAATAAATACTCCTAAAGTATCGATACTTTTAGCACTTTATTTTTATTTTTTTTATTTTAAGGAAACTAACAATGAATTTTGAAGGACAATAATTAAAACAAAATTAAGAAGGAAAAGAATAAAGGTTTGCGTCACGTTAAGCACGTACGTGCGGTAAACGGCATTTGACTCACGAGTTTATTTGACACGAGCGGAGCGAGTGTTTAATAAACGAGCGAGTTAAAAAGTTTACCGAACGTGTTGCATACTATACTTTTTGTACGACCATCAGTTTTTGGGTACATTTTCGCAAAACACGAATACATTCACTGACATGACTGTCAGAATTGGCAAACGTCAAAACTCAAGCCGTGCGGTGAAATATCCGAAAACATTCGATTGCTCCCAAATCCGTGCGGTAAAATCCCGGGAATGTCCGAAGTGGCTCGGATTCGTGGGAAACGAAAACGAAAAAAAAATGAAGGGCGAACGTCTTTCTCGCTTTTGGCTCGGGCTCGGTCGAGTGAAGTCGCAAGATTGATTCGATCCTATAAATACTTGGTATCGAATCAAAAGTATCGAGTACCTACTCGTATTTACTAGTATCGGAATATTCCTAATTTAAGTAGACCAAAGAGAGCTGGTCGTTTTAGTTCTCAAACATTTGGTAATTTTATTTCAATGTCTGTCTTCTCTTTCTTCTGTTACGGGCTCATGAAAAAACGGACGTAATAGAGGTGTATTATCAATGCTTATTTAATTTTGCACAAAAACAAGTTTTGTTGACAGGTAACTAGTTTTTTGCTTGTTTGCTAGTTTTTTTTTAATATTGCGCCTTTTAGTTGGCAGTCAACTAGTTTTGGTTCATTGGGTTGGCAATTTCGGACCTTCGGAGAAGCCAAAGATACGTAATATAATAAACCGACTCGTGAAGAAAGTGAAATAAACGTTCTGGTCCATGTATCTAGCTGTGGACCCTAGCATCTATACTATACTGTATTTCTTATTCACTTTCTAACCATAAAAAACCTATATGCTTTGTATTTCCAATGACTCGTATGCGTTATCGTTTAAAAGCAATTATTAATACATACAGCGTGTTGCATAAAAAAAATCACAACACAACATATATCAAAATTTGTGAGTTTGGGTTACTGTTCAGTGTTTCGCACAACAATTCGAAATTCAAAGTCACTCTATATAGAAAAATCCAAGCTTTGATTATGAAGATACTGTATTTGTACAACAATATTTTGTATTTTAGTTCTAGAACGGCGGCACTGGTTTAGCCGGCAACAAGCAAAATGGTGCGACATTTCTGTAGTTTTCTCAAAATTTTCTGGTAGTTGTTATAGCTTCTCTGTTTGATATAAGAAAAAAGGCTTCAATCCAAATATTCCGTTTTTAAGAAATAAGGCCTTTCGCAATGTTCAACTCTCAGTTTGTCACATTTCGAAGCATTCTGTTTCGTATTTTTATTACATTTTTCTATTACATTATTATTATATTATACTACATTATTATATTATATTATATGTTATATATTATTTATTATATTAATATAGTTAAACAACCAATTAATTTAAGAGTTAACTTCGTTTGAAAAAATTTACCCGTTGCTCTTATTACTGGAAATGCACACGAACATATTTAATAAGAATCGTAATTGGTGTGTTTCGGTTAATTTGTTATTGCAATAAAACTCTTAATTAGTTAGGTACAATGTCGAGCGTAAACGTCGATATTTCATTTTTGTACGATACGGTTTTATGGTGACGTTTATTTTATCATTTTTACGGACACCGCAAAAGATTTGAATGGTATTTTATGCAACATTTTAGTCACGAGTTTCTTTTGGCATCAGCGGAGCGAGTGTTTATTGCAAAAGAGCGAGAATATAAGTCACGACTAAAATATCAGAAACAAACTATGTGACACTTGTGAGTAAGGAAAGAGAGAGAAAATAAACAACCATTTCCTCCTCCACGCCAATCTTTTTAAAACATATTTTCTTTATAAAAAAAGGCGCGCTAAGACAATATAGTAATATTTGGAGGAGATTTAATTAAGTTTTAGGTTTTGTCCGAACATTCAGATTCTCAGTATTTGACGCTGTAACCGCAAATCGATTTATCGTATCGATCAAATGTTTTCGATAGGTTGTCGATAGATTTATTTCTTGACAAACACCATAAATTTTCTTTTTTTCGATTACCACGTCATCGACCAAGAATCCAAAAGGAAACTTTGGATCAAACCTGACATTTTTGTGGCTTAAAATGTAAATCTGTAATAAACACCAGTGCGTACGAGTAGATTTGCTATTATTAAACAGTTATGAGTTGGGTAATTCTCTAGATATTCCACCGTTTCCATATTTTTTGGATGCCCGATATATTTAAACAAGTAAATATAACTAAAAATAACTGCTATACTTAAGATAAGATAAACCGGACATTGATTTAGAACAATTGCACTAAACTTGCAAATTTTGTTGATTGAAATACATTGGAGTTGATTTAAATGTATATTTATTTCTTGGAATTATAATATGCCGCAATGATTCTTTCTGCAATTTGGTACTCGCTTTTTAGAAGACATTCTTATCGTTTTCTTCGCTGTAGGGTAACACGAACTTATCGGTCAATCATCAGATATGGTCGTCACCGTCATCATCTCTATTTTATTTATTCAGAGTACCGGCTCTGGTCTCTATTTGGAAATAATGTAAGTAGCGTCACGGTTAATGGGAAATATTTTGACACGACCTTGGCGACATCTCTGCCCTCCTAAACACCCGGATTGGGTAACATTTTTATTTACCAAAACATATAAATAAACACCATTAACTTGTGTCTCTCCCATTCATTGGCGATATGATAACGGCTCGCGTAAATATTTTGGCAAATCGAATCGTTTACGGTTTTTGTTTTGGGTCCGACGCCGATTAAAACGCGTAAAAATGTTTCCTTCCTGCCGTCCCCCAACGGGCGGCGAACCGATCGCCGTCAAAAGAGTTTCGCCCGATAAAAAATGGCAGCAATACCCCGCGCCTAACCGCAGCATCGGATACAGGAGCTCGACGTACCGTTAGCCAGTCGACTTTAATTATTCGAAACGAAACTAGATGCTTTTTTTTCTACGCAGCGCTAACTGCACTGGCGGTACCCTGTTGTAACGTTTTGAACGTCCAGTGGCGTACCGAAGGGCATCATTTTATATTTTTTTTAGGAATTAACAAATGAAAAACAACATGTCAAAACAAATTATTTTAAGCTGTAATATCGAAGACAACATTACCAGGAATAATATTTTTAGGCGAGCTTTGTCGCCGATACCAGTTGACCATGAAACGCTTGACATATTGGTAAACAATTATTGATCAGTTGGCGTTTAGTTTTTCGGTATTATGTACTGTTGCGATCTTACTGCATGGTAAGGAATATTTGATTTAAAAAATATAAAGTAAAGTAAATAAAGTAAATGCATCATTAAAACAAATATATGAGTTTTTAAAATATGAAAATGTTCTTCTTTCTTTTACCTTCTCGTTAATTAGGGATATGCCAAGAAGTGCCAAACGTAAGCGTAAAAGTATTTTTCAAGGGATCATGTCAACGATATGATTGTCGTGTGGTGTGTGGTTAGGTAATTGTTTAGAAATATTAAAGCTAGTTATTTACTTAATATGCTTTATAATAAAACGTGTCATGTAGGTAAGACCTGAAATAAACCTTAAAAAAATAATTAACATATCTAAAGCTATTTACACAACTTAAGTTCAATTATGCCAAAGGCATTTTTGTATTTGTTAACAGCGTAAATTACCATAAACAACCTCTGTGCACCGCACAAATTTAGTTTAAATCTACGACAACATAGTTAAAAAAATAATAAATTGCATTAGTTTTTGACGAAGTCACTGTGTTGTCGAGAGAGACTTCTTATAAAAATTGACCACGCATCTCCCGAAGTTCATCAGACAGGTCAACTGGAAATTTTGGTTGAATTTAATTCCCCACAAGGTTTAGGTTTAGTGTACTTAGAATCGCTCTGTATTTCTGTTGCATGTACTTGTTTATAAAAACGCACATATATTATAGATGCATTGTAATATTAAACAAATTTAAGTTTAATGTGGTGTGGCATGTACATCGTTTAACAAAAGTTATTGAAAATTATCATCAGACATCATAAAATGAAATTTTATGAATTTTCTTAATCACTTGTTAAAAGGCGATGTAAATCTGTTACTCATGGAATCCTATGTATCATATTATGGGAAGTGGACGGTTCTTCCATCTCTTAGGTGGTGTTCCATGCGTCCCTATTGCTTTCCCTTTAATGGCAATGCATGTCAGTCTGTTCTCTTCCATTCTTTTTACGTGAGCCTTGCATTGTTTTCTTTGCCCTCCCCATTTTACGATGTGTTGCACTTCACATTATTGTCTGATGTCAGTGTTTCTGATTAGATCTTTGGATTTCTGTTTTTCCTAGGGTTTTTATTAAATATGTCATGATAGGACTGACACAGATTTTGTAGATCTTAAACTTGCTGACCTTACGCAAGTAGTCATTGATTGGCCCATACTATCTGCCTTAAGCAGACTGACATAACAGTCCTTTTGTTAATCTGACTTCTCAGATCCCTCGTTGTATAGTAGTAGTATAGTAAGTATCTTTCAATTATTATCAGCGTAGTTTCGACTTTTTATGAAATAACGGCCTAATTAATAATTCTAGCGTTAGATACTTTTCAGTATAATGTTCATTTATCTTTACAAAATTTACTGTTTGGTGCATTTTAGATCTAAGTGGTATATTTAACCGATCATAATGCCTTTAGATCCTATTGTTGTGGCTAGAATTGTAGCATTAATACAAAATGGACGAGGTAGGTATACCGACACTACGAGAAGACTGGCTTGGTCACTAGAAGGCCAGCGTCCGATCAAAGAATAGGACAGCTTCTGTTGTTTGGCTTCGAAATCAACTTCAAGAAGTTAGAAATATTAACGTTAGCGAATGTACTGTTAGAAGAAGGCTTCGTGCTAATGGATTGTCTTGTCGAAGGATGGCTGCAGGGTCGCCATTGCACCGACGGCATCGAATAGCAAGATTGGCTTTTGCCCGAAAAGTGCTGTTTTCCTATGAATCCCGTTTTTGCCTCACTGCGTCGGACAGTATATAGGAGACCTGGAGGTTATATTAACTAAAGACTTCCACATTGTAGCGGTTCGGCTATGGTTTGGACGGCAATCAGTTCCGAAGCATGCACAGAATTTATATAGAAAATGGCTCTCTAACAACTCACAGGTACATTACGGAAATCCTGGATAATCATAAACACTATGGGCAACGATGTCATTTGTATGCACGATAATGCTAGACTTGACGTCGCCAGAATTGTCAGTCAATATCTGGAAGAGGTGGGAATTAGGCGGTTTTCTTGACCAGCACTCAGTTCAGAGATGTATCCCATCGAATATGTATGGGATAAGATGGGACGACGTATTCGTAGACACACACCAGCTCCAAGAAATGCTCAAGACCTAAGAGACTTGCTAATGCAGGATTGGAACAACATCGATCAGAACGTAATCGGTAATATAATTCAAAGCATGTCCCGTCGATTACAAGCAGGCATAAACGCAACAGAAGGGAATACAAGTTATTAATTTTCAGGTTTTCTCAACCTTGTTTTTTTAGTTACAAATAAAAATTAATGACCTAAAGTTTTCGCTCGCCGGTGGGAGTAGCACCATACATAAAAAGATTTCTTTACTAGCTTTTTCTAAAATAGTGGGTCTTAACTTGTGACACTATCCGCTGCATCATGAAGTGCGCCTGTTTCGCATATATTTTGGATGACGCGCATGGTAATGCTTTTCAAAAATATACCCACAAACTGGTAGTAGAAAAATTAATGGCTCCGCTCGTGCCAAATCAAACACGTGACTAAAGTAGCGTTTGTCAGATATGTTTCGGTTTTCGAGTCCGCGAAAAAAAAAATGCACCTAACGCCACTGACGATCCCTTTCGCATTCCACTATGGCCGCGTTTGTATCTCAAACGCTCTCGCATCTCATCTCTCGCGTGTCTATTCCGTCATCGTCCGTCGGTGTGAGCCTTAACCTTGACGTCGCCAGTTTGAAAAGCAGTCAGACAACTGACCTAGGAAAGGAGATGCGAGCGGCGGCGGCACCTCGATCGTATATTATAAGAAACCATTGCCAAAAATACCTCCCGTGTTCCTACTACACGATTATATACCGTTCCCAATACGCTCTCGTTTCAATTTCTCAAACTTACGCCTACCATCACACCAACGACCAGCAAATATCCTGCTTTAATAAAGCTTTTTCTAAACACTGAAATATATTTGTTTTTTTATCTATTAGACCATTTTTTCACTCGACTACATCGAAAAATTTTGAAAAATACCTGTATCAAAAAAGATTGTTCCAAAATAAGTAATACTTAAAATGTGTTTCTCAAATCAAGTAAGCACTGTAACTAACGAAATAAAATGAATAAAATGTTTTTCATTACGTGATATTTTTAACCGTGAAATAATGGAAATTTCAAGTGACAAAGAACTAAGCAGTTTTACAGAGAAATACTGCATTAAAATGCTGTCCTTGTAGATATAAAAATACTCAATAAGACGTGAAAAGTATTCCTTCTAAATAGTTTTACCAGAAGTGAATTTTGAACTGGAGAATTTCCCGCTAATAATATGATAAGGACATTTCAGCTGTTGGTGACGTCACGAGGTACGTTGTCGTGTTGACAGTTATCAGCTTGACATTTTTTCGTGAGTTTTCAGTTACTTTTAAGTTGAAAATGTTTTATCTATACTGGAAAATATGGCTAAAAGCCATTAGACGCGAACCTGCATTTGATTAAAAAGCCATGCTTACCTTCGTGAAAATCATGTTAAATAACATGTAAGCATATTATTTATTATTTTTTCAAAAATTTAACGAAGGAAGAAATATGACATATTAAAAAAATGTGGATAACAATATAAAATGTACGACGACGATGCCGTTGCTTGTGTCCACATAGTTCGTGACGTCGAAACCAATAGAGCATCGTTTTTGTATGACGTCAAAATTAAAAGGCGTGGACAGGCTTTCCAGCATTAGTTACAGAGTAAATATATTTTTCATTTACGAAAAATATTCTGTAGTGTAACCTACCTTCTTCATCCAAGTAAAAAAACGATATATGTACAGTCAAAAAGGGCAGTCAATGTCAATAATGAATGAAATAAAATCCATACTTTTTCTTACTACAATGATTAAATAGACAATTTTAAATAATTTAATGCACGACCAAGTACGTCAAGATTAACAAATAACAACAGTACTAAAGTTTGCTTGAAGGTGGTAGATAATGATTCAGAAGAAATACTAAGAGACTGTCAAACTTACATTGTCACCAAGTGCAGAATGTGATGCATCTGGAAGTTCGGCAATGTTCGACAATCTTTTAGAATTTAAAGAATTAAAGTTGATACTTTGCAATATATATATATATATATATATATATATATATATATATATATATATATATATATATATATATATATATATATATATATATATATATATATATATATATATATATATATATATATATATATATATATATATATATATATATATATATATATATATTTATATTTATATGTATACATATATGTATCGAATACATTGCAACAACATCCCTCTTCAGTACAAAGCGTCCAAATTAAATCAACTTAGAAATAAGATTAAATAAATATTGTTCAGTGCTTCCGGATTAGATAGATTATAATTTTAATAAGAGTTTCGTACGTCTTGGGCAATCCTTGCTTTGTCTTTAAGTACATCATAATTAAATTACTAATTTTTTAAGTAGCTGACAAATTAAATAAATCAAAATCTACAGTCCACGGGGCTGGACATTGATCTTCTTTAAAATGGTCTACCGTCGCCTTAGTTTTTGCACAGCATTTTGTTGGTTAATATAATTTATTTTTAATATTCTACTAAGATTAAAGGTTGCGGGACAGTAAATTGATAAAAAAAAAAAAAGAATAATTGGCGATCGTATACGAACATTTAAAGAAACAACGATGTGGTGACGCCTCGGACGATTCGCGTCCTTTTGACAATTACATTTTCTTGTGCTTTGTGGAGCCCTCACGACCAGCTGACGGAGGGACTCCGGAATGCTGAAACGTCGTCCACGCACCCGGAAATTTGAAGCAAAACGCCGCAAATTCGTGCGTGTCTATAAATAGCCACCGCGGTCGTTAATATAATGGAACCATTGTCTCGCCCAAAACGATCGATCTTAATGGGTGTGAAGTGAAATAACCATTTACCGACACATTATATTTTACCGAAACAATTTGCATGTTTTATTATGCCAGACGCTCGTTAACTTCGACAGATCGACAAACCATTATCCTCGCCATTACCATTCTGATATACACGCGGATAACTAATTGCTTTTTTTCCAAAAACTAGTGAGTACTGATCTGCAAGTAACTCACCAGTGAATTATTAGTCATACATAACTCACTAGTGCGTTATAGGTCATAAGTAACTCACTAGACGGTTAAGCCATAAAAACGTACTAGTATAATATGACCAGAGCCCCAACTTAGGAATGCGGGAAAATCTCACTTTTTATTATAGCAGAGCTAGGACTAATTTTTGTAATGCGCCATAATTTTGTTAATCTTTGCGATTTTAACACAGTGTTACATTAATTAAGACAAAACGGAAGTAACTTCTAAACTCCAGCTTTAGGAACTGATCATTTTGTATGCATTTTATTTCCTTGCATTAACCTACTAGCTTCAATCCAACCTACAAATTTAGTGAATGAAGAGCACCCATGTTACTCCTTTTTTTTGTTTGGTTATTTTGCTTTTTATTTCTCTTGTTTCTCATATATGGCTGTATTTGATTAGTATTTTTCGCAACTCAAACAATTTTTGTTGATTTTTGTTATCTTTTTTTTCGGCAAATTGTTATATTTATGTATTTTTTCATGTTGTCCGTTTAATGGATGACTGTTAAGCAACAAAGTATTATTTTTTGTTTTAATAGGCTTGTTTTAATAAGCTTATATAAAAATAGTTCGATATTATTAGTTTATTTAAACAAAATTCCTCTAGTTGCTTTCTTCTCCATACATTTCTGTCGCTATAAAGCCTGCCAGTTATTAAAAATAATATTTAATGTTGAGAAGTAGATTATTATTAGTAGAGTAGTATTAATTAAAGGAAACTGGAAAATAGAGATGCATCCCATTATTTATTAAAATATCTATCAATTTTTTTTTCTGAGTTGCGTAAACGGTGGTCACGCACGCACAGCCTCGCTTGCGCCATCTAGTAGAAAACGATCGCATTACCGGCCGTCGAGATGAGGTCACACTTATAGATTTATTTTACGGTCGAATTCGCGCTGGTATTTATTTATTGTGTTATTACAATCGATTTGCGGCGAAAAACGGTGTTAATAATCGCGAAAATAATAAGATAGATTGTGCAAACGCGAGAAGGAAACTGCAAACTAAGGTCTCGAGCCGTTTATAAATTACCCGGTGGCAAAAAAAGTACTTAAGAATAATACAATCGGAGACACGCGACATGTCTGCAAAAAACATTACAATGAAATAATAAATAAAAAATAAATGGTAAAAAAACAATTACAAAAAGAAATGGAGAAACAGAATTAAAAGAAGCAAAGAAAACATAAAAAGAAGAAAAAATAACTAAGGGCAGTTGTCATCACGTTGCATCATTTAACCAGAAGAAACGTAAACTAAGTTTCTATTGAGAGAAACAAAATGTGATGACAAAATTGAAGCGAAGTGAAGGGGGCAGTAAATTGTAAGTAATTTTAACAGAACAGTAGGCAAAGCAACTCGGTTCAGCCATTTTGTACTCTTGGATCTGTGTTTTTTATACAACATTTAAAAAGCTTTTAAACGCTGTGTTACAGCTTAGAAAGTGTAAAAGAACTAAGCATTGACATACCATTTTTTAAATATTTTTATTAAGAAAACGTCGGCTCTGTGTAATAAGCTGTTCATAGGTTTATGAAACTGCAAGCAAGGGTGTACTCCCAAGTTTTTAATACTATTTAATTATATTTAATAATAAAGTTTGTTGATGATGTTTGTTTATTCCAAAAATGATAAGGGAACATTTGAAAGTATTGAGTGGCAGATTATGACGAACCGGCATGGTTTAAATCATCTCAGGTCAAAATTTGATGAGATGGGTTGAAGTTAATATAATGCTTTTTATTTGCCGCATATGTCTGTAATTCACAATAACTGACAGAATTAACAACTTTTGACGTATAAATTGAAAAGAACTCGTAATCGTTGTCCCATAGCTAATTCCAAGAACAAGTTATTAATTAATTTTTGCAATCGTCTGCTGAAGTATGATTTCGCCACATTAAGAGCGTCCACAGAGCACGACTTAAATTTAATACGCTCCCGGTTCCCTCCCTTAAAGGTTACTTTAAAAAATCTGCAGGTGGTTGGTATTATTTTCTGTCTCGTTAAATATTATTTTCCATAATTTTTTTCTCGCTTGATATTTTTCAATTTAATTTCGTTTTTGTACAAATTGGTTAAACACGCGCATTTGAAAATATCAATAAGGTAAGAATAGAACATAAACATTAAGGAGGGTCAAAATTAGTAAAATGAATTAGTAAAATGAAAGTTTAAAAAAGACTGAACAGTCCAAACAGTTTTAGAAGATATCAAAAGAACCTTTTGATGGGTAATGTGAAAGCAAAGATAACTTTTAAGATTTCTAGTCACAGGAGAAACGTGTAATGTACAACCTTTATTCGTATTAAAACTTTGTAGACACTTGTAAGCACGTAAGTAAAACGAAATATGCTTTTCTTTATGGTTTTACGACGCTTCTTATAATAATGTTTTATGCTATACGGTAAAAAAATTGCTTTTATTGGTTTATAATAACAACGCGACCTTGCTTTTTGATTTATTTCGACGATTGGAATTGGTGAATTGACGCAAAAATATGAATAAAATTAAAACAAGTCCCATTCTGTGACTAAATTTAATAAGAACTTGGCGAATTTGAGATGGGGCATTGCACTCTTCAAATCTGTTAGTGAACCAACTTGTGAACATACGAAAAGTTGTATCAAGAAAGAAGAAAGATTCAAATATAAAAAGCGGAGTATAAAAAAAAACAAATTACTAACATAAAAAACAAATACGCAAACAATAAAGAGCGACTCGAACAAGCAATTGTATATAAGTAATTAAAGAACTATTTGAAAGTGTCTTTAAGCGAGTAAAAACACTTTTCGGCGACAAAATATTGGGCTTTTTCTTGTAGCAGATCAGGCTGTTTCTGTAAAAAAAGGTTTTTTTCATAGCATATTTAGACCCACGTTTTGGGGCTTTGCTCTCAGGTGTCAACCTGGGCAAGGGAAGCCTTATCAAGTTTTTGTTTCTTGTATTTTTCAAACATTGTTTGCCATTTTGTAATATTTGTTCTTGAGTAAGAGAATATATATATATATATATATATATATATATATATATATATATATATATATATATATATATATATATATATATATATATATAGATAAAGATAAAAAAGATGATGTTCTTTGACTGAAGAGAACGAAGAAAAATTGTATATCAAAATAATATATTTTGAGTTTGAATTTGAAACTGACAAGCTTTCCTTTTAATATCGAACGCTCGCATTAATATATAATGATATCAAATGAACTATTTTTTAAAGCATTTTCAACACAAACCATATGACGCGAAGAGGAAACAATACCGGCGTTCCAAATTTTATCTTCGAAATAGTTTAAAAAAATTTCCGGCAGAGGTCGCGTTGAATTGTAAAATCGCCAATCGCAGAAGCCACCATCTCGAAACGAGTGCGTCAGGGATTCCAAGTCCACCCCCGTGCCGATTAATAAAAGGGGCGGCGAGAGACCGGAACACAATCTTTCGATGTAGGGTAGGTCAGAGTCGAGCTTCGATCGTTCGCGATCAGATGGCGCAACATGTGGGACTCGGCGCTCCGCGTAGGCCCCAAATGACCCCATTTTTCACGCAGATTTTTATACGCCCGCCAGAAATCTACACGCACCGAAAACGTTAGTCCATTATACAAATATATTTACGTTCTTTATTTACACAACGCTGAAATAATAACGTTTGTTTTGATTTAAAAATGAGAATCGGTTCTGTCTAATCATCAAACTGCGTAGAAATGAAAAATAATTTTAGAACTGTTTCAATGGGTTCGGAACCTGTAAGAAGCCAAAACGCTAGCAGGGGGTGCCCATCTATCAACTGTAAGTTTGGTGTTAGTGATTCTGCAATATTATTGAGTTTGTCTCTTATTGCGGTGAAAGGAAATTAATAAAAATACACTACGATCGTTGGCTTTTGGGTACATTTTTGCAAAACAACACGAAAACATTCAAGCCGTGCGGTAAAATCTCCGAATGATTGTTCCCAAACCCGTGCGGTAATATCCCGGAAATGTTCGAAGGGCCTCGGATCCTCAAGGAAACTCACGTGGTAAAGTGACGCTTTCCGCACTCTAGATCGGTGTATAATTAGGTGTTTTACAGAAGGGAGTAGAAAGAACTTTTGAACGGTCTCTTTTTGTTACTTTCGAGACTGTTTCAATTTCATGTAAGTCGCCTTCGAATTGGTTTCCGTAGTATCGGAATAAATAGGCTATTATTTCGTCATGTTATTAAGCTTGGCTTAAGTCTGATGACTATCCAAGTCCCGGACACGAAAGGGCAAAATATAACAAATTTTTGAAAAGCGGTGCGTTAAAAAAGAAGGCAATGAACATGTGTGAATATGTTTTATTGAAAAGAATGAAAAAAAAAAAGCTAAATTCATCATCGTTGTAGAGTACATATTCAATGTTGAAGGAGTTACGTACCATCAAAAATATCGTGAAGAAAAAATCCTTCGGATATAAAGCAAACAAATCGAGAAACATTAGATAATACGAATATCGATAAATTCATAGTAGCAGCACCTTCTTATAATTAAAGGTTTGTTGATTATGGATTATATTGGAGCATTCCGAAATATCAGACAAACTATGCTAATAAATAATCCAAGGGCATTCATTATTAATGAAGAAAAAGATCTAAATTTATATAGAGAGTGGTTTAAGCTCGGCCAACGTTCCTCATCGATGTCTCTTTATTTTTTCAATAAAGAAAAATGAATAGGTAAAACTCCTTTACAAATAGCTACTTTTTCAAAATTACCCAACCCAACGGAATATACAGGACATTGCTTTCGTCGCACTTTAACGGTATTTACTAATTGGGTGCTGGCATTATACAATTAAAATGACATGGTGACTGGAATTCTCAAGTTTCTGAAGATTCTGTTAAGAAGAAGACTGATATATCTAACAAAATACAAACCTACAGCACGGGTTGCCACAAACTCATTGTAGTTTAAGAGGTTCCAAAAATATCACGTCAACAAATAATTTTGAAACACCTCGGCTGTTAAAATGCCTTCTCCTCCAGTAAAATAGCACATTCGGGACTTCTAACGTAAATTACTATTAAATAAAGCACAATGTAAAAACAATCAACGATACATAACAAAATTAATTATAAAATTTTAAATAAACTTATTTCCATTTCGTTAAATAGGTATGTGTTGAAATTAAATAACAAAAGCAAAGCAATTACGGCAGAAAGAAAGGTAAGATCAAAATAAACCAAAGGATACTAAAACTAGGAATTTGAAGTAAAACGAACTGGACAGGTGCCAATTCCAAAACAGTTTGAAGTCTTATTCAGAATTAACAGAACCGTCCTAGAGCGATTCATAACTCGATTCGAAATTAACCAAAACACGGAGTTTTTAATTTGGAACCAGCATTGCTAAGATGCATGTACGAATCATACCAGAACGCTTCTAAAATGAAACCAAAACAAAGCTATAGATTCGGTTTTTGCTCATCTGGCCGATCGAGAGGGAGATACAAAGAGAGAGAGAGAGAGAGACGCTGTCAGAGAGCGTTTTGAGTAATGACGGAATTTTTCTGCGTTTAATTGGCGATATAAACAAAACCGGCGACCTTGAATTTAATAATTTCGCGGACTTTTTGTTTTGGGAAACGAAGACGTCGTCAGATAATAATTATTTTTTAAGCATTACGCGTTACAAAAAACGTCGGCGCCTCAGGACGTGTTGCGTAAAAAAAACGAAACACGCATAAATAAACAATCCGGTGTCAACGGACGTATACTATATGAATGCCCTGTGATAAAAATTGCGTATCTCGGAACAAAGATTTGCGAAATTTCGTGGGTCATTTTCGAGATAAACGTGGCGCGGGGCCAAATTTTCGGATATTTAAAAAAAAAGCGACCGAACTTCGTGCCAAATTTTAATTCCCGTATGATTTATCCCGTCGTCTTGACCGCTAACGAATAATTGACGTCGCATTAGTTTCTGACAAACGGAAGGCATCCACCAAAATGTCCAAACGCATCTTAACCTCTATTTGGCGAAGTTACAATTCAACGAGACCTCTGGTGGAAAAAATATTAAGCTACTTCGTAGATAAAATTTGGAATAACGGCATCGTTTTCATAGGAGCATCGTGTTTGTGTTGTATGGTTTATGTCGATATTGCTTAGAAATATTTGGTATGGTTTGGTACCGTTCGCGAATCAGTTCCCTGTATTGTTGGCCGTGGGCTTTTTGTTTTGTGCCAAATATGGTAGACTTTTGTCAGTGTTTTTTGCTTAAAAAAATCGGTTAAAGTTATATCTGAGACAGCGGCTGCAATGGTATTGGAACACTTTTTTTTAAACTGACGGACACATTAGATGACCCGGCTCTGGTTTCTCGCAACAGACCAAGAGTTCCATCAACATCTCCTTTCGGTTCCGTGTCTGACTTCAGACGTTCGTTATCGTCATGTCTATAATCTCTTGGAACCTATCTCCATCAATTGCCGCACGAAATAGTTTTGATATTGCGTAACCAGGACAGGTTTCTAAGCCCGATCCATCTTCTGGCTTCCATTTTTCCGTGTATTATGTCCAAATGCCTTTCACCTCTTTATAGTGTTCAGCAAATGCCGTTCAATGTCCATCATTCTGAGCACGTCCTCATTTGAATTGTGCGAGACTCAGAATCCGACCATAACACCAGTTCCAATGCTTTTATTTTTTGTTGATCATTGCGACTTTTAGTCGTACTCCACGTTTAATGCACTTGGTGGTCTTCAATTTGTACAGTGGTAGTCTGATTTCAAAATTATGTAACCCTGCCGTTTCCATTTATCGAAAGAGTGGTTCGTATTATACTCGGTTAAAATCATAAACACATGGGTGAAAATGAACGGAGACGTATTTTGTTTACCGATGACCTGAAATTTAGCCTGTAATATCCATATAGTTGTGAGAGGGTATGGAGAAGCCCACAGGAACATTTTGCAGGGCAAATTCCCACTTGTGGTGTGAAGGCACATGATTCCATGCATGATAATATCAGACCTCACTCCGCAAGCGTATCTTAACAATACTTAAGCGATGTGGACACTCCTGTCTTCGCTACGTTTGGGGCATGCTTGATCGAAAAATATTAAGTCGTGCTTCTGTGCCTTTAACTTCAAATGAATTCTAACAAGCCCTATTAGACAGATGGAAACTTATCCACCAAGAAGACATTAGTCATCTGATTTTGGGCATGCCAAGGAGAGTACAGGCACGTGGAGGCAACACCCGTTGTTAGAAATGCTGCGTTTCAGTTTTCGTTACCAATTTTCATTAATTTCAAGGTCGTATTGGCGAGATATTTTTTGGTACGGTCTTAATCGAAACCGAAAACACGTTGTTTTGATTGTGTATGTACAAGGTGGCGCATAAATTGTGTTTTGTTCTCTGAGGCGACGTAAAGGAAAGGGTGTTCCAACATCGTCCCCAAACTGTGGAAGCTCCTAGATAATTCAGGCTGCTATTCCGCTGAGTGCAACGGAGGCCGCCACATAAGAGATGCATTTTTTTAAAACGTTTTATGTATATTTTATTTACGAGTATAAAGTTTTTTTTAGACCTTGATTAATTAATTTTTTATTACCTTCCCAAATTGAGGAGTCCCTTTCTGCCTCATCCAGCACGTATAAAATCGTCAAGTGCTCTGCTTTTCGTGTGTGTATATAGAGGCCAATATCATTTCCAATTGTTTTCTAAAGGCCGAGCTCTTATATTAAACATTTTTAATGTTAGAAAAGTGAAATATAAAGGCGCCGGTTTTCTTTTAACGTTCAATTTTAGTCGGGAATGGACGAAGATATGACAACCATTGGGAACATCTTCATCTTTTTTTGTTTGTTTGTTGGAAATAATTTTTGCGCGCCAGATTTTATTGCGATTATGCGTCACAATATAATAGAAATGAAATGTTACAATGGTTTGAATTGAAACGAACGTGGTGGATACGTATATACGCGAGCGGTAAAGGTCTAGGTGAGAACGGGGGGACCTTGAAAGCGAACCGAACTCCGGGAAAAATTCTGTATTTTATTGACCTTGTACCAGGCGTAGGTAATGATCGAGTAGTTATTAATTGCGGACCGACGTAATGCTCGTTTAAAGAAACGGGAAAGGAGTAAAACGCTCCTAACGTTTCGTCTCGTAAAACGTAAACGCGACGAAAAGAACTGTACGATAATTGCCGGTTAATTGACTCGCATCTATGAGAACGAACATTTTAACTTCCTCCTTGAAAAAAAAAAACTGGAATTTTATACAAGATAAAAGTGAAAACCCAAAACGAAACTTGATATTAGGTTGACGCGATAATTTTCACCCCAGGAAATATTGCAATTATTATTTTATGATTATAAAAATATTTAATGCCTAAAATTACCGCACCAAACTTTTAAGAACCTTATGGTAACCTGTTGGACATTTCCTGAAAAAAACTGTTTTCAGACAATATATCTTCTTTGATTTCCTGAAAAGAACTATTTTTCGACAATACATCGCCTTTGAATTGATACCTAACAGCTTGTAAAAGTCAACATATAGAAGACGGGACGCCATATTAAAACAGAGGGACAGAATTCATGTTCTGGCAGAATATGCATGTCACAAAGGTATCAAGGTTTCCATAATTGGGAACCCCAAAGAATAGGCCAAAGAGAAATCGTGGAGTAACGTGGGAAGGATAAGTTTGCTTTCTACCTCAAATTGCAAAAAGAAGTCCCAGAAGTGACACGAGAGAGGATACGAGGTTGAAGAATATTAAACCGCAACATTACCAATACCTAATTTTTTTTTCCAAGATAGTACCAAGAGCAAATTAAAATTAAAATATAAACAAGATTAGGAACTTTTTTTTTTATCAACAATGGCAAATCATTATTTTATGGTTCCAACGTTCTCAGTTCTCCTGGTCTTGTAACATAAAGTCCTAATGTAAGAGAAAAGTCAAACAGAAGAATAGAAAAATCGTAATTTTTAGTATTTTGCATCAACAAAGCAAGTATACAAAGCTAAATTTAGGCATAAGTGTTCTTCCACCTAACCTAAGAGAGTGGAGCAGTGGAGGTAAATTATATAAAATGACTTTGCGGCTCGTTATTAAACACTACTGTGCGATTTGAAATAAAAAATAAAAACAAGATAAGCAAAAAAAGGTAAGATTATATAAACCGAAGAAACTAAACGTCTACCCGCCACACTGCATCTCAAAAAAAAAAAAAAAATCCAAATACCGCAATGTGGGAATGCGCTTTTATACCGAATGTCGTTTCTAAATTTTATTTAATCTCCGAGAACGGACGAAAGTATAGCTTACAGGTGCATAGTCAACAATAAATAATCTAGCGAATTTAATTGTGACAGTACTATATAAACTCACACATTATTTAATTTTCCTATCCAAATTTTAATTTTAATAAATAAATTTTAAATTTACATAATTTTTTCGAAGGCATTTGGAAATGCAAATTGATAATCTCAGATCAATAATCCTAAAAGTTTTACCATCTCACTGTATTGAACTAAGCTGCCTTTTAAAAAAAATCGACGATTTATACGAAGGTAGACGGACGGGAAGAAAGTGACGTTGATAGTCCAGAGAAATATTGGGGTAATTAAACGATGAGATGATACTGAAGAACGTCTTAAAGTGTGTTAAAGTGGTTCCATCTAAGGCCAAACAAAACTTCACCGAATACAAAATATTGTAAAATTACATTACATATCACATTACATTACATTTCAACTTAAAGCATTGATTCTTGTCTAAGACTGATCCATCAAATTCACAGAGGAAGGTTTTTTTTTAAACTTCTGGAAGCAAATTACTTAAACAGTTTTTTTTAATAAAATTTCTAAAAAGAAATCTTTAAAGTATCTCGTAGACAAAGTGCACGATAGAACTCAAATTCATTTTAAGGTGTTACCATATTCTAACAAAACCAAGTCATTATGAAGAACTCTTTAAATAAGCATTTTCTTACAACATTACCTACAGCATCATAAATCAGCTCCAGCTCAGCATCTGTTAAAAACAGAATTAAAACAAAACTGCTCCGATCGCATTTTTTTCCCATTTTTTGATTTTTGCGCCATTTACTAATTTCTAAATTCACTTTAAACAAATGTGTGTTCTGTCCTCACTTTCTTTACCTTTTCCTTATCCACTTGTGGTTTTAAAAAAAGAAAAGAATATATATAGAATAATAGACAGAACAGTAAGAAGGAAATGGTTGTTAGCTTCTTATTGGATATACAAGTCTTAGTATATTCAACTACTTTTTATTATTGTTATTTTGATTCACACCTCCAATAGCACTTATGAGTTTGCCTCATAAGAAAGCTGAAGTGTCGGTTAACCACTTCTTGTTTATTACTATTATTTTTATTATATCATCTAATCGAGCATTTACTGGCAGACTGGTTCGTAACCTCATTCCACTATCAAATTGAGACCTCAGGCGTCCATCACAGAATTAAATTGTATTTCAGGCCCACTCGCCGTAAAAACAACTCAACACAACTTACTGACTAAACAATACCAGCAGGTACTCTCTTCCAAGTTCGCGAATTAAAATCAATCGACGCAATATTCAAAAATTATATCCTATACAATCGTTACCTTCTCTTCGTGGAAATTTTCGCCGACACTGATCGGCGTGGGCGGCGTAGACGGGGTCGCCCCCCGGTCGCCTTCGTCCGCCGTCGCCGCCGCCCCCCGCGTCACCCCGCCGCCGCCGCCGCCACCCTCCAGCGACCTTGAACTTTCCCGATTCAGATTCTCCAAGTGCGCCTTGTACTCCCTATATTTCAGATCGTTTATCGGATCCCGATCGTCTCTCAATCTCTCCGGCACCGTGCCCGCGTAGGGCGACATCCTCGTGTCGATATTATTGAGGTTCCTGAGGTCCGAATTGAGGTTGCGATCCATCAACGGCCGTTCGTTGTTCTGATGATGGTGGTGGTGGTGGTGGTGGCCCAAATTTAAATTCCTATCTAAGCTCTGGGTGAGCGAGCGTTCTAGATTGAGCCGCTCCAAGGTCAGGCTGTGGTCCACGCGGGGCTCGACCTGCATCGTCCTCTCGTTGAGAAGGCGCTCGAGGCTCCGTTCCTGTTGCATCCTCTCGTGCAACAGTCGATCCGCCGAATTGAGGCTCAGGTTCAGCTCCATGCCGTTGTTTATCGGCTGGTTGTTGTTGTTGTTACGGTGGTGGTAGTCCTGGTGGAGGTTGAGCCGCAGGTCGCGGTCGCCCAGACGATCACCGAGACTCCTTAGGGTGTCGATCGACCGCTGGAGGTGCGACGAGTAGTTGGTGTTGTTCTCGAGCAACATGCTCGACGGAGGCTGGTGAAAATCCAAACCCCCGGAACGGTAATCCAACCTCGACTCCAGCTTTGGGAGGTCACGACCCGACTCGAAGCATCAATTTTAACTACGTAACTAGCACTAGCGCTTAATCGTTGAGCTAAGTAAGATCACAATGCGATATCACCGGTCGTTTACGTTCGATATTTAACTACGATATTAATTATGATTATTAATAACGAAATGACGATCGTTTCTACGTTCCGGAAGAAAGTTTCCTCCCGAAAAAGAAAAAGCGTTTTGGCGGCGGTCCGACGAAATAAAAACAACCGGTCAGGTTCGAATAGAGCGGCAAAGCGGGCAGCGCGTCTGTAACGAGGGCAAAAACTACACTAACATACTAAAACATTATAAAAACGCCGCTCTTTCTGAATTCACAGTCACAAGGCAGGACGGCGAGGCAGCATCCAGTGAGCGCCGCCGATCGGGCCCGGGGTGGGGGTAATTTGTGCGTCGCGGTAGTCGACGAACGCGGTGGGGGTAAGAGAGGGCCACGTAGGGATTACGTAATAGCGTAATATTCGAACAAGTGAAGCGGGCCCGTGTACTATATCGTCTGCTGTCCGTCAAGTAGGACGATCGGCGGCACCGCGAGCGGCGGGCGACCTAGTAGACAAGAGAGGTGCTTAAAAAAACGAAATGACCAATCCACGTGAGGATTGATAGGTTTCTTTTTATATAGTGAAAATTTTTATAATTATGTTATTAGATAAAATTATCGACCTTTTCCTCGCTTTCAATTATTTTCTTGCATTTCTTAATAAATGTAACGAAATAAAATTTCTATAAACAGCCCCCGAAATTACCTAATATTCAAATTGTAAGAGGTCATGTTTGAAAATGACGTATATTTCGGCTTTCAAAGATGCAGATTGTCTTAAGTATAATATAAATACAAATTAACGTATTGTTGGCGCTGGTCAAGAGTCTTATCTATCATTATTTAATAATAAAATGTATTTCATAATAAATTATTATGCGTTTGTGATATCCAATGTACCTATAAGCCTCTTCAAAGAATATCCGAATACGATACTTAGCGACTCGGGGAATCCCAATAATAATATTGCCTCCAAACAATATAAATAAATACACATATATAAATTTCATGGTATGTTTTAAATTATTTCGGTCAATTGACACAGAAAAATTTGACTGCCCAATTCCACAACTCTAATGTTATTAGATTATTTTTTATTTAACGTATTTGTTCATTTATTTGGAAATTGTAGAGAGTACATATTATTATGGATTTATATATTAAAATAATTTCATGTTATCGCCACTTTATTAATAAATGATGCCGTTTTGTCCGTCTGTTAACTAAAAAAAAGGATTGAACAAATTCCTATTTTACAAACTTTTCTATGTATCTAATAATTTATTTTTCTGTTTTTACTATAGCACTTTTTGTAGTTTACAACAATTGTTAAAATTTTCATGCTCAAAAAAATTCATATTCATAAATGTCCGCAAAGAATTTCGTATTGCCAAAAATAAAATTGCAATAACATCATTTATCTAAAATTACCTAAAATTCAAATCATAAGAAAATAATCATTACTATATTGGCCTGTTGTTTTTTTATTATTCAACAATTTTCAAATTTCTATAATGAATATGTACAAACATATTATAGTATTTTTATTTTATTATAGTAATTTTAATAACAAATATTCTAGTTTTCTTGTTTTTCTAAATATCTCATAATTTTAAAGGAACGAATGATTGAAGAGAAAAACTTTAGATTGAAAAGAGTTTTGTGTGTTTAAGTAAAGAAAAATGTTGCAAATAATATACGAATTAATGACAAATCTCATTATTTCCTCAATTAAAATCATTTTCTTCTTATTCCGTATTAATTGTAAATGACATTAAGCGACAATAAGTTGGCCATCTCTTCTAGATTTTTGGAATAGACGACTCAAACAAAGAAAAAAGAAAAACGAACAAGAGAGAAAATGATTCAAGAAAAAAATGTCAGATTAAAAAAGATTTTCCTTGTTAATTAACGATAAACGCCAAAGCAAAAACTGGAGGAAATATACGAATTAATAGTGTCAATTGACCACTTCCTAATTAACCGGTTAATTGACCATTTCTTAATTGGCTAGTCAAAAAATGTTTCAAATATAATTTTGCAATTGTAGAGTGTTATTTATCATTATTTAATATAATATGTATTTTATAATAAATGATTACTCGTTTGTGATGTCCAATGGTTTTCAGAACCACGCGACGGCAACGTAACGCACAATAAAAATAAATATAAATAAACAACTATAAATTTAATTGTATTTTTAAAATTATTCGGGTCAATTGACTTGTCGATTGATACAAAAAAAATGACCGGTCAATTCCACAATCCTAGGAGTTAATGACTGAACGTATCCAAGAATTCATTTTAATTTATTTTCTTCTTAGTTCATATTAACTACTACTCATACTAACCAACCAACCAATTCACCAATGTTTAAAAAAAGAAACAAATACTGCTATAAATAAAATAAAAAAATGTCAATAAAATGTTATTTCACTTATTTGCGATTAGATCGTTTTGCCAATCCAATAGTAATTGCGTATCCTACTTAATTGGACTTAATATTTACACTTTTTTTGCATTTTTATTCATCAAGTAATATAGCGATTTCCGTTAAAAGCCAATCTCCAACATATTTACTTTACATTTTTTTGTAATCTACGCCTGTTCAGTGACCTATTTTACATTTTAAAAAAATATTCGCTCCACGATCGACATATCGGCCGTTCCCGCTTGAAAATTATACAAGAACATTATTTACGACTTTATATAAGTCGAACTGGTTCCGCTTTTTTTCTAGCGACACAAAAAATTTGCATTATTATAATAGTTATTATCCTTTAAATGTCAAACGAGCGCTGGATATTCGCGTGTACAGGGTGACACGCCTTGCGAATTGTTTTAGAAAGTCGATACGATCGTAAGAAAGCATAGAAAGGACGTACCGCAAATAATTCCGTACTTTATAACATAACTTTTTCGACTAAAATTTAGACTTATACCTCAAAATGTTATAATTTCGCGTTTTGAGACTCAAAATTTTGGGCTGAAATTTCGGTTTACAACTCAAAATTCTTGAGCTCAAATCTCGTTTTTTAACTTGATATTTTAGCCTAAAATTTCGATTTATAACTCAAAATTTTATAGTTCCGTTTCTTAACTCGAAACTTTAGGGTTAAAATTTCGACTTATAACTCAAATTGTTTGAATTTCGTGTTTTATAACTCAAAAGTTTGGGTTGAAATTTCGGGTTAAAACTAAAAATTATTGGGCTAAAATTTCGTTTCTTAACTCGAAATTTTAAAGTTTCGTGATTAGTAACTCAAAATTTTAGACAAAAATTTGGATTTACAATTCAAAATTTTAAAATTTATTGTTTTAGGCCAAAGTTAAATACAAGGTGTCCCAATAATGTATCAACGGTTGATACCTTGGAAACGACTGGCGACTACACTACTTTCGGTTCCCGCAAAATAGTTGGGCGGTATGTCAATAAATTGGCGACACCCTGTATAAGCGATCAAGCAGTTGCTAACTTATACACCGACCGAACCGGTAGTGTTGCCTTTTAATTTATCGAATGTTGACGAAAAATAAATGGCGTAAGCCGCAATACTCTTGACATTGACTTCTATGCAGACCTTGAGGTCGATTAAAAATAAAAATAACGCTCTTTACACTAGAAAGAAAAAAAAAGACGACGAAGCGACTGAAGCAAAAAAACAATAACAAGCGAGCGGACAGCGAAAAAATTGTTTTCGCTTTTTCATTTCCTAGCTCGGTCGTTCGTCGGAACCTGTTCTATCGCGGGTTGTAGAAAGCTCATAAAAAAGCTCCCATTCATGTGAGCGAGCTTATTCCGCGACACGCTCGCGTTTTTTTGGCGTTTTTTTCCCCTCTCGTCTGTATGGGGAAGTCGCGCGGATTTAAATCAGGCGGTCGGGGAGGGCGATACGAGAGGTCGCGTCGATTGAGAAATTTTACTTTTATTACGTTTTTAATTTTGCTGTCAAAATCTATGGAACATTTTTGGAGTCTATTGAAATCGAAAGAATGGAGAAAGTCCAAGATTTCTGCGTAACGGCTACTATATGCGATTTTTTTGAAGAATTGGGATGGTTTTCTATGGCTCAACGGATTGCTCAGCTTTTAGTTCCCGTGCTTGAAAAATGCACAAAAACGGTTTTATAAAAAAAGTGTTTTTCCTACCAGATGTCTATTAGATCAGTTAAAAAAAACAAATAAAAAACATCTTTCCTCTACCCTTATTTTTCGTAGCATTTCTCGTTTCTTTCTTTTCTTACTGTTTCTGATTCTAGGGTCTAGATTTTCCTGTATGACTTCATACTACTCTCAACATAAGTGAAAACATTTTGAAATATATTTATTCAAGTTGACTAACTAATGTTTATTATTTTGACTTCAACAGTACCTTCCCTTGGCAGAAAGCTGCGCAAGGAACGATTTCTTCTGTGAGTGCGACAAAAAATATAAATTAAGTTGTTTAGATCTAGAAAATTTTAATATTAATATAAGTGAAATTAAGTTGCAGTATGACAAAGGTAAACAATATCTACAATATTAGATCCACAATTAAACTTTAATGTTCGTTGTGAAATATTGTTTGTAAAGCAAAAAAAAAAAAATGTTTTCGACTCCCGTCTGTAAAATACATAATTACCCACCGATCTAGCGTGCGGCAAGCGTCACTTTACCACGTCAGTTTCGTTTCCCATGAATCCGAGCCACTTCGGACATTTCCGAGATTTACCGCGCGGATTTGGCAGCAATCGGATGTTTTCGTAGATATTTCCCACGATTTGAATTTTGACGTTTTCTTGATCGCTGTCTTCTTCCGATTCAGGTTCTTTCATGTTTTCAATTGCATCTTCAATGTTTAAACTAGTCTCCTCAGTCCCTGTAATATTGTCGATTCCAACATAATTTCCAAGAGTTTCTTGCGTTATGTTCATTTCTCTAACACATCTTCTGGATCCCATTCCAGCTTTGTTGAAATAATTTCTTATGGTTTTTGACGAAACGTTATTCCATGTTCCATAAAGTGCTTCTAAAATATTTGCAGACTTTGCTAAATCTGACGCGGACATTACTTGATCCATGTTTGGTAAAATGTGCTTAAGTATGAGTTCACGATAATACCACGATGATACCCTGATCTAGAGGTTGACATACTGATGTCGCATTTGGAGGCAAGAAGATAATTTTTATGCTTTGTAATTTTACCTCATAGGGGTGCGATGGTGCGCTATCCAAGAATAATGAAATATAAAATAATAAATTTTTAATAAAATTATAATAACAATAAACAAAAAAATATATAAAATTTTTCGTATTTGTAAGGCCATTTTTTTATGAAATTGTACAACCATTCGTTCATAATGTCTCCATATTGCCGGTAAATTTTTAATTGCTACATTTTTAAATGCCCTAGGTATTAGCATAAAATAAAATTGTAAGCCTCTCCTTCGAAAGCTTTCCACCACTACATTTTTCGGATTTCAAAGCAAGTGTTTTGTTAGGTAAGACTCGAAAGAAAAGACCAGTGTCATCGGCATTGTAAACATCGTGTGGCTCATATCTGAGGAGTAGTGTGGACAACTTGGAAGCTTTAAAATTTCGAACATTAAGTTTTTCGGCTATTTCTTGAGCCTCGGCCTTCACTAAGTGCCCCGATATTGGAATGTTTTGACCTCGCAACCTAGAAAGAAAACCAATCAAAACAAGCTTTGTCAATTTGAAGTCCCTCAATTTTTACAAAATGTCTTTTTTGATATCAATATTGCTTCCCGACTCCCACTGTACACGTATGCTGTATTTATTTTTTATAATTTCCACCGAGTTTTCCCGATTTTAATTTTTTCTGCGAACTTCCGCACTGACAAATTTTCGTTTCCCAAAACGTTAAAAATTTTTCCCGCAAAGTAAGAAGTTTTTCAGTAGGTGCCATTTTAAAAATTGTGGATTCCACTTACGGCATTCGCTTACAAAATAAAACTGCAATTCCCCAATATTTTAGCATTGCGTTGTCCTGTTATTAGGGGTTCACGTCCGTTTACGTCAGGACACTGTTGTCCGCGTCCGTTTAATGGAGTGTTCGTTAAGTAGTTTTACAGGTAAAAGAGTAGGCAAATATTTCGTTCCAAAAAACATGTCCGTTTAAAGAGGAGTAAAAAAGTATTGAGAAGTTTCACTGTATTTATTATGTATTATCTGAAATTTTATAATAATTATTTGGTTATTATATAGGTTTTAACCGTATTATTTAAATATTAATATTCAATATTTCATATTTTATTGCATACACACATACTGCTATAAATTGAAAGATGTAAACAGAAATGTAATCTAGAAAAGTAACGTGATAGAAAATCTATGTGAAAAAACCAATATAACCACAATAATCGTTTGCTATGTGAATTTGTGTGTAACCTAAATTGCAATGAAAATGTCAGGAGGACTTTCCTATTGACAGTCAACGTTTTAACGAATATCTAGGCGAAATTCTATAACAGTTGTTAGCAACTGATAATGAGCAAGTCGCTTTTCTCAATAAATTAGGGTGCAATACACATCTGCCTATACAAACGAGAATTGAGACGTATTTTAAGTGCCACGAAGAATGTTGGCCGAGAGTCGACGAATGGGACAGGCATTTGGAACGCTTCACGAGCAGAATTTGGTACATATCAAGGTCAGATAGATAGAACTTTGCCCTCGACGAACTAACAATCACTAAAGATTTGTTACTTTTCCGATACGGACCTGATTTCTGTCATTCATTCGTCCGAGCTCTCCCTCGCATGTCAAAATATTATTATAGTTCTCGGCCGAGATGGACAAAATCCTCGGTACACAATATATAATTACAAGTTGGAAATCCGACCAAAAAGAAGGAGAGAGCAAAAAAAAATACGAAGAATATTTCTACCGGACACGCCAAGTGGATATTAAAATTGCCTTCAAATTGCTTGTCGGTCGCTAGAGTAATTTGAATTTTCTAATGGCGGCCGTTCGGTTTCGTATTGCGTAATTGGATTTAGAGTATCTCGGGATATTATTTATTGCAAAAAGAACAATATATTTAAAATAATAGCACAACACGATTACAATTTTTCTAGAAAAAATTTTCACAAATAATATAGTAATCAAGGCAGATCATTGGATGTGTAAGATAAGATAAGACACTTCTCGTGAAAAGGACTATTTAAATTATCTTTTTATGACTTTTTAGTTTTTAATAATAAAAATTGTGATTATTTCCCAAAGTAACCAACCGTTAACGATTTACCCAAAAACAGAACTTTTGAAAAATAACATGAACAATGTCTTGTTACAGTGATTTGCCATTGGTATGATAAAGACTAAATAAAATATAACCCACAAAATCATACTTAATGATGTTTTGAATTAATAACAAAACTAACACATTTAAATTAATGAATATTGGGCAGTCAGCTTCAGTTTGAGAAATATTTAAAGTCGTTTTCCAAAAAACTTACCACTCACCAAAAATGTTTTACAATAACACGTGTTAGTCAAGCGTTTAAGAAGGAATTTATGTGGATAACTTGCCACTTGTCACTCATGTCTCCGCTGTGTTTGTGTTTTGCGATAATCGTAAAGAGCTACATTTTAGTTTTCTAATAAGACTCTCGCTCTGTTTGCAACAGTTATAACGGTAATATTAGAGATTAAGCCTTAATGTCAAAACGTTTGCATAAAAAAATTAAAACGCGTACGTTAAGTCCGGATTAAGTTTTCCAATTAACCAAAATTGTTTTATAAAAGTAACCGAACTAGGCGATTAGTGATAGTTAAGTTTTTATTGTTCAACATAAGTTTTAGTTAGTTTATTTTGATTTAAATTTATCAAACCTAACCAACCTAAGCACCATTGTGTGTAGTACCTGGCATAGTTGAAAGCTTTGAGCATAGCACTTTAACGCTGTGTGACTTTCGTGGGACGATCGACTGTGCCAGTTATTCAGTTTTACAGGAAAAATTAAATTTTCAGTTTGGAACCCAATGCACTAGGTGTAAATCAACTTATCTTCTTGATATTGAAATGTCAAATTTACGAACTGTAACTCACAGGGTTCCATTATGGGTCCACTATTAGTTTTAGCTTATATCAATGATTCCGTTGACCAATGTGAGATTGAGGTTAAATTTGCAGACGAAGAAACACAGTTGGCAAAACAATATGCCAATCAGTGGGTATGGTTCCTGATGATGGAAGGACCATATTATTTTTTTAGCAAAGCGCCTTTCCAGTGCTACGGCGACTAGATGATTTAAATGGAAAATGTCCAGTCTCTAGCTTAATTTTGGCACATGGAGTTATACTGTGGGGAAACTCGCCAGATTCAAAAACTTAGGGCTAGAACTCAAAAAATCTGTTATTACTCCACTCAGATAATCACAGATAAACCACTTCCTCATAAAATTTCCTTAGAGTTAGAAGTTTAAATATACTAAAATGGTGGAAAATTCTCATGACCTAAACTCATTTAAAAATTTTAAAATGATAATCATTTTTGATTGCCTTTATTCTGGTAGAGAAACATAAACAAAATATAAAAGATATTATTTAATTAATTAAGTTAATTAAGTTGATAATAACAGTAATAATAAATTGTCTTTATTGTTGTATATTGTTATATAGAAATATACAGTAGAGAAGAGGCTAAACCTTTAAATTGAAAACTAAATAGGAAGTTATATAAATTATTAAATATTGTATAGTAGATAAATGTAATAGTAATATGGAACAATAGAAAGTTATTAAAAGTAAAAAGAAAAAGAATAAGAAAAAGAAATTAGCAGTTTCAACCTGAAATATTTTTTAAAAAAATTAATTGAATATGATTTTACTGAATCGGGTATACTATTAAAAATTACAACCGCGTTATAAGAAAATGATCTGCGGACCAAAGATAAACGATATCGTGGCAGTGAAAGTCTGTAGGAGCCCCTTAAAACGACTGATTGAACATTACGAAACTGTAATTTACCTCAAAAGTATAGAGGCCAAAAAGTGCTGGAAATTAAAGTCAATTTTTAGCCAGTTAAGTTCCTGGATTATGTGGGAAATCCTATCAAATTTACGCAAGTCGAAAATAAATCTGCAACAGCTGTTTTGAATTTTTCGCGATATATATTTATTAATACTATCAAGACATGAGGACTAAACCATAGTTTATAATTGAAAGGACAGGTAATTGCCCTAAAAGTTTCCGTGAACTGAAATTAAGGACAGTTCTATGCCTAAGTTTACCGAACGTGTTGCATACTATACGTTTTCTACGACCATTAGTTTTTGAGTACATTTTCGCAAAACAACAAAAATACATTCACTGACATGACCGTCAGAATTGACAAACGTCAAAATTCAAAGCGTGTGAAATATCTCCGAAAACATCCGATTGCACCAAAACCCGTGCGGTGAAATTCCGGAAACGTCCGAAGTGCCTCGGATCCGTGGGAAACGAAACTAACGTGGTAAAGTGACACTTCCCGCACGCTTTGTCAGTGGGTAATTAGGTATTTTACAGATGGGAGTAGAAAATAAATTTCGGATACTTGTTCAATGTTAGGTTTAGGAGAAAAGAACCAGTTGAAGATTATGACTAGAAGAATATAAAAATAACTTATCCAGTTATGTTCTATATATTTCAGTTTTTTTTTATTCCTGTTTGTCTTTATAATTTATACAATCCGTTCTTATCCTTATTGTAGGCTTCATTTAGTCGAATATATAGTTTTTTGTATCGAATCCATTTATCTGGTTCTGAATGCGGCAGAATTGACATATTGGCCTCGGCCGCAAGACGAGGAAGATAAAAATATCGAGCCGCGGTTGTCTAGTGACAAGAAACAAATGACAGAAAAGACATTAGTGCCGCAACCCTACACCAATTTCGCACATAACATTAACATTAATTTTTAGTTCCTTCCTCGATGCAAATTGTTCCGAATTAGAGAGCCTAGCTCGGCATTTTTCCACGTCAAATTACCCCCGGGCGTCGACGCACAAAACTAATTTTGACAAATCGCCTCCGTCGAAAAAAAAACAGTCACCACTACGAAGTAGCTAGCTAATCGATTTTTTATTTAAATACGGGGGCGACTGAAAATTCTCTCGTCGCTAACGACCTTTATGCCGTCAAACATCTGACGGATGACGTTGCAGAGGTTTCTTTTTTTCTCACGAATGTATGCAAATCTCCGGCACCAGGTAACGTTTGCAGCGGTCCCGGCACGGATGCCCCGCATCGCCCGGTATAAGCAACGCGGCGATCTTAAAGTGGTACGATTTCCCCCTATTTAAATGGCAATCGGCCAGGTAAATATTGGTCGTCGCTTTAGTCATCCGAGGCCAGTTTTCGTACTGGTCGACCGCTAGTTTGGTCAGATTTTGAATAGGCCCGACATCCGAATCAAAAAATAATAAAAAAGGTCCCCGAAAAGGAACTAGAACGAACCGAGTTCTTGTGGATCGCATACCGCACGAGGTACCGTCTAAGGTCGCTCTCTGACCGGGGGTCAAAGTAGGGCCGCGCGGATTTTTTTTCGGAAATAATAATCAGCGAACCATTCACTTCGACATTTTTTCCGTTACCGGGGATTCTGGGGTGACCGGACTTTTTAACGTATTTTTTGCGTCACCTTTTTTGCTCTTGTCACGTGCTCCGACGCTCTTCCGGCATTAAGCCGGTTTTTGTCCGACTTTCGGATGCGGTTAATATGTATTTTTTATCCTGGGTTAAAGGTGTTTGCTTTCGCTTAAAACTGCCCCCGTTTCGAAGCAGATTATGCGCGAAAATTAGTACGTGTAAACATCTTAAATCTATTTTTTGTGCTTTTAAGCTTCGCACTTTGGATTAGCTAAAAATACCAGAACCAAAATGGCGGCAACACTGGATTTTAATAATAATAATAAGTGCCTTTTATTGAAGTATGACAAAAAAAATACATTCAGTTGCTTTTATAAAATAGTTTTACTTGTTTCAAAATATAGAACTTAATCTGCTCCGTTTTGACATTAAGGTTTTCAAATAATATATAACAAAGCATTGCGTTATTAAAAGTGGTAGCTTTATTCTTAATTTCAAAAATCATATATGCATGATTTTGTAAAGCACTTTTTATTTACTATCTTTGTGCTATACCTAAGTTAATACCAACGACAGTGACAATGACTAATAACGGACTGTTCATATTACTCACAGCAAAAATAGAAAATTGTATCTACTAGATTTGTCTTCTTTGTTATTACGTATCGTACATTGGAAGCTGCAAAGAGAGTAAGTTTATAAAACTACATTTGCAAAAGCAAAAAAATGTAAAACCGGTTGTATTACTTTCAAGTGAATCTGTAGACCCTATTAATTACCTACGAAAAAAGAAGATTTAAAACAAAAATGAACCCAGGCAACTGGAAACTGGTCTTTTTCTTTAATCTGGCGGGATAGAAGAGAATAATGAGGCTCGGTTATCAATAGAGACGGAAAAAACGTGAAGTGCTAAAGAGAAGTGAGACCATGGAAGAAATTTTAAAAAACAAAAAATGGTTTTTTGTTTGCTAATTTTATAATTCTTTCAAGGAAACGATTTATTATTTTACGATCGATAGACATGAATTTAAAAAAGTATAAAAATTGTTTAATAAAAACATTTGTTGCCTAGTTTTGAAATATGTATTTATTGCAAAAATCTCTAGTACTTTTCATACATACTTATTATTATCTAAATCCAAATAACCCTATCTTGATATAATTAACAATTGCTGTTATACAATTTAAGAAAAAAAACGTTATACATGTATTGCTCAAGGATTTCGTTTTTCTGTTGAATATCTTGATCTAAATTGTCATGATCCAAATTTAGAGCTGCTTCTCAGGAACCGCACTTTTTTGTTTTGGTTCTGTCACAACACCATTTACAACCCTAAATTGTCAAGAACGGAACAAGCTGGGATTGAATTGACGATGTGTGACAACTTTTGGTTAGTTTTGGTTAGTTAGAAATCAATCAGCAATCTCTTTACGAACGCAGTTTACGTTGTTGCGCATGAGCATTTGTCAGAAACACGTTTCTTACAGCTGTGAGAACAAGCCTATTATAAAAACATGATGTAAATGATCTTTATATACGGAAGAATCTGGTCAAGCAACATCGGATATTGACTCTTTTTGAATTTCGTTTGCCTTTGAGTCCAGTGATGCATAAAAAAGCTTTTGCAAAAAAACATTTGCAAATACGGCAATAAAAAAAGGTAAATAAAAAATAAAGATAAATAATCCAAAATTGGTTAGGTCACTGAAGTCGGTGTTCCGGGGTGATTTAATTCGTAAAGGCTTCCAAAGTTTCTGTCCAATATAATTTTTTTAACATAAAATTCTTCCTTCGTCTCCTGAAATGTACATTCGAAACTATATGGTAATAGTAAATGATGCATGCTGGCTATGTAGGGGAAACTATAATCCTTTTGGATTGGAGCAAGCTTGTTTGCATAAAGTTTTCGTCAAATGGAATAAAGTATAGTATTTTCAAAACCAAAAATCTTCTTTTGCAAAAAATGAAACATAATTGGATTTCTTTTTCTACATTAACCTTTAAAAAACAACAATAAAAGCGCTCAAATAAAAAAAATTGTACATTAATATGAGTAAAAATAACGACAGAAGAAAAAATGTTGCGGAAACATTAAAAGACAATCGATAGCTAATATCTCATTTTATTTGAAAATGGAAAATATATAATACGTAATTTTCTCAACCAAACCAAACTTAAAAATCAATAATGTAGAGAAAAATTAGATTAATGCACCAAACGAAAATATATTCTTCAATTAAGATAAGATTAAGATATACGTACAAAACTAACCAGAACAAAAACAGTAAAACACAATAGGAAATTCATATCATTTTTAATAAAACTTCATGGCTTTGAAGGCTAAAGCAACAAATAAATTAATTCAAGTATTCTTCTATAGGTTTTTGGTTCTCAGTATACTTTTCCGAAAATGTGTTATTTAAGAAAAAACTTTGAAAAAAAAACAAACATAGATGCCAGAGAGCAGCTAAAAAGCTCGTTAAAATTTTCCGAAAAAAAAAAGCCGTTCGCTTAAATTAGACTTCAAGGCTCGTGCGTTTCTTCAGTAAAAGTAATATCGTTGTACAAGCGAAAACCGCAAAATGGCGAACGATCCGAACCTATCCGCCATTTCCATACTTATCGGGGTTTTTGCAGAAATATTAATTCAATTTATTCTAATAAGCGACGGTGTGTCCAATAAACCGCAAAATTACGCCAGGCAAAAAACAAAATAGGAAAGGCCTTGGACGCCCGAAAAGGTTCGAATTTATAAGAAATTCTATTTACGTAAGGAGATCCTTTAACAAACGGCGGTTAGCCCCGCCTCCGGCATGTTTTTTTTCTTCCGACGTCGAAAGCAGAAACGCTCACTAATTTCCAACACGCAAAGTATATGAATTCCGTCAAATCTTCGTGAAATGATAACGTATTTCTAAAATGTTGCTAGGATTTTAAGCACTTCCCATTAGTTACATCATCCTTAAATAATAAACAAATTAATCTAAAAAAATGTGAATCACTGACTAAAAATAAGTATTTTTACGTTATTTGGGCAAAATTCAGTCAAAGAGACTTAATATCTGGATAGGAGTGCCTCTGGGACCGTTTTTTTATCTAAGTAAATAGAATTTTCGATGTTCTTGACTCTAAAGTTCGTAGAAGAGCGGCTATGCTCTCTCTTCAAAAGATGATAACCAACTGGCAGCAAAAAGCATAATTCTCTGTACTTAAATACAACCAAAACAAATTATATCCGGTTCCATAACCTTCAATAAAGAAACGAAGTTTCTTTGAATACAAAAGTTGCTGAAGGGAGACTCTTAAGTGTGGATAGTGCAAAGTTGATTGGAATTGCAGTAAGCATTGAAGGTAGAAAATTCCGGGGCTAATTGGAAAACTCTACTGACCAAGAGTTTGACATTGGCCTAGGAACCTGAATTCGTAGCAAAATTCGGGTTATACTAAGGTAGGAGGTTTGGGACTTTCCTCTGTAGCAAAAGGTGTCTTTAAAAACCAGAAGAGAGCATTCAGGAGTTAAAAATTGTTGACTTTGACAAAGACAGGTATGTATTAAATGGTGACACAAGCAATTGGGGTAATATTAGCGTTTCTTTTAATCGTCTAGACTGTGAGTAGTGAGTAGAGTCTCCTCACTCAATGGGTAAAAAATCTTGAATCTTGAATCTTGAATTTTGAAGTCAGACTAAAGCAGTTTCTTTATAATCTTACTGAATTTTTTAATTTCTTTAAAGTATCGTTTGTGTAAATGAATTTTTTTTTTATACATACATTCTAATGTCCGAAGAAAAGAAAATTTATTCTATTTCCAAGTATTATAAAATTAAACGAACTTTATTGGTGAGATATTTCACTTGCATTTCTTGGAGTATTCAACTGATGATTCAAAAATGGAGATTGTGCCGGGATATTTTCAGCATTTTTAAGTTTACAAGCTTTTTTTTTCTATTTAGCTTTAATTGTAATTTTCTTATTCAGTAATAATTATCTAAATTCCTATCTAAATGTGTTAAAAATGTCTATTTCTTTGAATAAAATTAATTGATTTACGTCCGTTATGAAGATTTTAGGAATTTATAATATAAATATAATAATTTATTAATTTAACACCGACAATGACACTGACAATATTTGTTTCCAGTTTAATATTTTTTTAATTATAACGAAATACAAATATTTCACACATAGTAAAAAAATTATTATTAAAAATTTGTAAAATCAGTGATTTGTGAAATCCGTGAAATGTGCGTAAAAACTGTGAAATTTCTATGGTCGTGTGAAATCAGGTGTACTAGTTTTGGAAGGTGTTTTGCCCCACGGTCTATTCGGAATAAGGCCATAAGCGCTCTTAACCCTCCATAACGGTAGTGCGTCCCATAACAACCCGAAACGCGTAAACGACTAGAAAATAAATTAATAAAAACGGGTATAAAAGTGCTGTTTAAACGGTCCGCCTGCCCGGCTTCCCGGAGTAAAATATGACCCTAAAATCAAAACGACAATAAACCGAATCATCGTGGCCCGTAAAAACCGAGACCCTTCTTTAAAATTGCCCAATATTGTCCAACGAGGCACCAACACGGAAGTCTCTTTTATTATTTTCGGGAATAAAGCCTTCTTACATCATTTGAACCCTTTCGCGCAGGGCCGGACTTGAAAATATTTGTTCGTAAATGGATGCCACAAAATATGAAGAAAAATTTAGATGACAAAATCAATGAAGGAAGTAAAATTTGAAATGAACATAAAAAACTTAAACAAGTTTAAAAAAATAAACATTATTTAAAAATGTATTTAAAGTATCTTTTAATTTACTTTTCAAAAAAATTTAAGTAGTATAAGTTAGTAGAATTCATCCGATAATAAAGTAAAATAGAATAAAATTTCAAATAACAGGGGTAAAAACAAGAATGCTGATTAAGGATGAAGATTAAGGATGTCTATCAAAAAGACCAAAACAAGTAAGAAACTATTAAAAATAATAGAACAAAATAAAAACATTCCCCTATCGTATTTGTGACATTATGACATAGATGATATTGATGGTAAAACTTATTTTTTAGGCAATGCTTTTGGGTCGTTCAGTTTGTGTGAGCAACACATTTAACCACATTTCTCCACACCAAGTTCTAAATCGTCCTATCGCAATGGGGAAATAATGTGTGGTTTTCTATTATAATATTTCATTTTATTAATTATTTTAATTATTATTGTGGTATTATTAATAATATATTATTCTTTTTGCTTATTGTAGCATTTTTTTTAATTCCTCGTGAGCTTTTTCGAAGTTCTTCAATTCGATCCATCATTGTGCCTTCGAAAGGTAGATTTAGACCGAACCCAATAAGATTATTTTAAAACTTGATCGAAGCCTGACGAATCTCAGATTCTTTCTAAAATCGAATCCCATCCTGCCGTGTTTACTAAACCAATAAAATCATTTACTGCGCGCGTAAACACCCGGCCTCAAATCTGGCCGTCTCGCCGGCCGACGGTCGTAAAAATGGTGCAATTTTAATTTCTCGGGGTGCGCGAAGGGTTGACCATCTTAACGGTACATTTTATTGGGAAACCAAAGGAAAAAAAACCGATAGTTGATCACGAGAATCTCGGAGGAATGTATCGGGTGGTACCGTTAGCGGCTTTTAAGTCGATATCGCTAAGCGATTGTTAATCTCTTTTTTTGCGTAGATAGAGATGCCGCATTTTAATTCTTTCGAAAGATTTTACATCAAATCCACTTAACAAGTTTTTAAGCATTTGAAAAACGTACGTCGAGGGGTACCTAAGCCTCAGAGGACAAAGTTTTGTACACCGAATTAATTTAATACTTTTAATTCCTTGGAATTCATCGGTGAAACTCCTCTGGCCTTCTTCGAAATCCCTCTGTAATTCGTTGGAATTCCACTCGATTTCTTCAAAATTATTGTTTAATTAATTGGAATTCATTTAGACTCCTTTGAAATTCCTCTGCAATGAGTTCGAATTTCTCTCAATTTATTCTAAATTATCCTATAACTATAATTCCTCTGGATTTGGTCGAAATCCTTCTGTAATTAGTTGTAATTCCTCCGAATTTCCTCGACATTCCACTGCAACTAGTTTGACTTATTCGAAATCCCTCTGTAATTAGTCGGAATTTATACTTAATACTTAATTTTTTAATTCCTTAAAATTCACCGGTGAAATTCCTCTGGATTACTTCCCAGTTCCTTTGTAATAAGTTGAAATTCCTCTGAACTTCTTCGAATATCTTTGTAATTAGTTGGAATTCCTCTGGACATCTTCGATTCCTCTGTAATTATTTTTATTTAGTCCCCTGTAGTTTTGGTTAGTTCGACGTTTGTTGAATATTTTTGTTGATTAATTACTATTGTTTGTGACTATAAACTGAAACACCCAATCCAACAACCACAAGAAACGGAAATTTTGACCATTGAAATACCAAATTTCCTTTAAAACTTATAATTCCTTGGAATTCCTCTGAAAATATTTCAAGAAATTACTTGAAATTCCCCTGGATTTCTTCGAAATCCCCCTGTAATTCGTCGAAATTCCACTAGATTTCTTAAAAATTATTCTGTAACTAATTGGAATTCATTTAGACTACTTTGGAATTGCACTTTAATTCGTTGGAATTTCTCTGGATTTCTTCGAAATTCTTCTGTAATTAGAATTCCCCTGGATTTTGTCGAAATTCCTCTGTAAATAGTTGTAATTCCACTGCAACAAGTTGGACTTTTCGAAATCCCTCTGTAATTAGTTGGAATTGATTTAGATTTCATCGATTTTCCTCTGTAATAAGTTGGAAATTCCTCTGGACATCTTCGAAATTTGTCTGTAATTATTTTCATTTAGTCCCCTATTGTTTATCATTCAACATTTGTTGAATATTTTTTGTTGATTATAAACCCAAATACCCAACCCAACAACCACAAAAAATGGAAATTTTGACCATTGAAATACCAAACTAATTAACCCTTTCCCTCTCCCGTACATGTCTCCCGGGCCGAGACTGCGGACCAGATGCGTCGGGATGTACCCAAAAAAACCAATAAAATCAAATCCGGGTGCGTTTTTGTGCGTGTCTTCTTCGAGAGCCTTAGAGAGTAAAAGTGGTGGCGTTTTTTATCGGTCACAGGTGGAGGCTGCCTTCACAATGGGGCCGCGGTAATTATAATTGTATATGATTTTTTGTACGGGGAAGAGATTTGTTGTTTTTTTTTCTATCGGTTGGCTCTATATTTAAATTACCTCTTGTCAGGGCGGACGGACGCAATGTGCTCGCCGAAGGGTCGAAGACGATAAGAGCTTCATAAAAAATTGATGGAAAACGCGTCGTTAAAGGGTTGATTAAAAGAAAAAAAAACGTACACGTCTTGCGAGTGAAAGCAAACAAATGGTATTTACGGAGGAGGGCCTTCAACTTCCATACGCTTTGTTCCGGCTTTTCGAAGCCGCTTGCCTGGGGTCCTAACAGTGACTGTGGGCAAACCTTTCAAATTAGCACCCCAAAAATATAAAACCCAAATATGCTAACTTTATCAAGTTTACATTACCAATCAGTTTATAATAATTAGCGCACTAAATACAGCTACAAATATTTTTCTTAATGAACTAAGAAACAATCGCTCTATATTTAAATTTTCCTGTTCAAATGCGGTCAGCCTATTTTTCGAAATTATATAAATTAAATCATCTTTATGTTTATCTATCACTATCGCTATTTGGCAATATCATAATTTTTCAATATGTTCTAATTATTATTAATTATATCCCTTTTGTCAATGTAAGGAGTTATTATGATAAAGAGATGATTTGCCACATTTAATTCGATCAAATATACCGTTTTCGAGATATTTGCATCGTAATACACTAACCTTCACAAAAAGCGCCCACTAAAAACGCCAATTTCAATGTTGTATGTGTAAATCCAGATTGGGCCACACTGTCTTCAATTTTAATCAGAGAATATTAAATTGTTTTCAGTCTTATATCTCAATTGTCATTTTATTTTTTTAAAACAAACTTGAACGTTTGAAAAATCCCGGAGCTCTTAGGTAGTCGTGAAAATGTCAAGTTCGAGTTCAATAATTAAATTAGGTCAAAATATAAATATGCTCTTGCATATAGGTTACATCGTTAACTCACTCAATAACTTATCAATATGACAACAATGAGACGTGTTTTAATAGCATTCCTTTCTTGCTAGAAATTTCCAAAATTTGACCTACAAAAAAATGTAATTCGACCGATAGGTTCAATTTTACTGGAACAAGAGACCATTATTTGAATTCTGAATATAAACTTGTCAAATAATATATAACAATAACAACAAATTATTGCAATAGACTTTTAATATAGGCTTAAAGCCATTTTCTACCATTGCATAATTTACCTGTTTTTCGTCTTAAAGGTAACAACCAAATAAAAATGACGAGTGATCGAAAAATATTTCATTTGGTTTGTAATTATCTTAACAGATCGACCTCTTTTTCCACTGATTTTTCTGGACTTTCTTTGGGTTAGCGGGAACTTTAAGGTGGAAAATCATACTGTGGTCATTATCGAAACCGATGGCTTTGTCAGCGTCAAGTATACACCTACATGCTGTCGCGTATGTATTGATTCGGTTTCATTGCGTATATCAATATAGCAACCAAGACCTCCGAATCTGGAGGTTATAATTCGGCACGAACTTACCCCTCGACGCCCCTACAAGCTTCGTTATTTTCGATATCGATTTCGTCACCCGCATGTCTCATTTTCCGCGCTTCCACTTTTTTTTGCGTCTAATTCTCTAAACCGGTCGTCGCGCGATTCTGAAAATGACTAATTCAAAACCACATTCGAGTTCAAGAAATTGTTCACTTTAATGGCGCTCAAAGTATTAGTGGTACTGATGCTAACGGAGAGGGTCATGAAGTATCAGTTCTATGCCTTCGCTGTGGGAAAATAAATGTCTGCAACTATAAACAAACAAGTTGTCTACGAAGGATTGAGAGTTCAAGCAGAGAAGATGGAGTATCACTAAAAACTTTCCATAAATTCAGGTAGCGAAGTCAGTCACAGAGTTACTATAGAGTTTAGGCAGACAGTGATGGAAAAAACTTCAGATTTTTTTAAAACCGAAGACCCAAAAATAGAACGCGAAAATGGTCGGCATAGGTCTTCATTTGGAGGGTAAATGCTTCAAAGATGTAGCTGCACTAACGCGCCACTAACCTTTGTAAAAGATCAAAATTGTTATGCAATTACAACTATCACCCATTCGACATCTTGTACTAATAAGAGAGATAATTTACATTAAATGTCATGTATGATAAGAATTGTGAATAATTCTGAGCTTTGAGGACTTTGCCTACGTGTGACTGCATAAAGTAAGTAAGGCTAAAAATTTGAAATACACTGTTAGTTTAAACAATAGTTTATATTTTTCCACATATATGGTTATTAATTTTCCTTACATTTTATAATACATATTATGTTGAAGTAGCACGTAAGCTGATCATTTTTCTTAAATTTTTGAGGTAGACCGGACCGGGTGTAGCAAAAAATATAATAATAGAGTGATGATTTTATCGAATACTAATTAAAGCCATGAAAATATTTCAAAATATAGGCAAAAACTGTTGAAATATGCATGGACCAACAATATCTCGAAATTAATATTTATTATTATTATATTATAAGTCGTTTCCCGCAACAAGTGCGGTAAAGGGCACTTGCCTCACGAGTGATTTAAAAAGTTTACCGAACGTGTTGCATACTATACTTTTTCTACGACCGTTAGTTTTTGGGTACATTTTCTCAAAACAAGACTAATACATTCACTGACGTGACCGTTAGAATTGACAAACGTCAAAATTCAAAGCGTGGGAAATACCTCCGAAAACATCCGATTGCCCCCAAACCCGTGCGGTAAAATCCCGGAAATGTCCGAAGTGTTGAGGTAAGAGGTTAACTGAAACTGGCTCGTATTCCACTCTGTACCTTCTTATATATTGTTTGAGGGGGAAGAGCTAAAGGAATGAACATTGTCTCGGATGACTGATTCCTGTATTGGTGAAAGGTAAAAACTTAAGTTGCGGTTAATATTGTTGGGTTGCTTATAGATTTCTATAGATTCTCGTTTTTTTTTCGTTAGTAGAAGAATTGATTACATCCAAAAATTTTAGTTTTATCAAATAAGATTTGAAGTCCGGTTTCATAATTGTGTTTGGCAACTGCTTGTAAGTTTATTTGTTGTAGTCTTAAGACTCTTTCATGTTCTCTTAGCCAATTTGATATTTTTCGTCCAGTCTCTCCAAAACATTATTTGCTGCATATGCAGGAAATGCTGTAAACTCATGATATCTTAAACGGAATGATGTCTTTGACGGATCGAAGATGTTGAGACCTTTGAGTCATGTAGAATTTGTTTATAATTATCATCACGTTTATCAAGATTACTAACTAACTAAGCGAGAAACCGTATGATTACAAGCAATTTGGGTCACAGTGTACATAAGGAAAATACCGTAAAGTAAGTAGGATATTTTGTAGAGGATCAAAAAGTAATATTTTAGATTACGCTTCCATGTTGCATGAAGCCATTAATTAAGGTTGAATTGTTACAAATTGATATTTTAATACACGAATGAATTTTTGGGTTTAATGCATAACAGGTTTTTCAGGTTTTTTTAGGTTAAACAGACACTGTAATATTATGAAATGGTGCTTATGCTGAAAATTATCCCATGTTAGAGACTCGCTCTCTTATACTTGCTGTACCTGGCAAAGCTAACAGAAAACTGTTACAATTTGCATACCGACGCGCACTTCAATCTGTCACTGTCGCCATTTATGCAAAATTCCGACGTTTCCCACTGGTCTTAACCAATTAATAACCCCCCGATACTTCCGCACAATGCGCCACCCTTTCCCCCAGGCGGATGACGCTAACCAGGACATCATCCCGCAAAAACCCCCGGTAATTTATGCCCCCTCCAAGTTTAAGATCGTTTAGCGATTCAAAATATTTATCGCCTATCAATATTAACGACATCGTAATATTGACAAATCCATTCCGCAACCCTTTCGACCGCCGGTGCGAGCGTCGAAGGGCGGCGAACTATTATAGACGTGTCTCGTGCATTTGCACACTGACACACAATGGGCCAAAGGTGTACCAGATCAATAGACCAAATGGAGCACTTATTGATACATTTAAAAAATAGAAGCTATTGTCGAGCTCTTACAGGTGTTACAATCGGCTGATTTGTTGGCGAAAGGGGGCTTCAAAACGCGATCGCGAAGGGTGATTATCGGTTTGATCTGCCATTGTATGCGGCCCAAGATGTCGTTCGCGGTTGAAGATCCCATATTGATGACTGCCAAAAAGGCGATTAACGAGTTACTTCTGTTAAGAAGCGAATAACTGTGCCAGAAGTCCCGTAGGAGCAGGTGGATCATGTAAGTAGCATTCATAATTGTGATGATAGTAATAGTCGGACCCCAAGCACCAAAATATGTTTTTTTTTAGTTAGTTTACTGCCTGTACTCTTCATGGTTCATGAGTCAGATCCCTATAGAAATATAGGAAACACCAGGAATCGAACAAGAATCTTTTTGGTGTTTCTAGTTATGACTCTTGTCTGCCCATATCTTCCTCTCGGTGCCTCACAACTCTCCGTGTTTGTTATTAGCGACTCTAAGCATACAAAATCGTTTATTCATTCAATATTAGGAATGACAATCAGCATCAATCATATAATCTGCTAATAAGGGCTACTAGATGATTCAGGACTCCCATTTCTAGCACCCTCCATATGGTAGTCTATAAAGCAGAGGGCAAACTGAATTCTCGAGATTTATCTATGAGTTGAGGTATGTTAAATAGTTGATCTCTCGTTCTTCCCCGCTTTTTCAGGAGTTATTTGAGGTGTCAAATAACCCTGCAGTCTTCGGTCGATTATCCTAAGCAAGATCTTGCTCGCGGAAAATTGTTAGCATTTTTGTGTGGATCTCTTTTTGTGGATTGGAATGAAAGCAGATTTTGTTCAATATTATCCCGACTGCCATTCTCTATTGCAGATGTTAATTATTACCTTGACACCTTCTTTTCCCATGAACTTTATCATTTCAGCTAAGATACTGTCTGCTCCTGCAGCTTTTTTTAATTTGAGATGTGTTATTGCTTCTTCCACCTGACTCTTCGATACACGTGGTTCCAGCCTGTTAATTGTGTCTTAGTCTTAGTCTTATAGTTGTATATTTCTATATGGCGGAACGGTTATACAAAATGCTTATAGACTGTTATGTTGCACATGGAACTTCATGCGACAAAATTATTGCATAGTGAGGATACAAAATGATTTTGTGTCGCAATCATATATTACTAATAATAAAGACATCATCCTATCTGCTGTCGGACTGATCTCTTAAAGAGTTGCTTGTATACACATGAGGAAAACTTTTTGTGGGGTGTAAACTAGTCGGTAACCGTTCCCTAATTTTTCAATCGCGTTTACAGAATCGGAATTAAGCAAGATTTCAATGAGCGAAACTATTGAAGTATATGAAGCAAGTGAGGAAGCGCAGGTTTCAAAGTAGGTTTGCCAATATTTCTCTCAAACTCGCCCTTATAATTATTATTAATAATAATTATTGATGGATTTTATTGCCGTTCATTATATTCGTTTGATAATCGGCATCAAAAACGGAGAAGCAAGCATGCTCTAGTTAGCCACTGACCTTTCAAAATTGTAATAATTTTAAACAGAAGTTCTGATCCTCCAGAAAGATAATTCTAAGGCTCTCGTTTCTCTTTCTCATTTTCTCATTCTCTCTCTCTCTCTCTCTCTCCTCCCCGCCCTCCTCCCGCCATCCACTAGCGAAGATTCAATTATTGTCTCAATATAGATTCCCTTATTTTGTTATTGCCACATTTTTCTGTTTGAAGAGTGAAAATATGGATTCGTTTCAAAGACCAGAGGCAACTGGAGAGAGTTAGGTGACCTTGGTAAGTTATTTTTTTCCTATTTTCAGATTCTTTGCCCTTGCCCTTAGAATTATTACAATATAACTATTAGACTAAGACTAGCTGGGAAACCATGATCCTTCCAGGTTCATTAATCGTGAATTTAAATAGTTTAAATGTGGACAAATAGCCAAACGTGCGAGTGTAAAATATTAAAAAATTCTATTAAAGAAACAAGTTTTTATTTATTGGCCATGAATGATAAAATTGACAAAAGCGAGATTATAACCTACAAGAGATGTGTTTATTTAAACGAATCTCTTGCAGGTCTCTAACCGAAAATTTGTTGAGCTATTTAGACTAATTAAACCTCTTTAACCACTTGCCGGTGTCGCCACTAATGTTTTAGGCTTTTCTTCTATACTGTTGTAATGAAAAAAAAATTGACAATATAGAACGCTTTATTCCTGTTTCATCTTGATTTCCCGGCTTCAAGAACACGGGTTTTTGGTTACGAGAAAAACTTTTAGGGAATAATCTCAAAATCCCCTAGCAAGTGACGGTCCTTAGCCCACAACACTTTCAGAAAATCAACTGCGTGATGCACCAATTAACCCCAGTGGTTAATTAGACCCGACTACGATCGTATCGTAAGAATTTCAATCGCCCCAAAACCGTCTAGTTACCTGCGGGCCGCGACCGAGATGGAGAGTGAAAGAGCGATAAAACAAATGACGATTTGGTCGATTAGAGGCCTCCGAGAGAGCGTGTGAACGCATCTAGGGAGCCTTGGATGTTCGTTCCGACGCAGAGAGGGCCATGTGTTCGGCATTTCGAGGGTAGTAAGATCCGGACCAGTGGCGTGTGCAGTCTCTGCGAGGTTATTGACCGCGTTTCAACGGGGATTCTGTGGAAAAAACGTTGACGGTTTCGGGAATTTCGATTTTTCCGCCTACGCCAATGGACGCGTTCGCTTTTAAAACCGAAACCAAAGCGCGCTGACGGTGCCGCAGCGCGTACACTCCGAAATAAATCATACAGAAAGTGAAATTATTTAAAATAAGTCAGGTAAATACAGGTGGTATCTGGCCTATTTTTTGTCGGTCGAGATTTTTTTTGTTTTTATCGACGAAAGGGTTAAGGGATCTATCTCTACTTGGTCAGTTTTTTTTCTCCTACGGTAGGCGTTAGCAGCGGGCCAACGAGGAAATCGGAGAGGACAAAAAACCAACAGCTGATGACCGGGTTTAACTTTCGTTTTTCCTGTGCGGGACATTGTACGTCATTAGGGATGAGTTTTAAATATTTTTTTTTATTATGGATGCCCGAGTGAGCGTTTGCGTAGGTTTTTTTTAGATAACGTTGCAGCTTGCGTTAACAACGAAAACAAGTACTAGAAGATCAACAAGAACGAATCGGAGATGGAACTTCGAGGTTTGAAGGTTTTCACTCTACATTGGCCACAGTGAACCCAACGAAAACCAAGGAGCGGTGTAATGTTTTTGGATCTTTTTTTGACTGTTGACTCTTCTTCGGCATTAATTTAGACAACACAAAAGTCGTGGTGTACTCCAAACTCAAAATCCGCCCTTTACAAAATTGCACTTCCGATGTAGAAGTGAAGTGCAGTGTGAGAGAACAGCTATGTTGAACATCGCCACTTCAAAATATGCACAACTTATTGTTTCAACCATTTAGTATAACACACTATTTATTTACAAATTAATTAATTTATTAGCTAAAATACAAAATTTCAATTTCAAATTCTCGAGTAATTACATCACAGCCCTGAGCCTATCCAGCTTACCGTTAAATTAAAAAGTTATTTTAAGCCTTTCAATATTTTTTATGCTTTTAATTTCAAAAAAATTTAAAATTCCGCCTCCTAAGCAATTAAAAAAAGGGTAGCTTGTAAAGCTGGAGTTTTTACAGCAACAGCAATGGCAGTGGATGCTTTTAGGGTGAGAGTTTTAGAGGCAACTTTAGAGAGAAAAATTGCTTTCAGAATGGAATCTTTTGGGGCGGCAGCATTTCAAGAGAGAGAGAAGATAGCTTTTAGGGTGTGAGCTTTTAAGTCAGATTAGAGAGAGCTTTGGAGGTAGACCTTTTAGAGGAAAAACTGCAATACGTCCTTCTATAATATGTTTTTTCGTTGGGTAAAAATTTAAAAAATATATATTTTTTCTATAGCATGACCTCATAGTTTTGCAATCTGGTACCGTCTAACTAAAATACCAAATTTTCAAGTATTTGTTTTACAGCCTTAAGCTTATCCAGCTTAAAATTAGGTTAAGAAGGAGTGCTTTTATTTTAGAGACAGAGCGGGTTTTTAGAGTGAGAGGCAGCTGTAGAGGGTAGAACATTTGCACACAGCTTTTAGAGAAGGAGCTTTTAGAACTAGTCTTTTATAGACAGCTTTTAGAGAGACCTATTAAATGACTTCACAGACAGAAAAATTAAGATCAATGGTTCGTAACTTTTTGAAAGTTTCTGCCATTCATTTTATTATGGATTACATTTTTGCGCATAGAAAATGACCCTTGTATTCAGAATTCTTTTGTGCTTATGTTTATTATCAGCTCCGTATAATGGATATCTATCCCGCACTGATATAAGAGGGGAACCGACTCCAAATTCGGTCGGCTAGACTCAAGATTCCCGAGAGCCATTAAAAGCACTATTAATTTAATCACGTTTTTTTTTTATCATGTTAACGTCAGCGCGGTAATTAATTTTTAAACGGGGTTAGTGGAAAAAAAAAGATAGACGGCCCGTAGTACAGGGTGTGAAAATTCTAACTTTGATAAAAAAGTGTCCGCGATATTGACGTAATCGCGAAGCGTTGATTTTCCGCTAATTGTCGAAAAACTCGAAAAAATTAATTGTTTAATTGCACATAAGCAGGCGAATTATTCTAATGACATCATTCTCGTTTTTGATTATTGATTTAATTTACTTTTTTTTCGACAAATTAAAACGTAGTAATTAATAAAGTATTTACAATTTGTACAAAACTAAAAATATCGTCAATTTTACGATGTCGCTCTCACTATTGTTACCGAACAGATAAATCTGTAGGATTAAAACTCTTTTGGCAGTTTAACGTGGCAATGTTCAAAATCATTTCACATTAAAATAATTTAAAAATGTCTAATTTCGTTAACATGCAAAATTGATTGATTTTCTCAGATGCTGAGGCTAAATATAGATAATACAAGAAATTAATATTGTAAATTTCATATGCTTCCTGTATTGGCTATAAAATCAGACGCTAAACCAAGAAACGAACGCCGTCAATAAGGTATGGTCTGTTCATAGGTATAAGAAAGTGACCAATTGCTTTTGAATGAGATTATAAAAGGGAGAAGTCATTAACATACAATGCAACAAGATTATTACCTAAAGTTTCGGAATTTAAATTCAGGTAAAATTGTGGTCCATAAAAGAAAATAATTTTATACCTACCTGTGTTTAATATTCTTTGGTTTGGAATACTACTTAGTTTAAGTTTATTAGTAATCATTCTTATTTCGTGTGGGCCACATTGATGTAAATTCCAACATCAACTGAAAATTGTGAATAATTCCATTTCAGTGTAGATGAAACTGATCAAGATATAATACGGGATAAAATTTACCAGTTATACGAGAAAGAAAGCGTGCCTACATTAGATATCTTAATTAGGAGGCTTGAAAAAGATGAAACCGGTGTTAAATGTGGCAGAACTATGGAAGTGTATTCAACACATGGGCTTTAGATTTAAAAAAAATTGACAAAAGGCAAGTTGTAATGGAATCTTTTAGAATTCGGAAATGGCGACTGGAATAGCTAGAAAAAATTAGGATTTACAGAGAACAACAAAGGCCTTGGATGAAACCTGGTTCGACACTTATGATATCCCGGAAAAGGGTTGGATTGACTCAACTGATAAGTGTAAAACAAATGCGCCATCAAAAAGAGGTAAAAGAATAACTATTTTGCATGCTGGCTCTAAAGATGGTTGGATTCCAAATGGACTCTCTCTGTCTGCGAAAAATATTAAAGATTCTTCTCTGGACTACCATGAAGACGTCACCGCTGATTTATTTGAAAGTTGGTTTAAAAACAAACTAGTTCCAAACATTCCTCCTAATAGCGTGATTGTAATGGACAATGCAAGTTCTCACAGTAGAGAGTTGACTAAAACCCTTTCCTCATGTGACACAAAAGCAACGATCCAACGACATTTATATTCCCTTGAACCTACAAAAGGAATACGTCTGTGATAATTATGCAAAAAATCTAGAGCATACAGTTTTAAGGCTTTCACCTTATCACTGTATATTTAATCCCATTGAACATGTTTGGCACCAACTGAAATCTGCCATTCGTCGCAACAATGTTTTTCCCCGTGTTAACTCCAATGTCCTTAAACTTATGGAAACCGAAGTTTTTAACATCCCTCCACAAAGTTGGGCAACTTCTGTTAAACATATGGAAAAAGCAGAACAATCTTATATCCATATTGCAAATAATATAGAACAAATAATAATTAGAACAGGCGATGATAGCGATAGTGATGCTGATATATTATGTGAATAATTTTAGGTGATTTAAGTAGGTAATAAAAATAATTTGTAATTTTATTTTAGATTTAAACATAAATCCATACATAAATAAATAAATATTGTTTTGTATATTTCCTAACAAAACCCCAAATAATTAAATTCTAAGCAAAGTACGGACCTGTTAGGCCATATTTCATTCTTACAGCTTGCCCGGGTTTTTCCTTAATTCGTATCAATTAGTCACTTTCTTATATCTGTGAACAGACTTTACATAACGAGAAAAAGAACTGGGCCTGCAAAAGTAGAGAGACCAGAGGTTTTTCATAACACTATTCTAGTGACTATCCTCAAGTCTTTAATCCTGAGTGGTTTCAGCGTGGGATTACTAGAGTTGCACTGCAAGATCAGCGCAGGAGGGAGTAATTTTTATGGTTTTTGGTTATAGTTATGGATAAGATTATTGCTATGAAATTAGTTATTACCACTCACAGATTTTTCAGTTCTAAAAATAGATGTTGGCCTCATTGCGTAACTAACCAGTATGATAATAAAAGATAAATTTTCCATATTTGGTATCGCTCAAGTACATTAAATTTATAAATAGTGCTGATGTACTACCAAGTAGTTGTGGGGCAACACTAAGCGGTTCAGTGTAAAACTACTCTCTAGAACAAAATCATTATAGAGAGGAAGTTCTTTTTAGACAATGTTGTACATATGCTAGTATATTCAAAATCAAGGCGATGTGCCGTAGCACAAGATGTACACTTAAGGCATTTGCTTCTGGTACCACCATCAAAAATAAGATTCAAAGAGGTGTCTTACATTAGAAATCAAAATTTGCTCTGTTTTTCAATTATTTTTTTGACACAATCTTACAAATATTCCAATTTTGAATAAAAAACAAATCGGAAGCGCCATTGACTTATAGATAGCAGAGAATTGTTATTTTTCAGTGCAGAAATTTTTCCGGCTAATTAAATACAGAACAGTAACGCAATCAACCATTCAACATTTTCAGTGTTTATTGGCTATAACAGGAAGGTGGTTAAAAGAAGTATTTTCTATAAAAAATAAAAATTTTTTGCTTTTTAATGCTCACTGATAACTTTTCTGCAGGCCGCCTTGTATATCGCGAGCAGACGCCACGTAAAACGTTCTTATTTAAACAAACATTCGTCGACGCTATCTTGTTTCGATATCTCTGTAAGGGTGGAACAATACGCGTAGCCATTGTTTGCGTTTTCTTTCACAATAACGACGGAAAAGTTAAGAATGAAAAGAACCAGGGCCGGGGAAAAGATCAAATCGGGGCAGCCCTATTTATTAAACGCAGCCACCCTCGACACTTTCGTCATTCAAGGTCGTCGGGTTTGATTGGGTTTCGATTAAGGTTCGGATTTTTCGAACCCCGGTCTGGTCGGTATTTGCTCGATTGTTGCCCAAACTTTAAGCGTTCCAATTCCAAACAAAAAACACATTATAGAGGAATTACATTATAAAAAATTATAATATTATTTGTCATCCAAGGAACTGTGATCTCCTCTTGACTTTATAATTAACGGGTGACGGTCCAATGGATCAAGTAGTCAAGATTCCGCGTTACCTTGATTGATTGAACTATTCTTCAAATTACACTTTTGATGTACTTGATCAAGGACTTCTACTTTCCAACTCCAGTCATTCGGGATCATCGGATCATAATTTCTTTTTCTTCTTTCTCTTCTTCCAAAGACATAGTTCTGTTTCTGTTTTTTTTTTTCGTAGGGGTTCAGTTTTAACTCTGAGGCGGAATTCTAGCTGTCCTATCACATTTTATCTATTATTATCTCGTTCATGATCGTTCCAGAATCGTCCTCTTACCCTTCCGTATCTCATCCCGTATGGTCTCACTGTTCACCTGATATATCAGTGTTACTCCTTTAATAACTCTTAACTCTGTGACTTTTTGTTACTTATCTTGCTATTACCATGATCTCAACTCAAACTCAATTGAATTTTGCGTCTGTTATGTGGGACTTGCATAGTATAGTATTCTTTCAGCCATTGAGATTGCATGGTCCGTGAACTTTTGAACAGTAAATTTTTTGAAATTATGTACATTTCTTCTTCTTCACTATCACTGATAGTAGTGAATTATTGAAACATCTTTTCGTTGCTGTGAATGGGACCACTGTGATGCTAACCTATTAACACTGTCAACACTTCGGGTTAACAGATAAGACTGTTGCTTTAACAAATATACTTTAATATTTAACAAGCCCATCACCCAAATTGAAAACACACCACGACAGTTTCTAACATCTTTCCACTTTCGTGTAAATGGATGGCGAGATCTTTCGTTTCAGTTTTTGCATTAACTAGTGAACTGCCCTGATTTTAATTCTAATGTACCTTCAAAAACTGTTAAGGACTCCATCTATTGACTAAATTATTTAACGATTTATGTAATTATCTTGACGTTATCTGTCTTAGTCGGTCACAATTTACAACATTAATTAAACATAAATTGTTGTTACGGTGAATATAGTTTTGTAAAGTTCAGCAAATGATATACCGTTTTTACAACCTTTTATGGTTTTCACATCGGAATGAGTTTAAGCCCGTTGTAAAGCGGAAATCCAGGGCCGTATTTAAGATGTTACCCGACAAGAACTGTGCCTGTGGATTGTTGTATTTTAAGAGTAGGGCAATTTGCTTTGATTAAACTGTTATATTAGTTCATATTTTTTTATGAATCTTTCTAAAGCAGTTCCTACCTAAGGTAGCTCGATTTCTTAGTTGAATTTGCCGATTAGATAGGTTGATCTGACAGTAAAATATTTTCAATAAAAAATAGTATGTGGATAATTGATTTATAATTGATGTTTTCCCAGTTTGCCATTGGTAGGTTTGTGAAATCGTGAAAATTAACGTCCGAGATGACTAAAACACCGTATGCCATAGTACGTGACATAGTTGTGCATGGTGTGCAAGAAAGAAAAACGTGTGGTGTCCCAAAAGGTCTACTTGACAGTGGAGTAGAAAAAACATCGGCTTCTAGTTGGAAAAAATGTGACGATTTTCATGTAGAATAACTTTTTTTATTAAATACTGTTACATTCATTTATAGATAAATTTACTCCTTCATTTATATTTATAATAAACATTTTTAAATAAGAATGGATTTTGTCTATACTAATAATCAGTCAGCTTTCAGCATTTGTATGCACGAAGTACTGAAGTTCGTCATTGTCATCTATTTATTGAGGGTTGCAAGGAGAAACCCAATCGAAGCAGGCCTGCGGTTAGACCTTCATAAAAATTATCGTAAAAACGGTACATCGTTTGGAGAAATCTAATGTGCTTTTACTATCAGTTTACTGGGGAGAATATAGTCGAATAATTTTAGTTTCTAGATATTAAGTAAGTGGATTTTAATTTGTTAAAAAATCAACATTATTATTATTATTATTAATTATAAGAAGCAAGCAATTTCATTTTTGTTCTATACGGGTACGTTTCCAGTTCGAGTGTAAAATGAGTAACGCACCAAAAATAACAGCAATTTAAGTGGTGCGAAAATTTTAAAACGACTGTACGCGGAAGAGCAAACGCGGTATTAGATATTTTTATAATAACCCGCCCAAGGATAGCAAACAAATTACCCGAACCGGCAACTGTTTAAACATTATTTTTCTTCAACGAGAAGACTACTTATTTTTCCGGCAGGAGGTTCCATTTGCATGATTCATTCAGCATTAATACTGAATGATCACGGGGCCAGCCGTAAAAATAGTAAAACCGCCGCGGGTCGCGTCTGAAACCCACCCCCTCCTGGGGTTAATTTTTCAGCTCGAAATTTATTGCGTTGCGAGGCATCTGGGAGATGCACCCAGACTGTGAGAAAATAATACCGCCCGACGTTGCCACATCGTCGAAGGGTTAGCCTGTACCTCTCATAGAAATAAATAAGTGAAGAGTGTCCAAACCATATTTGCTATAATATTTAACCGAATCCTCCCTGTAAAAGAGCATTCATGAGCTTAATCAAACATTACTAAATATAAAAAATCCACTTCATTTAGACGTAAAAAAAATTAATAATGATTCACACTGTTTCCGATGCCAAAATTTAAGTAAAGATATAAAACTCAAGCTTTGTTACAGTAAATATTCTGCCAAGTCGGTTGCTGTAGAAGAAAGATAAAGAAAGCCTTTAGAATTTTGAACACTCATGTAAACGTTACTGTTACGGACAACGCCAATTCGATCACGTATTAGATAGTCTGAAGAATTCTGGATGATGTTTTGTTTCGCGCCTTCTATCATCAAATAGTCCTGTTTAAGAGGATTTTTACTTACAATGCCTCCTCCTCCAACCAACCAACATCGGAGCATTTAAATTCGAAATCAGAAAGTTTTGCCTATGTTTTAAGTTTTGTTTATGTCTTTTTTTGCGTAGAGATGATATGCTATTATTTCATGCGCATGACTGTTTTTCATTTGTTTTTAAATAGTTATGTTGAAAAGCGCATTGAATACGAATATCGACACCTTCAGATACTAAATCTAAACCTAAATTGGTGTAACTGTTCTAACTAAAGGCAATATTTATTTATTTCAGTGACTCTATAAAAGACTCCACCTTGAAGGGATATTGGAAATATGTTTGACGAGGGGTTGACATTTATCCATCAACTGGCCCCAGTAGCATTTGTAAACATTTTCTTAATATGTTAACTGAGACCACCAATTATTGTAGTATTATTCCTAGGTGAGGTCTAAGTTGGAATTTGGTTGTCATATGGTCCGTATTTATAACTACCATAATCAATATGTGGAGTCCGCCAAAAGGCATTAAGGCATCTAAAGTATGTTTACCCTCAACGGGGACTTGAGCATAACCACTTCCTCACTTGACTGTGCATCGCAAGTTACAGTCACTGTCATTTCTCCATAAACTAATCTAAGATTGACGGCCCATTTCTTCTGGAACAACTATAGCATCTGGGAGGCCCAATATTTCTATCCCATCCACAAAATTTGCTCCAATGATGCGGTTTCCCTTCGACCCAGTAGCTGCTACAGTTTTGGAAAACCCCAACATTATCAACAGGTAAAATCAAGATTATAAGACTTATTTTGAAAATGAAATTTGGGTGGAATTTCCTATCCCCAGGAAGGATATTTTTAAACTTGAATCTGCGTAGATATGAAAACTAAATTTAAAACGACAACTGATGATATAAAATGTTATCATGCGGTTCATTTTGTTATTTTAGTTACGTTTAATTATTATTTATTTATACGGTTAAGTTATTTTGTTTTATTTGGGTAGTAATAGGTGACTTAAATTTTGTCTTTCTACCACTAATTTTATAATGAAATGGGATGGTGCTTTTAACGTCACCTTTTGATTTCAGAATGTTGTTTCTTTTGTATTCTGCAAAATCTCACGTTGCATTTCTTTGTGATGTTGGTAAATTGTGTATTCAAAATTATCTACTCCTTTCACCAGGCTTAAATGTTTTCTTGACAACGACACCTGACTTCTCTGACTTCCTATCTTATTCTCAGTAGTTGCTTTGTTTAGATTGCAATTGTTTTATTGCGAATCTCTCTTTTCTCTTCTTTTGTACGGAGACCTAATCCTAATGCATTTTGTTCTTCCCACATGGTTCGGCGACCATCGAACTGGACTTTACCTTCCCAGAGGGACCAAACACTGCTAATCCACAAAAAAAGAACCTTAGGATGACTTCAATAATAATGTCCATTGATATCAGTATGATAGGAATCAGTATAGTTTTCTTAGGATCTGCATAATGTCCACAGTTTGAAATTTTTGAAGCTAGCTTCGAAGTCCTTCATGTTTGCCGATGATACAGTTCTTGTAGGTCGTGGTAAAAACTTACAGGAAATTGAAAATACTAGATGAATAGCATATTACTTAATAGCATAATAAGCTTATCAAACCACATCTGAGACCCCTTACACCGTGTTGGGGAATTGCCAGTGCTTTTCTCATTGATAAGTCGCCAAGAACGCACAATAAAAGTAATTCACCTGGCCATTTAAAAAAAATAAATAAAATATGATATATTTACAATAAATGGGTTACTTAAATCTCGAGGATTAACACAACTTTGCAAGAACCAGAAAAGGACAGGACTTTTTATAAGTATCAAGAGAGAGTATAACTAATCTATTTTGCAAATTAAAAGGGCCGATTAAAGTATTACCGGATACCTTTCCAAACATTGATAGAAAAACCTGCATTGAAAGTTGGTTCATCGATCGGAGCGTTCTCATTACTCCCAAAATGCGCGTTGTGAGTGTTAAATAATTTTGATAGTCGGTCTTAAATTCTTTACTTGTATTTGGGTTATTCTACCCAAGTTAGGAATTTTGTTTTAGGAATATTGGTGATACCTGTCAGCGGTCTTAATGCAATTTTAGGGTTTTCCTCAATTCTGTTTAGCGCTCTCTCATAATCATAATTTCTCATAAACTTTATTTGCCCCTGACACTGACTAAATAATCCAATCCACGTTCTGCTAGATTTCTATGTGGTTGTCTTCTTTGTAGAAACCATCTTTAGAAAAAAAAAAACAAATTAAAAAAACGAACGCGAACCCCAATCAATATAAATTTCAAACTGAAAATAAAAGAATGCTATCAATTTTGATTCAAGGGCTGATTTTCAATTTTTTATGAAGGAAAAACTTTTCTGATTTTATAAGGAAAATATCTTAATGTCAATCCACAAAAAAGTTATTGCAGTTTTTGTTACCTGTACCGCTCAAAAGTTAAATCGCTGACTAAAATTTGACATTTATAAATTTAGAATCAGATTCAGCGTACCAAAATGAATAAAACGCTATACTGTCAAAACTCAAACATTTATATCCAATTGATATAATAACCTAAACAGAGTACAACATACAAAACAAAGAAAATTAATCAATTTTATATTACTGCCCTTAACTGCCCAAAATCTTGGTAGAATATATCAAGCTCTGCGTACTCTGCGTAATAGATTTACAATTTAGACAGAAAAACTACGAGCTCATTACAATGTATAATTCAGAGAGTTTATCATTTTGTTCTGAACTTTTTTAGGATAAGAGTCTAACGAGGGAAGTAACCGACCCAAAATCCTTGACCATCCGACACAAGAAACGAAGCATCTTCATGCCTTTCGCAATTATTTTATCACGACCCTCGAATTTCAATAAATCCACAGGCATTTAACGGCACCAACGAAGCATATTGTTACCCCATCGAAAAGATCGTTCTTGGAGAAAATCAAGTTTTTAATGTTATGAAAGGATTTATACTTCATTATTATACATAATGTTGAACCGAAGACGATATGCAATAAGTTAAAGAAACACTTAAGCATCAGGGATTAAAATTAAACTTAATATAGAAGTTGTGCGGGTATTTAAGTCTGGAATAAAAAAAACCAATGACCGAAAATATAAAAATCCCATTCTGCGACGAGGAGCCGGCAACGTCGGTCGGTTCTTGCCCTCTCGAGGGTCGTAGGTGGTTCGGTATCAGGTGGAAATAAGAGGGCACTTGTGGGACGAAAGGCGAACACAAGAAGCGAAACGAAATGTTTGATTGGTGGTGCTACGCGTGACCTTGAACGAGGGCGCGCCAGAAGTTTCGCCCTGTCGACTGACTGATCCTGATTGCTATATTAACGACGCGTACTTTTTGGGAGTTTGCAATGACAGATCGTTTTGGAACACACAGGAAATTATGTCTACAGTGCAACGGAAAGCGACACCAACGCCAGTTATGATTACTATACTTCCTCCCTTGCGTATCGTAAATGGGTTTCTTCCTCAAGATAGCTCGTTAAGTCCCATGATATTATAAATTGTTCCTCATTTAAGTTATAACCGTAGCTGACTAACACACAGCTCGAGGAAAAATTTGTGAAATGGTTACCACAGTTCATTGTTGTCGTTTGGCAAACTAGATGACAAAAATCATACAATTAATTGGGTTGCTATCATAAGCGTGTCGACTTCAGGTAAAACGCAAGGGAAAAGCTGCCAATCGGATCTTATTTAAGTCCGATCCGGTCCAGTTTGCCAGTTTCAAGGTTATTATCCGTAAATGACGCGCGGAGGAGTAGAAAAAGTGTATGAAGGCGAAGCCGGCGATAATTGAGTCTAAGTGTGAAACAAGAATACTAAAAAATAATCCCCCGTATCGAACGACGCAGCAATATCTACAACTACTGTCACAATACTCGTCTCGCGGTTTTTGTCGCGACCGGGACGAATCAGCACCAAATTGTATGGAAGGAGTCGGAAGAGACGAATTAGAACCTCTGAAAAACACAACAACGCCAGCTTCATGTGAGAAATAAACGTGACAAAAAACAAGTTCTCCTTCATACATTAAAAATTCGATTATTATTTCCTACAAGAAACAATTTTGGGGTAACAATATGCTTCGTTGGTCCCGTTAAAGGCCTGTGGATTTATTGACATTCGAGGGCCTTGATAAAATAATTGCGAAAGGCATGAAGGTACTTCGTTGCTTGTATCAGATGGCGAAGGATTTTGGGTCAATAATTCCTCTCGTTAGACTCGTATCTTAAAAAAGTTCAGAACAAAATGATAAACTATCTGAAATATACATTGTAATGAGCTCGTAGTTTTTCTCTATAAATTGTAAATCTATTGAGAGCTTGATATATTCTACCAAGATTAAGATTAAGGGCAGTTAAGGGCAGTAATATAAAATTGATTAATTTTCTTTGTTTTGTATGTTGTACTCTGTTTAGGTTATTATATCAATTGGATATAAATGTTTGAGTTTTCACATTATAGCGTTTTATTGATTTTGGTACGCCGAATCTGATTCTAAATTTATAAATGTCAAATGTCAAAGAAAGGAAAGTATTTTCTAACACACGCGGATTATTTAGTCTATCTCAGGGGCAACGCTAAACAGAATTAAGGAAAACCCTAAAATCGCATTAAGACCGTTGGCAGGTATCACCAATATTCCTAAAACAATTGCAAGTTTACTGATATGTTGCAATCCTTTACATCCGTATTTTTTGTATAAATTACTAGTTAGGTGACGTAAATAAATGATTTTTTAACTTAGGTAGACTGACCCAAATACAAGTACTGTATCCTTACCATTATCTAAAAGTAAAGAATTTAAGACTATCGAAATCGTGCATTTTTGGAGAATGCAAGGATTGTTCGAAGAACCAACTTTTAATGCAGGTTTTTCGATTAATGTTTGGAGAGGTATCCGGTAATACGTTAATAGACCCTTTTAAATTGGAAAATAGATTAAATGCTAATGCTTACTTAAATTTTCTTACAAACGATCTGGCGAATTGATGGAGAACATTTCCATACGTACTCGCTTGGAAATGTTCTTTCAACATAATGGAACAACTTTTGGCAGGATAAAGGAAACTGATAAGATGAAAATTTTGCAAACATATGTGTAATTCTATTCGAGTCGAGTCCAGAAATATCACTAAGGAACTTAGGGACAACAGCTTCGAGATTCTTCGTGCAACTGGAAATATTAGAAAAAGATGGCTATTATCGATTTAAAACACTGGAAATGCGGAGTTATGATTTAAACTTAAAGGTTAATGTTACTTTATTTTTCATAAAAATAGCGCCGGCTGGTATATCTTATTCTCGTGACAGAACACATCTTGTTCGATTTTTTAAGAAAAAAAATCAACCCACAAAAATTTATTGCAGTTTTTGTGATCTGCACGCCTCAAAAATTACGTCCCTGCCCAATTTGCTACTTTCTCTCAAACTGTTCCAGAAATATTAACAAAGACCATTTTCAAGTCCATTCTTGTCAGTGGCTCCGCTAAGGGGCGTTTCCTAGTTTATATAGAAAACTAGGGCTTATTTTAGACGTAGATGTTACAACGGTGCTTCAAGTTCTAAATGAACAATAACTAAAGGCTGCATTAACCCCAGTTGTGGATCAAAGCAGTACTTCTGAAACAATGAGAACTTCATTCAAAAAGGGTGTGGAGACAAGTGGTTTTCCATTCACATCGATTTAAGCGTTCCTGTTCGTTGGTTGCTGTCTTATAGGCGCGTTATCAATTATTGCTTGTCCAGCCTCATTTACCTGTAATATCCTTAGGATTAATCACTACCGCCTTTGCCGTTGCGAGTGACGCGTGTGTAGACCAGAAAATCAAGTTTTAATTGGGCAGAAATTGTTATGATGGTAGTCTCGCGTGCTTATCGATCGCGGTGGATGCATTAAAACGCTCTTTTTTTACCTCTTATTCTTGCGAGAGCAACGGACAAGGTCGGCAAACGGGGGGAAAGACGTAATTAGATATATTAGAAGATATACGGACGGCCCGTAACAAGTTCGGTGATTTCTACATCTGCCTCAACACACCGCTAATGCTGTCTTAATTGTATACCTTCTGGGTATACGTAAGTAAATAAATAGATCCAAACAAAGGACGAAGCACAGAAAACAATGATTATGGTGCTTTGCTTAACTTTGAATAATTCCAGTAAATAAATATATAGTAGGAACACTTCGATTAGCATCCTAAACAGGGACTGCATTTTTTTTGTAAATGTATTTGAAGGGTTATATATATTATATATTATATATATTATATATTAGGCTAATGTTTAATTATTGTCTTTTAACTTTAATTAATTTCAATGGATTTAACATATTTGTTATGTGGGCAAACTATTACAATCAAGAGTGAAAATTCGGAAGCACAAGCGGGTTGGTTAAAACCATCTGAACTAACCTCGTGCGAGAAGAATGGGAAGTCAACTGGTTCATTGTTTGTTACTTTTTGTTTATGGGAACTGCAGGTATTTTTATCCAACTACTAATCAGGTCTTCATTGTGATTGCTTGTAGAAGACTCAAGGTCTGAGAAACAATTTTGTGGTAGCCCCATGCGGTTAAGTTTTTCCTATGAACGAATTGCTGGTTGAAGAAATCATACGTGGAATATGATGTAGCACATTGTCGTGCTATGTATTACTATTAGTATAACTACTAGCTTTTTAACCTTTATTAGCTTGTCCAAAATTAGTATCACTATTCATACAAAACCATACTGTTCTAAACTAAACCTGGGTGCATGGAAATCGCTTACGAATATGCTTTGCACGTGATTATCTGAATTGGATATTGGACAAATGGGGGTCTGTTCTGTTCTCAGATGAAACCAGAATATGCCTTTTTGGTAGTGACAGACGAAGTGTATCAAAGACCAGGAGAGCGATTTGCAGAATGCTGCAATGAAGAGCGAAGCCCCTTATGGAGGTGGCTCCTGCATGATATGGGGTGCAATTTCTATGGACGTCCGAACTGACCCTGTTTTCATCCATAGGGACGTCGTGGTCAAGGGACAGGAGGTTTAACAGGTGTTAGGTACATCGTGGTACCATTTGTCGACTACATTGGATAAGTATTCATTTTTATGAACGACAATGCTAGGCCGCACACCGCAAGGATCGTACAAGATTACATTACAGAAGTCGGTATTCGAGTTATGGAGTGGCCAGCATGAAGTCCCGACCTCAATCCGATCGAATATTTATGGGATAAGTTAAAACGGAGAATTCGAGCTAGACCTCAACCTCGATCCCAGAGCTTATTGTTGCAGTAGAGGAACGGTGGCTTAACATTCCACCAGAAATCATAGCGAACTTGATTAGACCTATGTCTAATCGAGTAAGAGATGTTATTGATTCAAGAAGGAATCAGTCCCATTATTAAAAAATAATTGTTGAGATGCTTATTGTCAATAACCATATTTGTTTTTAGTAATAAAAGAAAGTTAATTTCACACGTGCAGTTATTTTACTATGCTAAACCTAAAAAGCAGAAATGCATTTTAATCAATTCAAACTCGAATTAAAGCATATTAAATTGTCTTTCAAACGGCATTTATTTTTATTCGATCCGTAGTTTCTAAAAAAAAATGAAATTGAAGTCAAAAGTTCACATAATTTCGGGGAAAACATGTAAAGGAACCCCAAGACCAACTCTCCCATTCATATTTTGCTTATTTTGAAAGATTCGTATATAATGAATAGATGAAATCTTAATCCTTTATAGGTAATTGAATCCTTTAATAGCCTTACCTACAAATGGTACTGGTTATCACAAGAAAACACCTAATCCTGCACAGCCAGTGATGAAACATATAGATAAAAGTCAACTACGCTGGTATGGGCACCTGAAGAGAATAGACAATGACAGAAGAACTAAGAAGGTGGAGAGAAGGTACAGCCGAAGAAACAGAGCAAGAACACAGCTAACATGGGACCAAAACATTGAAAACGTACGAAAAGAGAGAAGAACAGATGGAGAAAATTTATACATGAGCTGTAAAAATTATTCAGTATTACACCTCGGGGTAGATTGGTTTAAGATTACAAATAATACACTTAGGAAGTGTGAAAACAAATACTAACACACAGGCAAGAATATGAGGAATCAGCTAAGTGTACTTTACATAGCAGATAAAATACCTGTTAAAATCAGTAATCTACTCCGAAGCTACTTAATAAGCAACCAGTTCTCGATTTTAACAATTTGTGTTCGGAAAATTTGGTTGGTACGCAAAAATGATGATCCAATAACGGTCATGTCTCGATCGGTACACAATTTAATTACGGCGCATGCGCGTGACCGTTCGTTGACGGTTTTCCGGCTGGTCGGAAGAAGCATTATAACTTACAGACGAAGCTTCCGTCGAAACGGCACCAATTCGTTTTTACGTTAGAAACGGAAAGGTGCATCCGAAGCGATCGCAATAATTTTCAGCGGCAACAAAGGGATAGCTCGAAGGGAGTTATTTATTAATATAAATTCGTTTAATATGTGTACCCCCATCGTGGCGGTTATACCTACAATAAACAATAAAATATTGCGCAAAGTAGACAACGTAATCTACAGTGCTGCTGCTCCATTTAGTGTCTCTAATGATATATCGTATGTGAGCGGTAGAATATGTACGGGGCCCCACGCAAGCTCACAAGCCCTAAATTCTAACCGAGTGCGACATCGATAAACAAAAATCCATATCTTTATCGAACCAGGTGCCGTCGTACGTCATGTTTAAACCGAGATATGCCCCCGAGATAGGAACGAAGAGGAACGTAGAATAAAAAAAAGGTCCAAAACACACACGCTCGCACACGGTCCAGCTCACCTTAATGAAGAGTTAGTCAGTAGTAGTCCACTGTCGCTCTCTTGGCCGTGGTTGTTATTGAATACGCACCGAATGGTGGGAATTGCAGCTGTGCTCTGTTTATTTTTCACCTCTGTTCACTTTAAAAACAAAATGCGAACGAATTTTTACAGTGATTTAAGGACAACATTGCATCTAGATGTTATGTCTCTCTTCCACAACGGACAGAAGTTAGTTGTACATTTTCATGCATTATTAAGAAATACGAAATATTTTAAATTTAATTTTTAATTTAGTTAAATATAATGGGAAGGAATCATAGATTTAATACCTAATGGATTATGGGGAAAACTGGACATTTTGTTAGTTTTTCATGTTTTTTCTTCCAGATAAAATAACAACTATTTTGCAACATTTTCAATTAGAGTGTTTTTCAATACTATGAGAGCTCGAAGTGCTTAAAGTACCTCCTTAATTGAGACTGTTTTTATTTTTTGCGAGATTACTAGATACAGGTAGGAAACGAGTTGTATGTTTTGCGGCTTTTAAATCAATTATTATTTTATTGTTTTTAAATCTTTAATGTACATGGTAACCTCTCGGCCTTCCCCTTACTCAGTTTATCAGTGTAAAAATGGAAAGACATGACATTGCCAATAGGAGAGAAAATACTTAATCTCCAGTGTCGACTATAATTTGCAGCAAGCATTTTAAACCAACAAATTGTTACAATAAATTTGGACAGGTTTTATAAAAACAATACCGTATCTTTTATTTCTGATTTTCCAAAACATTATCAGAAAAAACAGAGAACTAGAAAATCTCCTAGGAATAGACACAATAGAAAAAATGGACAGTCATGGCCAAGATGAGCAGCGAAGAACAACAAATCTGCAGTTTGGGAATGTTCTAAGAAATTATTGAAAGGATTTTTTAAGTATATTATGTTATAAGTTTGGTGCACAAGTTCTATTATGTTTTTACAATAATCTTGATGTAATTTAATTACCCCAGAGATTGAATTTGAGCATTTCTGTTGCTAAGTTTGCTAGAGAGGTCTCGGCACGGAGTTTGTTCAGGTCAGGTTCAGGGTTTATACTATATATTTAATTATAGTTCAACACCGAGTTTCAGCAGGAACCTATTTACTATGTGGAGCATTATGTTATTTACTTCAGGCCCCTAAACTTCTTACATGGAACTAGAAAAGTAAGTTTACTTCTTTTATGTCATTTTTAGGTTATGGTGCACATGTTTCATTTTGTTTTTTAAAGAACCGACATATAAAAACAAAATACTCAAGATATCAAGATACAGGATCCAAAAGAACCCTGCATATCATCTGTCCAATAGGAACAAACCAAACTTCTTTTCTATTTTATACAGACTTAATTTAACATTCAAATACTTGTCACAACTTAATTATAAAATACTTTATAAAATTTTTATATTGGGAAGCCCAGGAGAAAATGAGAAAATAATTCTTTACTGCAAGAAAATACCTACACGGTGAAGAAAAAAAAGTATATGAGTGTAAAAGAGGCGATTACAAAGGTTGTATGTGTAGTAATTGGTACATAAATGTAATTATTTATCAGCTAATTAACACTTGAAACGATGGTAAATATATTTTTTAAAATTTAATATTATTACTACAGAATATCCATTTTTTTTTTCAGAATCTGTTAGTGTAAAGTCTCATGTAGGGCACACTGATTAATTAAGGACAAATACCAAGCTAAATTGTAAAACAAAATAGTGTATATTTATATTATATATTTTTATATTATGTGTTATGTTTATTCGTAGTAAATATTTATATATCATTTTAAATTCTATAAATAAAATTTATAATAAATTAATGCTTATTTGTGAAAAGTATCGATTGATTCAGTTTCAATTTGGAACTAGCCGCCGCTTTTTGATTGGTCCGCACCGTTCGAATATTAACATATGCTCAGCAGCCTTTTAAGTTGTTCGGTGTACGTTATTATCAAAACCACGTCAATTTTTATAAAACGGTTTCGTTCGAAAAAAAGAGAAACAGATCAACCTCTATATACTTGTGCACGTTCCCTTTCTAGTTTCGGTCGGAACGCGGCAATTCATTACAAAAAGGTGCCCGTTACAAATTACGCGATATTAATTTCGTTACAATGGCCGCTGTTTGTAAACAACTTTTTTTTTAAATTTATAATAACCGCTATACTATTGCTAAACTCGCGTTCATATATATATATACGTTCGGGAGAGCGTGGACAAAAGGCTTTTTTCTTCCGAGTCCGAACGAGGTATTAAAAACCGTGAAATTGAGAAAAGTTTTACGGGTATACTGTATTAGAAAAGAGTATACGGTGACGTCATCGTTTCCCGGGCGAAAAAGCTTGTCTCCCTCTCAAGACCGCGTTAATTTGTTCCGCTCTAGCTTCTGAACTCAAGTATACATGAATTAGGTCTACATCCCAGGTAAACTACAAAAAGTTAAACATTTACTTGAAGTAATTAGTATCAGACTAGCCAAGATGTACAAAGCAAATGCATTTGTTATGGTTTCTATCAATAATGATTTCCTTTCACTTTATTTCCACTGTTTCGCAGCGTTTATAACAGTATACACTTAAACCAGCCAGTATTGCTCATCTTTCTACAATTCTCTTTTGATAAACTTTTTACCAACAGCGCAGAGTTTGTTGGAACTTGAAAATTTGTTTGATGATGATAATCTAAACATTTACCTCGCATAATGAATGTTAATGATTAACCAATTACAAAGTTATATATGTTATAGGTAAATGGTCTTTAAAACACCTTCATGTTATGGTGAAGATTGCACACAATCCTCACTGCAAGTACTGTGGGCATGCATTCTGAAAAATTTTGTTGCTGATGCCCATGTTTCATAGATAACCACATAGTATATTTAAAGTTTGTTAGTTAATTTTGTAAGCATATTTAAGCAGGTTTTTTGAACTCTTTGGATTGTGTTTACGTCCTCATGATCTAAACGTGACCCATAAAAAGCATCAGCATCAGCATCATAGCATCAACTCTCTATAAACCTCTTCCGCAATTGGTACAGCATCTCTAAAACCTCAGCTTCCACGACTGCTTTTAATTTTTCGCTCTCTACAGCAATCTCCAAAATATGTTCTAACTCATTTTTACCAAAAATTAATAGACTCCATTTGATACTTTTATGCTTATCTGGGAATTCTACTATATTTTGGAAATCTAATTGCAGCTTCTTCCCGATCCTCTCAATCAAATTCACGCAAAAGTTGTGTGTCATTCCCATAAAAATGAACCGAGCACCGATTATAAAATGTCGGACCTAATATTGAACCCTCAGGGACGCCGCCTGTAACGAACTCTGTTGTAGACACAACTTTTTCAACATACTGATATCAATTTGGTAAATGGTGCTTTGATCAGGCATCCAATTTTTAAAAAAATCCAAGTGACATTCACGCGGAGCACTTGTTCTCATCCAAACCTCGTGGGTAGTCAAAAAAGACAAGGCATTTGGTACTAGATGTGTGGTGGGGCAAGTATATGCTTCTTCTTCAATTTACTACATATCATCATCATCATCATCACTTTGCCCTACAACGTTGTCGCTGCAACGCTTCCTGGGACGTCCTTCTGGTGGGATCTCCTCCCGCACAAAATTTACGAGTCTTCCTATACACTTCGAAGTACATGGTTCAAGTCAAACCATTTTCCACGTCTCCATTTGCCTTTATTCTATTGTGGTGTATCCTATTCTAATTCCACCCAATCGAACGTTTCGCAAATGAAGTAAACCTCTGTAAGTCAGGTAAACTTACCCCCTTGCCGAACTCGTTCACGTGCGGGTGCGTGCCACCTCTACTCGACAAAAAAAACACCACGCGAACGAACCACCGTTTGCCAAAATACGACACAATGGTCCTTATCGTCGAATATAGATCAAAGATCGGCGTATTGGTAGGCGATCGGATTTCTCGCGTTCAACCCCTTATTAACGCGTCAGGGCCGTATCCGCCTACTTTCGAAGAAGTTTTAAATTAAATTAAAAATACGCGTCAAGTCAAAGTGGGCGTACAGCACCGCTGACCACTGCTGGGATCTACGAGGTCACCTACAGAGACTGAGATAAAACATGTCCCCTCTCCCCTTATCGTCTACGCCGGCAAATGGGTGCTTGACTGTAGAGCTTTAGAGCTCATTTACATTTGGTGGATAGATTTTAACCACCGCACTAGTAAAAATCATTGCTATTGAAGTTAATAGTTGGTTCTCTGATCACTCTCTTAACCTAAACCCATCTAAAACGACTTAAATAATGAAAATTTCAATTGGACAGCGAAAACATCCCTTATCACAATATCACAATATCAAATTTCATGGCATATATATTGATAAAAACACAATGTGAATACCTAATATCAAAATTAAATTCTCAAAGCTATGTTGTGAGACAATAAAATCAGTTGTAAAAATCAAAGAGCCGATTCAGGTTTATTTTGCGAATGTTGACGCAAGTTTAAGAGATAAAGGTCAGTTTCTGAGGTTGGTCAACCCCCGCTGCAGATGTTTTTATTGCCCAAATTGGTAAAAAAAATAATATTTTTACTGCACTGTCTTTGTTCCTGCGTCAAAAATTAATAAATTGCCAAATAACAGAAGAACTTTTTCTCGTGTAAAAGATTATTTACAAATTTTCTTTTATTATATCGTCTTTGCATAAGCACAATAAGCGACCTTATAAAAAAAAACAGTGCGACCCTGTAAACTCGCGAGGGTACGGGAAGCCGAATTATTTATCCGGCAACCCTTCGATTTTTCGGGGGTAGTCTATTCTTATCGACTGTTGACACAATTATTACTATTGGTTCCGGGATCATCCGACAAATGGATTAAATCGTTGACTTTGTATTGGGTGTTCGTGCCCGTATCCAAAATGTTTTTTTTTTTATAGAGAGGGCGATTAAAGGTCTTTGTTTGAGGATACTGTCGACAATAACTACCTACAATTGCTATAAATGTACTGTGTAGAAACTAAAATGATTTGTTTTCACTTCAGTGAAATAAAGCTGCCACCTTTTAAGTACGTTTACTTTGCTACAGTGTATTTCACAATGGTGTAGAGTAATAAGCCCTCGTTAGGTATTCTAAACAGACTACAGAGAGACCATTGTTTCGCACTGAGTTCATTGCAAAATTCTTTTTTGACTGAGTGCAGCCAGTGCCACCCATCAAATTAACAGTTTTGCCTATTGTTATTCTTTTATCAGCATTGAAACTGGGCGCCAAAGGTGATTAGATACTCGCAAACAGTTTATATTAACAGAATAAAAACTATAAATAATGAACATAATAGTAAGTACCCTTATTTTTAATTAAACATTATAATATTCTTCGTCGTCTGAGAAACTCTGATCTCCTCTTGATGTTACAATGAACGAGTGGATGGCGAGTGGGAGAGCTTGAACATCGAATTTGTTCTATACAGAATCAATTTTAATTATTTATGCTCGGTTTGAAAGGCAATACAAATGAATTCTGAAAATGAAATATGCTATAAATTAATTTGTTCACAAGGCAGATCCAGTCACATATAATTAATTATAAAAGTTACAGAATCAAGTACTATGTACTGTTCCACAGTTAGTGCTAAAAAAGTAACGTTAGTAATGTAAAATTTTGTATAAACAAATTTAAATAATAAAATCAATAAGTTTGCACTATATTATGCATATTCCTTTGTCAAAGTTTATCTCCCAGGAAACAACGTAACCCAAAAAAAACAAATTTCAATATAACTTAAAAACTCAAGTTTGGGAGAATATTATTAGGTGTAAGAGAAATTAATTTTAATGAGTGATCAAATTGTTAAAGCAAAACAATATAAAAATGTAGGATTGTATTGCTTCTCAGTATATGTTTACGTTCAAGTACTCAAGATCCCACATTTTATCCTCTTCCTTATTGTTAGTTCTTTGGTGTCGCTTCATGAATGGCTTAATCAATTAAGCTCATAAAAGTTCAATAGGATTTTTCTTTTGCTTTATCTTCTACCGCGTATTCCATTGGTAAATGTAATAAAATAATAAAATTCAAAATTCAGTGGAACTGGAGGGAATTTTAAAAATTAAAAAACGGAAAGTATTGGTTCAAACGCATATTATTCACCTGAAGATGGCTGCAGTTGAAACGTCGGTGGATGTAAATAAAAAGACAGTGGAAGCCGAAAACATTTCATTTTGTCAATTTTAGCGACTAAATTCAAAAAAGCGTTACAATCACGTGAAATACTAAAAGAGGTGCAAAAACTCCCAATTTCATTTCAGGACTACAATACAGTTCCCAATTTGACGCGATTGGTTAGAATCCATCTTATCACTATTAAAACGTAGCCGTCTATTTAAAAATCCGAAGAAACTGAATCTCGTTGCGGCATATATGATTAAGCGCGATCAGGTAGTCCCGAGAGGGCCCCTTTAAGCTTTAAAGTAACGCCAGGTAAAAAAAAATTGGACGGATTCAGATCGGGGCGTTTTAAAAAAACAACGAGCTCTGGCCGTGTGACACATTTTTTTATCGTTCGTAGAGCTCGGACGATTTTGCACAAGATTTATTAACGAATCAGGTGAATGTAAATTGTATATTTATATAGTGACAAAGACTTCGTAGCATAAAAACAATTAGCGTGTTTCTAGGTTTATAAAAAACCTAGCCTTTATTTCCATTTGAGTGTTATAAGAAAACCATTGGTTTTACAGGTTTAACTTTTATAATAATGCATTCAAAACGTTTCGTGTTGCTTACTTCAGTTTTTTTTTATAATTTTTTTATAGGTTTCTTAAAAACCCTATTATAAAATAACTTAGTCTGTAAAATGATCTTAAAGCATCAGTGGTGCTCAGAATGACCGCCAAAGGCGGTGTTAAACTTTAACTAGAAAACTGAAAACTAAACATGCTTCGTTCAAGAATAAGCAGTGACTGAAAAGTGCAGTTACGATGGCATAATTGACATTTGCGCAAAAATAATTTTCAGTTTTTTTCCCGTTAACTTAACTTAACTACTTGATAACTTCTAAAACTATAAGTATTCCAAAATCACCTTAGGTTTTATTGCAAGGGCAAGACAAGTATTCCAAGACCCCTACCTAATTAAGTAGGTTATTTTAGTTTCTAATATTAATTGAAAGCCCATATTAAATCATAAATTTTTCAAAACCGAACCTGGTAATCATGGCGTTCTTTTATATGGCGGCCATTTTATGTTTTCTCGAATCGCCTTTAATACCTTCATAAAAACGGTATAACATCACATTTTAAACAATGTCTATAGGCGAAGAGAAAAACCACTAGAGACTACTAGACACAATATCGAAAATTTTTACCCAAATCATAGTTGAAGATTCTAGACCAATAATTCCAATATGCCAGCAAGAATTTAGAACGAACAGATCAATAACGGATGCCATCTTTATAATTCGCCAGATAGTAAAAACATCCAGAGAACACAACATTCCCGTCTTCATGTGTTTCGAGAACCTAACCAAAGCGTTAGATACAATAAGAATAATCCACGTAGTATTAAAAATATAAGGACCATAGAAAAAATTAATTACAACTGCTACGCCAAAATAAAAGTCGACGGGAAGGTAATCAAAGAAATAACGATATATACAGGAACATGACAAAGAGGCAATTTAAAACGGTTCCTGCAAAAGAAATCGAATCAAATCAAAATACAATATCAACAAAAAAAGCGGAGAAGGAAAAATTATTAAGCAATTAATGCTTAAGGGGTTGATGGAATAAATGAAATAAGTAACAAAAGCAGCATCCACCGCAGGAGATATAGTGCTGAGAAATAGACCCAAGACCAATGCAATACGCTTGAAACCACTGTCGATACCAAGAAAACAAAATAGGCGCTAAGGACAGCGGAGATTAAAACATTAAAATGAATCGTAGAGAAGACTAGATGAGATCGAACAAGAAACGAAGCTATACGGCGAAAATGGGGACGTGAAAGAAGAAAGAATTACAATTATAATATAACGAGAATGGAGGAACTCAGACGAGCAAAGATCTAAAGGAAAAAGAGCACAAAGAAGACCACAAAAAAGGTGGCAAGGTGCGTCATTAAACCCTGAAATAAGGCTAAATGTTACCCAGGATATTGGAAGAAGAAGAAATTTTTCACAGCAAATAAAATTAAGTGTTTGAGTTGTTATGATTTAATAAGACATTTTCATAATAATTTCAAAGTGAAAATTCACCGACAAGAGCGCGAACAAATAATTTAGAAAAAGGTAAACCAAAAAGGGACTTTTTTGTTTGGTGTTTTTAACACTCTGGTTACAAAGTTACAAATAAATATTTGTATATGATTCTCTATTTAGGTGCTATAGGGGTTTTCAAAGAGTAACTAAAACGTTTCGTGGACAGTTTTTACAAAATAGAGTAACAGTTACCATTATAAAACAAAAAATGTTGGCTGGTGGCTGCCGTCGCGTGGAACTAGGAAGTGCCGAATTATTTTTAAACCCCCGAGATTGGAGCCAGATTTTCAGCCGCCACCCCCTGATGTAAACATATATATGTGCGTTTTACGCGCTCTCATTGTGGGAAGATGCAGCAGCAGCGATCGAGAGGTTTTTTCAAGGTGATCGCGACCAACAGGTGCAACACGGCCGGGGTTGGATTTTTGTCAGGGCCTACTATACAGTCCACGCTTCATCCGGATAGGTGTTTTTTTTACCTTTATTAATACACCATTTATTTTTTTCCAATTCCCTTTATTTTCATAAATAATTTTGACAGCTTACCACTTAAATACTTTTTTTTTTAAATTTAAATATTTAATGAACATTTTATCTTGTATTTATGTTGGTTACAAAATAAAATACTGAATTTGATGCGAAACGAATAACTGTGCCCGATTACAAGAAGAGTTGTACTCCCACGACAATCTAAGTGAGCCAAGGGTAACCAAGGCGCGTGACTATCTGTCGTTACATTTATGAGCTGTCATTTGAATTTAGTCTGTTATTTTTCAGTATTTGGTGTTATCGTTTAGTGCGGAACTTCAAATAAAAAACTTATCTCGAGATGAATATGCAACAACCTTAAACCAGAAAGTAATGAGTTACCGAGGTATAGACTCGAAGTTTCTCATTCGTCTCACTTATTTTGAAGAAACGAATGACCATAACCGAGGCACCCCAGAACCTGGGGCACAACGGCTTTTCATGATGGATATTTGCAAATTGAATGATTTGACACAACGATTTATGACATCAAAACATGTACAGGTCTAGGACAACTGTACATAACGATATGTCTTACAGAAAGTGTTTAGAATTCCAGCAGCAGTACCGTAGTTAAATGCAAACCTTATCCGAACAAGAATTGATTTTGCCATGGAACATGTGAACTAGACGGCTAAAGATTGAGAACGATGATTGATATTGACATGTAATGTAAAAAATTATTTAAATCAGGTGAATATTGAGCCTCCACAGAGTCCAGACCTTAACCCAATAGAACATTCATGGGCTCAAGTGGGTGTTTATGTGTTAGTTTCATTTTTTTTTCTATTAAATTGTAATTCTTACGCTTGACATTAAACTTTGCATAAAAAACAAAATGCTGACACACGTTGAGTATAAAACTTTGCTTTACTTTTAAACGCACTGTATATTTCTAAAACCTAAAACAAAAAATATTGTGTACAACATTGAATATGAAACAACATTTTAGTGGTCCGGTAATTTTAATACAAATGTATTACAAAATTTTCATATTTCGAGAAATCATGGAAAAAGAAAATTTGGCAACTTTGCAAACATTATACATTTAAGTTTACAACAGACCGAAAAATATGCAATTAACATTTAAAATAAAGATCTGCAGCAGTTTTAATTACAGTCTTAACTCGTCTTTTATTTATTATTGGTATTTTATTTTACTAGGAGGGAGTCTCGCCATCGTTGAAATAAATCACGACGTTTGCGTTTGCCTAAAATATTAAAAAAATGGTGGCAGATTTATTTGATTTCTATTAAGTTAATAAGTTAAATACAATTTTTTTTACTGCTAATTCTAAATCATCTTTCGCAGATTTTTTCGACCTACCCTGTATCACTTAGCTTTAACTTAACTTAGAATCATTCCAAGAGCACCTAAAATGGTTCCCGAAAACAAAACAGTTTTGGCAATAATTGCATTTGGGTGGAGTAATTAATAAAAAAAATCTAATTAAATGGCAACTGCATAAGTTTCATAAGATCACGTCACGCGTTTGCTGAAATATTCTTCCAGTTCTTTTGGGAAACCCCCTATAATATTTTTTGTACCTGGTATTAGCAGTCCCTGAAATAAAGACAACGCCTTCACGTTTATTTTGATAAAACTAAGGAACTCGGCTGGCAAGTGGAACTTATTCCGGCCTCGTCAAAGTCGCGCCACATAGTAGGCCCACGACGTACTGCCCGGATTTTCCCATAACATTTCGTAGATTGGATGTGACGCGGACGGATCCCGTAGTACGACCGGTGCGGGGTGGCCCCACGCGGGGGGTTCCGAAGGCTTTTAAAAATATCTCGTTTCGTGTAAAAAATGTCTAATTTCGCATCGACCCCGCCACCCCCTTGCGCTTTTTAAGAACCGGAAACGGGATATCGTTGGCGGAAACGCGGTTGAAACATCGTCACGCCTAGGCAAGAAAAATCGCTACTTTTTTTTTGGGGTGGTGAGGGGAGGGTGACGGCGAGGGAGTCTCGATCTTAATGAGCCGCAAGGGGAAGTTGTAACTTTACCGTTTTCGACGGGGAGGGCGAGAGACTGTCGAAATTCCGCCGTTTGTAAAAATATATAGGGTGTCCGATTTAAAAATTTTAAACCGATGAAACAGGAAATAAAAGAAAAGCAAAAAATGCCCGAAAACTCATCTCTTTTATACTATTTACCGATAGCAAATATAGTTTTGATACACCAGATACTCTAGAAGTCTTTTATAAATAAATAAAGTTTAGAGACAACTCCATACCATTAACATTCGATATAAAGGTACCCTCACACCTCCGACTGAGCTTTATAGGGCATTCTTTTATATGATCACAAAAACTATTAACGAACTGCCAATGAACTTCAATGTGTCTACAATGCTGCAAATTAAGCCCAAAATTATTTGGACATCCAGAAGCTATGTGCATTAATAAGAAAAGATTATTTGTTATTATGTTTTCAATAAGCTAGACGTAGGTACGCGTGAGGTTTTATTCTGTCTTCGATTCCTATGTTTTGATATTTTTTATTCTTATTGTTTTTTTTTTTCAAATTACTCTCTGGAGACTATTTATAAGTCCTGTATGGCATGTATGTCAACGTTCTCGCACGATTTTAAGTCAATTACAATAAATAATACATAAATAAAATATCGACAGATGTAATAAATATGTGTGGGGCAAAGAAAAGAAAATATTTAAAGACACCCAATTTTGAAATCGGTATTCCAAAAAACACCGTATAAAATAAAATGGTGGTTTTAAAAACTAATGGCTTAATCAACAGAAAACATGTTTTTATATACGATAGCCTATAAGTTTTTGCATAATTGAAAAGAACATAAAATTACCTTCCCTTAAACTTACTATATTTGGAAAGTTAATTTTCATTGGCTCGAAAACGTTTCTCTGTTGACAACCAAAACTATTAGCTTGAAAAAACAAAAACTAACCCATCAAATTTTTCGATAAAACGTTCTTTACGAACGTTTGCCCGTACCAAATGACCTTTTTCGAAAAGCGTCCTATAACACCAATTTCAGTTTTCGTTTTCCCCCCTTTGACCCACCCTGTACGAAGCTGGAAGTGAAAGATTTTTTTTATAATTTTGGGTCAAACGGGGTTAATTTTTGTATTTTTATTATACTGCATCAAAATTGGACACTTTTAGATTCAAACTGGCTAAACCCGTACAGTGTGTCAATTATTAATTGGTTTTACGTCGTCCCTCCCTAATGAAAATGAAAATACGCACAGGGTGTTCTATTAGATCAACCTCAAGTTTTGTTTATACATAAAAAATTGTGATAAGTAAACTGAGAATACGCACGCAACTGGTTCTTACGTAGAGAACCGTAACCACGCAAGTGTTGACCTTTTCAAATAAGTTATCGGAAAATCACTATTTTTGTTTTTATTTCATTTAAGAAAATAGCACCCTCAGGTCACGATAGCCGCAACACACGTAACATGATTAAATCGCATAGATGGTACTTACACTTACCTGCGGGCACATCTTGCATTGGTACTTCCTTGGCTGCACGCCGCCGTTTTGCATGCCGCCCATTTTGGTCGCGTTTATCGGCTGGGGTACCACCAACAGGGCGGGGCTCGATCCAGCGACCCCCGGACTAGAACTGCTAGACGTTGAGCGACCCGACGTGTACAAACCCGGCGTACCGGTCATATGGTGCTCCTCCATACCATAGACTGCAACAAAAGGACGATTTAATAATAACAATAATTACTTATATCCGTATGTGCTGCCATCTTGAACATTTTTAGAGGGCAACATTGCTTTAATTCTAAATTTTTAAAATTACAGATAACAGATCATCGCAGTTCACGGTGAGACACCCTGTATATATTTGTATATGTGGGGTTTCCACTGACTACGGTTCCACTAACCTTCTTCGTTTAATGTTCTTGCTAACAAAACTTCCTGTACAACATCTTAGCAGCTTCTTGGTGGTCTTGCTTCTCTCTTTCTGAAGTAACCCAACAACAGAATTTCTACGGAGACAAATTCCGTTCCATTTATTACAACTGAGTATTAACATCAATGTTAAGAAGACAAAAATGATGATAATAAGTAAGAATAAGATAACAGGAAGACAACTCTACATATACCAAATTCCCATAGAAAGAGTAAAACAGTACAACACCCTTGGTACTATTATAAATGAAGAATGGACCAACAATCAAGAAATCAGAGCACGCATTGCAAAAGCTAAGTCCACATTCAACCGAATGAGTGCATTCTTTAAGAGCCACAACTTATCTCTTGAACTAACTAAAATAAGAATGTTGCGTTGCTACGTTTTTTCCATCCTCTTCTATGGTGTAGAATCATGGACCGTCAATGAAGATATGTGTAGCAAGTTAGAAGCGTTCGAAATGTGGCTATACAGGCCCATATTAAAAATCCCGTGGGCTGATCGTGTTACTAATGAAGAAGTACTTCGACGAATGAAAAAAGATCGTGAAATAATCAACACCATCAAAGTACTCAAGCTACAGTACTTCGGCCACATAATGAGAAACGAACCAAGATACACCTTGCTTCCATCGATCTTGCAGGGAACAATTTTTGGAAAAAGTGGCCCAGGAAGAAGACGAATGTCCTGGTTGAAGAATCTCAGATCCTGGTTTAATAAGACAACACCACAACTTTTCCGTATTGCTGCTGACAAGATAAAAATTGCCGTGATGAACGCCAACATCGGTAACGGATAGACACTTTAAGAAGAAGAAGAGTATTATAGTTTCACCCATTTGCACCCATCAACTCCCATGTTTCTGATACATAAGTGGTTATTGAATTGACGCTGGTTCCATTCTGGATACCCCCGGATTGTAATTGAATAGATGGACAAAGAAAATATAGAATTTGGTTCCTCCAGAAATAAAGAAAAATCAACAAGAAGCTGGAATGATATGATAGAAGGAAGGATTGCTGGAACCGCCGTGAATGGAACGTTACTGATGAGAATTACCAAGGATAATACCGCACGATTCATCTGGATTTTACTTCAAGTTGTGATTTTAAGACATTTGATATAAGGTTTTGAGGTCCTCATCATATATGTTTCCAGTTTTCTCTAATTGTCAGGGATAAAAGAACTACAATCTTGCGTGTCATCCGCCACGGCTTCAATTTTACTAAATTTAGGAGAATGAGATGCATAAACAAGAGCAATGGACCCCAAATCGATCTATGAGGGACACCGGTAAAACATCCGCCTTATCCGGGTATATCTCATTTGAAAAAATGGATTGAGATCTGAATGTTAAGTACGGTTTAAAAAGCATGCAAGATTATGAAGTGAAACCGTGGTATTATACATATCTCCAGGGTTTCCCAATTAACATCCCTAATTACGAATTAATTAGATCTACATGCGCTTTGGCCGGATATTTGAAAACTGTAATCGCGGAAAATCGCAGATTTACGTCTTCATCGAGAGGTTGCGACGGCTGCTGGTATAATTAACTTCATATACCAAGCAGGAAAGCTTAAGCTGATAATAACTCGGCTTTCAATCATGCCCATTGGTTTGAGAAAAATCAAACATCCTGCGATAAACGAAGGTGCGTTGCGTCGGAAGTCGCCTGGTTTGTTGACCAAAAACTTTCCTTAAAAATCCGTATTGGAATACCGGGCGATGTTATGCGGTTAGAAGCGATCGACCTTGGGCTGTCGTTTTAAAAGACCCGGGACCCGAGGCAATCGATAGACCAAGAGCTGAAAAAATTCACGTATACGTACGATGTTTGCGAGAGTGTATGTGTGGTGTTTGTAACTTGCAATATTTCGGGGCTCGATTGATAGAATAGAGCCGGTGTAGAAGATCGACCGGAGAGTATGTCGATAAATAATGTTCTTTATTCAATTCACACATTCGTTGTGCGTATTACTGGTCCGTACGCAGCATTCGGAATGCTTTAGATATACAGATATTTTATTGTCATTGTCATAAAATAACAATAGAATGCCAACTATATCGACAGAAAATATGTAAGTAGCTATATCAAATTATTTCTACTCCTACCCCTTCTTAATATCTACAACCAAAAAATAGATCCCAAATAAGTTGCCTATTATTGTGGAGTGAAAAAAACACATTATCTGACAAAGTCATTTTTGTCCGTATATTATAAATACTGTAAAAAAAATATGCCTGACCAATTTCATTGAGAGAAGATTTTCCAAGCAGAGCCAACGAATTATCGCCCAAAAGAAAAAAAAACTCTATTTATATAGACTTCAAAAAAGAACTTTTCTGTGGTAACACAAGTCGCACTAAGCACAGCAATACTAATAAGATCTACTTGCTATTTTAATATGAATTTATTTATAATAATATGCATTCTCGCTATCAAACCCGTGACTAAAGAATCGATTACGCCCGAAGTGGCTCGCGACCGTGAACAATGCGACTTCTGAAAGTATCATTTTGCTGCAATCGTTTTTTGTAATTTTCAAAATAAAAATTAGTGAATTTGTGTAGAAAAATTTATTTAAACAAAAATTATAAAAAAAACAACTATAAAACTATTTTATTGTTAAATACCTATAATATATTACTTATAGTTTGAAAGCTTGTCTCAATCGTAGATAGATTTGAGTTGAAATGAAAAATATAGATACAGGGTGTTAAAAAAATAGACGGAGATATTTTAGAGCGGGATTCCTTGAAAAACAAAGTGGGTGGTAAATTGAAAAAAATATATCTAAACAAATATTCATTCGATTCTGTTAAAATTTGGATATATTATTTGTTATATTAAAATGCTAATTTAGTATAATATATTAAAATAAAAAAATATTATACAAATTAGCAGTAACCATTATAAAGTGTTATGAGTATACAATTATAAGCCTTAAGACTTTCTTAAGAATCATCCACAAGCGAAGAACAAATAATACGTCCACAATTTGGGTTTTGTGATGCTCTCGGGACATGAGAGGCGCTTTTTGCTATCCGGGAGTTGTTATAAATATGTATGACTAACAGAAGGCGTTCGATAGAGGTAGGCATGCTGAACTTATATCACTGCTCAAAGAGATTGGCATAGATGATAAAAAAATATTTACTATAACTAAAGTGCTAACATAAGAGTACTTGACAAAAGCAATTTCAATAGAGTTTGGAGTGAGACAACATATCTTGAGAGAATGGGAGAACATATCTTCAAACAAGCTTTGGTAGAATGTGATGAAGGCAATAATTAACGGCCAACGTTTGAATGAAATCAGATAAGCAAACGACGCAGTGATATTCGCCAAAAAAAAAAAATAGCCAACAGTGCGGATTAGACATAAACACAAAGAAAAAAAATATATGGTCGTTAGCAAAAAGGCCAGTCTTAAATACTCAGCTGACTATCGACCAACAGCCAATTGAAAGAGTTGAAAGCTACACATATCTTGGCACGAATGTAAACAGTCAATGGGATCACTCCTTGGAAATAAGACAACGTATAGCAAAAAGCCAAGATGAGCATCGTCTTTAAAAGCCACGACCTGCCGCTGAAAACCAAAATCTTCGTACTACAGTGCTATACCGATTCAGTTCTATGATACAGAGGTTTGGACGCTCTCGACGGTTGCTATAAAAAAACTGGAAGCGTTCACAATGTGGTGTTACAGACGCATCCTAAGAATCCCCTCGGTCGACAGATTCACAAATCAGTCACAGGAAAGGAATGCGAAGTTACGACAACAATTAAAAAATGTAAATTGGAATACCTAGGCCATATAATGAGGAACGAACAACGATATGGCCTCCTCCAATTAATTCCCCAAGGAAAAGTGTATGGCAAAAGACGAATCTACTGACTTCAAAACCTAAGAAAATGATGGACTGGGCTGTCCTGCACAGTCACCAACAAAGTAAGTCACCAACATTCGGAACGAATAGGCCCCCCAAGAAGTTATAAAGTTATTTAAAGAAATTAGACCTTGATACAAATGACAAAAATTGAAATAATTCTTCCATTATAATACCTGGCGGTATAAACTGAAAGGTGTGTATGCACGAGAATCAATCTGGGAAATTGGGGAATTAATGGAAAATCCTGATGGTTGACCTTATTTGATGCGAAAATGGTGTCGTTTAAGAGAAAACTATTCAATTTTAAAACAAAATACCCATTTTACTTTTATTTTTTCGTTTAGCACAGCGTGTTTTATGTGTGTAATGTATTCAGTTCGGGAGAAAATGAATGAAAACTCCAAAACAAAGGTAAATTGAAAGTAAAGTTATTGTATAGTGCCCAATTTATTAATTTAAAAATTAAGAAAATAATTAAAATAAAATTCCTTTTTATATATGTACGTACTTGTGCTTTTGTGTATGTATGTACTTACAACCAATCATGAGTTACCAACTTCAAATATAAGTTTGGCTGTTGAATTTGATGATATTATTTTATTTTGTTTTTTGTGACGCCTTATTCTTAGAAAGCATTGAACTTTTATTATTTTTCTCGAACATTCCAAGAGAACTGTCCCCATCTAAGGCCAGAAAATTTGTTTGTCATGTAGCCTACGGTGGCGCTGATGACTACGATCCCATATTTATTATATTTATTTATAAAATTAAAAAAAGACACATAATGATAATATTATAATAGGTATTTTTCGGTAAAACAATTTTTTTATAATGAAATTCAAAAGCGCAAAGAGAGAGATTGGCTAGTCTCTTATTAAGCAGTCTAACGGGAAGGAGCTTTTAGTCATGATCTTCTCAATTTTGGGTATTTCATAGTGATAGCGGAAACGAGTTCCACGAAAACGAATGTTAGGTTGTCGATATCTTAGCTCAGCCCTACACGAATCCCATGTATATATATATCGTGAAACGCCTCGGGGTGCAGTTTTTGAAATTTCCTGTTTGACCGGTGTGTTGTTATTATTAATCTGCGATCGTAAAGAAGTCGACCGGTCAAAATCTCTTTCGGGGCGCGAAATAAGCCCCCCTTCTCCGCCACAAAAAAAAGCCGAATGTGGAGCCATGTTCCGTCGAACGTCGCGGTGTTTGATACGCCCGGATTTTTTTTTTTTTGGTTTCGAGCACGTCGCAATTCTTGCCGAGATTGGTTTTACGGTAGCCGGTACAATTAATCGCGATGACAAATGGAGAGAGAGAAATAGAGGAGAAAAAAAACGACGAAAATCCATGGATCCCGCGACCTTCGCGTTTCGATCAATCCGCACGGGAAAGGAGGCGCAGTGTGGGCCAGCTTCATTAAAAACTATAGAATAGGTCAAAAAAATTATCAAAAATTTCGCATTCTCCCAACTTAAATTTATTAAGTAGGCTAATTACTTTATTCTTTATTTATTGTTTACGATAAACATGACATGCTCCTAAACAGGGGTCCGCATTAAAATAATTAATTATTTCGTACAAAATTAAATTAAATTATAGAAAAAACAAAAAAGAAACAGTGAGTGAGCAGACAATACAAACAGAAATAAAAAACAGAAAGAGCTCTCCTTCCACCATCACTCATTCCTCAAAAAGACTCTAAGCTGAAAGCTTCTCTTAATCGTGGATAAGATTTGAGTTCGATATTCATAAAAATGAAAAATATATGTACAGGGTGTTAGAAAAATAGACGGAGATATTTTAGAGGGTGATTCCTTTAAAAAAAGATGTGGGTGGTAAATCGATTTTTTTTTATTAATATGTAGACCTATATCACATTCTTCGAAGTTAGATTTATTAACTAAACTTTATTATTTATCTATTGCTTATGATAAACATGACATGCTCCTAAACAGGGGTCTGCATTAAAAAATTAAATAATTTCATACAAAATTAAATTAAATTAAATTATAGAAAAAACAAAAAAAAAACAGTGAGCGACCAAGGCAATACAAAAAGAAACAAAAAAAAAGAGCTCTCCTTTCGCCATCACTCGTTCCGCAAAAATGCTTTAAGCTGAAAGCTTGTCTTAATCGTAGATAGATTTAAGTTCGATATCCATCAAAATGAAAAATATATGCACAGGTTATTAGAAAAATAGACGGAGATATTTTAGAGGAAGATTCATTTAAAAAAAAGTGGGTGGTAAATTAAAAAAAAAAAAATTAATATGTAGCCCAATATCACATTCTCCCAACGTAGATTAATTAAGTGGGCTCATTACTTTATTATTTATTTATTCTTTACGATAAACACGATAGGCTCCTAAACAAGGGTCGGCACCATACCAGAACAATACATAATTTCATACAGAATTAAATAATTTCGTACAAAATTAAATTAAAGTATAGAAAAAACAAAAAAAGAAACAGTGATAGAGCAGGCAACACAAAAAGAAATAAAAAAAGAAAGAGCTCTCCTTCCACCATCACTCATTCTGCAAAAAGGCCCTAAGCTGAAGGATACAGTCAATGCTGGATTCTTTAGACGATAAGTTAAACAAAGAAGATCTGAAAGTTTAAATGTCGTAAAATCGCGGGTTCAGACACAAGCATATAAAGGGCATAAAAAGAATACAATAAGAGTTTCTCACAATAAATAAGAACTAAAAGTTCAGATTTTCACGAAATTATATATTATGACATGACAATTGTTTCGACAATCAAAATTTGATAAAGACACGGTATTGTCGAAACAATTGTCATGTCATAATATATAATTTCGTGAAAATCTGAACTTTCAGTTCTTATTTATTTTGATAAATGGATTTTCATCAAGTAAAAGCCACCTCAGTTCAAGAGCGTATTTTACAAATTTCGTCACTGTACACTTGTATTTCCATTTTTATATTTTGTATATATGAACGTGAAAAAATAAAGGCACTTATGAGGGGCAATATATCAAATAAGTTGGTAAAATGGTCAAAAGCGCTCGTTCCCATAAAAACAAACTCCTAAATTACGCACCCAATTGCGTAGCCATTATGATAAGTAGATATCGACTAATATTGTTTTTCAAAATGAGGCAATATAAAGGGGGCGGGTCGTTGAAAATCGACAAACACTCAAGCAGAGTAGGTTTTTGCTCTATGAGACGTTGCAAATTTAGGTTTGCTAAAAATTGAATGCTTTCAAAAAAAAAGTTATGCTTGCAATGCCCAATTGAATTTGGTTTCAGAAGAATCGAACAGCTCAATTTGTAAGTTACAACAAATCTTAGAAAGCCGTGTTAATTTTAATGAGGAAAAAGTTTAGGAACATTTTGAAGACAATCAGAGATAAATAAATCGACTCTGTTTCGAGTGTGACAACAAAAGCACAGGCAGTTGATTTCTGTAAACAAAGGATTCTCTTATAAAAGTTTGAATTCGCTTTACAATGTCTAAATATCTAGGTCTCTATATGGCAAGCTATCTGATTAGTGCATGTATACAAGTAAGTATATATTTGGACACTATTTCGACAGGACCGGTTTGTGTGCTGCTCCAAAATAGTTAATTTTCGCGGTAGATCCAATTCCGAACTAGCTAATAAGACACGATAATCAGCAAATGAAAGAGGTGAAATTTTAGGAGATCCGTGAATGGTAATCCCATTCTAGCTGTGGGATTTCAAGTATGTTTCGATATCTGAGATAAGTGACAAAGACCCCGTCTGAAGAACGCATGACTTAATAGCAAAAGGGCTAGTGAGTCCGTCAGCAGCTCTTGTACAAATGAATGGGAGTAAATTCTTAATAGTATTAATTAATGAGGAGCTTATGCCACATCATATAACTTTTGCCAAAATGGATTGTGGTTTACACTATCAAATCCACGTTAAAATCTATAAATGCAGAAAAAAGGTTTATAACAGTTGACAAAGTATAAACATTATCCATACAGCCTCTCCAGAAACCAGACTTGATATCAGGCAAAATTTCGGATACATGGCATCATTTTAAAAGTCTAGAAAGACCAATTTTAGTCAAAAATTTTGGTGCACAATTTTGAAGGGGTTGGAGGCATCTAAAAGCTATAACATTGTTATTAGCGATGCGGTAAGTTGACCTAAATGTAAACAATAAACTAAACCAAAGTCAGTATTAAAAAAAAATTCTAATGAAATTTTGACATCTTTAGAAGCTACAGTGAAAATTATTTGCATTTGGCTGTCTAGATTGCACGCGTTTTCCTTGAAAAATGAAGAAAGAGCATTTCTTTTTATAATACTATTTTTCTTTTCTATGAAATATGTCTGAATAGGCTAGAATCGTATGGGAAACTCTTTTATTTTAAATTTTAGGAAAAAAATTATTCATAAAAAGTTCGCGCATATTCTAAAATTTAATATACAGTCATAATATATTAATTTTTTCCAGTAGTATACCAGGTTTGTAAATAAATATATGTGTTGATCAGAAAATTACGTTGAAATGTGCAGTTGGATCCATAAATGCATCTGATTTTTGGCCAATGATTCGTTTAATACGTTCAAAGTTCAGTTACTTTTGGTTACTTACGAACCCAAACAGCGTATTTTAGCAAAAATTATTCGCTTTCACCGAAGAAATGTACTTTAAAAACTGAACTGAGGTGGCTTTTACTTAATGAAAATCTATTTATCAAAATAAATAAGAACTAAAAGTTCAGATTTTCACGAAATTATATATTATGATATAATATAATATATAATTTCGTGAAAATCTGAATTTTTTAGTTTAAAAACAATTTTTTTTACAAAATACAAAAAAAATACGTTATTATCAGTACAAGAAAATTCAGTAAACTGAAAAAAGGTATAATTGATGTAGCTTCATCACGCAACATTTTATTTAATTTTTTTCTACTTGGTGTTGGTTGCTAGGCCCTCTATCGGGCGTTTTACATCCCCGAAATAAATTCCACCGATTTCTTTTCAGTTTTATTAAAAAAAAAATCCTGAAGCTCTGTTTATTATTGCTTTCCGACATTATAAGCTTATTTACCTCTTTTAATACGCCATCACCCTCAGTCATTTTTGAGAGATACTTTTTTGATTAGAGAATTTTTTAATTAATTTTATTTAAGTTTCTTCTATGTAAATTTATTTAGGATGTTTGACATTTTTGCAAATCTTTGTAAATGATTAACGTAATTTGAAAATGATCAAATCAAATATAATTCAGATATACAGTGTTCCCTATTACATTTTGACATCAAAGCTCATCTTTCGTAAAGTTGCCGTCAATATAGTTTGGTTTACTTGGTTTATGTAATAATTTGTTTCACAACAAATCTTACGAGATATTTAATGTTTGTGTGTTGTCGAACTATTTAATTTAAAAAATACTAGAAGCAATTTTTGGAATTTAAAAACTTAAAGTACGCCCCATTTTGGAAAAGGTCGTAAATTTTAGCTTCCTAATTCACCCCCCTTCAACCCCCTGCACGGCCATCTTAAGCGAGTATCTTTTAATTAAGTTTACGGCCGGGGCAGTGAAAACTAAACGAAAAACCGAAAAAAAAAACGACATCCAAAAAAAACCGCAGTGGCGGCAATAAAAACTAGGAAAGTATAATAATAAAACTCCCCTAGACCTGGGCGCGCGTTGCCGTTTGCCCGTAAAATTCGGCTTGTTTTTATTTTGCCGCCGACGGGGGACCGTAAAAATATACTTTTATGTTTATGTCTCGTATACCATAAAAATTCTGCTTGCTAATCTTTTTTGCTTTTATAGGTTTTTACGTTTTTTTGTTTTTTTTTTCGTTTGCAGTCGTATAAGATCTATGACGAGAGAGACGCGTTGGTGCTGCTGCCCCGTCGATTTTCAATGACCCGCCCCCTTTATATTGCCTCATTTTGAAAAACAATATTAGTTGATATCTACTTATCATAATGGCTACGCAATTGGGTGCGTAATTTAGGATTTTGTTTTTATGGGAACGAGCGCTTAATAAACCTTATCAATAAATAGGCGTTGTTGTCATTTTTGACCATTTTACCATCTTATTTAATATATTGCCCCTCATAAGTGCCTTTGTTTTTTCACGTTCATATATACAAAATATAAAAATGGAAATACAAGTGTACAGTGGCGAAATTTGTAAAATACGCTCTTGAACTGAGGTGGTTTTTACTTGATGAAAATCCATTTATCAAAATAAATAAGAACTAAAAGTTCAGATTTTCAAGAAATTATATATTTTGACATGACAATTGTTTCGACAACACCGTGTCTTTATCAAATGTGACAAACACGATCCAACTGAATTATATCAAAGACAAGTCAAAGATGTAATTACTAACTCCACACTATTTAGTGACAAAGACAAATATTTTTTAACAATTATGAATCCACAACCGCCTAAATTATATTCTTTAGTTAAATTACATAAACAAGATATGCCCATTAGACCAGTGGTATCTTATGTAACAGCTTCAGCAGTTAAACTCTCTACAAAATTAGTAAATATTTTAAAGTTCCACACCTCAATTTAAATTTGCAATAAAAAATTCTATTGAATTAATCAACAAAATTAAAGATATCAAAATCCCTTCTAACGCAACTCAATTGTCTTTTGATGTACAAAACTTATTTCCCAGTATTTCACCTATGGATGTGATAGATTTAGTAGATCTTACTATAACTCGGAAACAGGTTAACCCATTGGTGAAACAAGATTTATTAGATTGCTTAATAGTATCATTAGACCAAAATTATTTTGAATTTAATGGGCAGATTTATATCTCTAAAGCCGAGATTTTTATGGATAATTTGGAAAATATCATACTAGAACATCCTTTGAGTAAAAGTTTTTTATGGTGGTATAGATATGGGGATGATGTCTTTGCTTGCTTTGTTGGAACGGACAGACAATTGAATTATTTTTTAAATTACATTAACTCAATACATAATCGTATAAAATTCACTATCGGGATTGAACAGGATAACTCTATTAATTTTTTAGACTTAACTATTACGAAAGTGCAAAACAAATTAGATTTCTCAATATATCATAAACCTTCACACACGGACACAGTCATCCATAACAGCTCAAATCACCCTTATACACACAAAATGGCTGCACTCTTTTATGCACAGACTTCTCAATACGCCACTCTCAACAGAAAATTACAACAAAGAACTTAATATCTTTAAACAAATAGCACTGAACAACGGCTACAATCCGTCTATTGTAGATAAAATTATAAATAAAAAACAAATACAGACAACAGTAAACTCTATTTATCCGAAACCAAATACAAAACACAAACAATTTAAAACAATTACATACATAGGAGAACCTAGCAAAAAGTCTCAAAACATTTGTCAAAATGTGGTTTAAAAATAGCTTTCAGAACTAACAACACAATAGGAAAATATTTAAAAAACAATAAATCGAAATGTCCATAATCCCAAAAATCAGGGGTCTACAGGTTGAAATGTGGATCTTGTCCTAAAATTTATATTGGACAAACAGGTAGATCCTTCAAGAAACGCATTAACGAATATATAAGAGCGTTTAAAAACAATAGTCTAGATTCTAATTACGCCACACACTTAAACACAGAAAAACACATTTTGACGACAATTTTGATATATTACACACAGCCACAAAAAGTTGAAAATTAAATTTATTAGAAGCCATGGAGATTAACAAAATGAGACATTCAAATGTATTGCTTAACGATCAATTAGATTTAAATACCTCTCCTTTATTCGGTATATATAGTAGCAGGTAGTTTGTAAATATTACATTTAATAAAGACACGGTGTTGTCGAAACAATTGTCATGTCATAATATATAATTTCGTGAAAATCTGAACTTTTAGTTCTTATTTATTTGGTTGAATAGGCTCTTCCATATAACCATCTCATTAGCAGATTAACATGGTGAGTAAAAAGTAAAGAGTAAATAAAAGAAGAAAGAAGAAAAGAAGAAACAACTCAGTTACAGTGTCGAAATATACACAACTACACTGTGGAAATATTCAACTCAATTCATTCAACTTACTTGCTTATGTCATTTTTGCTTGAATAAATATGTTTGGAGCTTTTTAATATAACTAGGGAACACTTAAACGGCAATGTAGCTAAAAGATCTCTCCAAAAGGGAGGTCCTATGTTTAGGTACTCTAAGCAGATCACGATGGCGAGTAGAGTACCAGACAAATAAGCTACGCACCGAATCTGAACTTGAAATCTTTGATGGAGATTCAACTAAGTTGACATATTTGAAACAATCGGAAATAAGGAAAAGGGAAGAGACTAATAATGGTCCATATGGGGAAGGTTTGCTAATCTTTATGTAGTGTCCTACAGGAGATTACCACGAATACATGAATTCGGATGTTTTTCTAGAACAATTGTGCGTGAAATCGGGTTTAAAATTACATTGGTGATTTCACCTGAAAAAATAGCAAAACGTTCGAAGACTACATTTTGCTGGATATATTAAATTACACTACTACTTGATGAAGCAATTAAGGAAATGACATTAGTGAACTGGCGAAAAGCGGTCCAGAGTCCGCTGGCGCAGAATATTATGATTTTAGACAACTCAATTTCAGTATAATGTATTTTTCGTAAAGTGTTAATGATAATTAAAAATAACGGTATTAATGCCAAATTTTTATTCTGCTCAAATTAAATTCTTTCCTTTTTCCTAACGAGATGCCTGTGACACATCATATCCAGTGTTGGTGAAACCCATAACTTGACCTTAACCCTGGTGGTACTACCTGCATCCGGTTAAAAAAATAATTTTGCTACGAAATCAATACACATGGGTGTGATAGTGTAAATCTAATGAAAAAAATTTTATTTCTCCAGATCCGCTTGAAATAGACTATATCGTCCCATCACAATCTTCAAAAAGCAACGGGTGTCTTCCCACGTGATAAGAAAGCCAAACTTTTGATAATATTTCGTTTTTGAATGGTCTACGAAAGTACAGGCAGGGTTTTCCTGGCCAGTTCGGGTCGTTTTCTTTTGTTTAGACGCGCCCCGTACAAATTACGGTAACGAACGGTGAACGGGTAACGAAAAAAAGAAACAATCGACCCGCTTAACGCGGCGTTCACGACAAAACCAATTTCATGCATGTTCTTCTATTTTCTACTTTAATTCATAAGTTTTCGATTGGATCGAATCCGTGTTTTTTGTTTCGTATCGCGTCGGAAGATGACTTCTTAGTTATTTTCTATTAGACCATTGATAATACGGGCGGCGATGCGTTACGCGATGTTGCCGACGCGCTCCGATGAACGAAATGTCGCGATCGCGCCCTGACGATGAAAATGATCGCCGAAACCGCTATAAATGTACAGGGACAACATTTTAAGCGTCGCACTCGAAACGGAATTTTCCCTATTTGGTATTTTCAAATTTTAAGGAAGGTTCTCCTTGTAAATTTTAACGATGAAGCCAAATCTCTGATTAGAAACGGTAATATTTGTCAAACGTCCAAGATACGACGCCATCTTGGTTTTCAACGTGAAATATAACGGTGTTGTGGAAATTTTAAAGAACCCATTTGGGATTTACAGGGAGTTTTCAATTCGTCAATATTGGAGAATCGTTTTAATTGTCTCACTCAAAATATAATCTTCCCTGTTTGCTATTTTCAAATTGTAAAAGACGTTTTTCGTTTAAATTTGAGCGAGCAAGGCAAATCTGTGATGAAGAAAGGTAACATCGAAGATACGACGCCATCTTGGTTTTCGACGTAGCTGATCTTTGTATTACGAGTTAAAAAATATAAGGGTGTTGAGGATACTTTAAAGAACCCATTTGGGATTTACAGGGGATTTAATTCGTCAATAGTGGAGAATCATTTTAAGTGTCTAACTCGTCTTGGTTTTCGAGGTAGCTGATCTTTGTATTCCGAGTTAAAAAGTATAACGTTGTTTTAGATACTTTAAAGAACCTATCTGGGATATACAAGGAGTTTAGTCCGTCAATATAGGAGAATAATTTTAAGCGTCTCACTCGAAATAGAATGTTCGATATTTGCTATTTTTAAATTTCAAAAGACGTTTTCCGTGTAAATAAAAAAAATATCTGTCGAACGTCCAAGATGCGACACCATCTTGGTTTTCGAGGTAGCCGATCTTTGTATTCAGAGTTAAAAAATATAACGGTGTTGTGGATACTTTAAAGAACCCATTTGGGATTTACGGGGAGTTTAATTCGGAATATTGGAGAATCATCAAATCATCAAATCAAATAGAATCTTTCATATTCCCTAGTTTTAAATTTCAAAAGACGTTTTCCATGTAAATAAAAAAATATCTATCAAATGTCTAACAAACGACTCCATCTTGGGTTTTGATATAAATGAACCTTTATTTTTTTTAGTCCTGAACAGATCTTTGTATTCTGAATTAAAAAATATAAGGCTGTGGACACTTTCAAGAACCCGTTTGGGATATACGGGAGGTTTAGTTCGTCAATAACCGGGAATTGTTTTAAGAGTCTCACTCGAAATAGAATCTTGCCTGGTGCGGCCACTTTCGGGTGGGGGAGGGGGAGTTCGTTAATAGCCAAGAATCGTTTTAAATGACCCACTGGAATCTAGAATCTTCCTACTTTCAAATTTTAGCTTAGTATTATTCGCAATTACGGGTTCCAAATCCAACACACCACAAATTGCTGTTTTGAAAGATGTGACTCAAGAAACACTAAATAGCAAAAATGCAAAAAATTATATTTTACACCTACCTAGCAATTGCAATTGCTCGACAAACCAGCTTTTCAACCGCAAGGAACGCGATTTGGCTAAGGAGCTGTTTAGTGACAACTAGTTGGGTTTATTGCGTCTAGATTGGAAGGGCTTATAGATGATCCATAACTTTTGCATTCGATTTTAGTTATAACTTAATGAAGTTCGATCATATCCACATTTTTTTGTTCTCTACGTCATACCAAAGCACAAAACACCCTGATACCAAAGTTATTTCTCCAACAAAGATGTAAGCCAGTATTTAAGCCGCGTTTTAAGTCCCACATTAAACAGCAGGCTTGGATAAAAAATTAAATATATAAAAAATAAATAAAATAAAAATATTTAAATTAAATTAAATATTTTTATATATTTTTGTATCTTTTAATAAATTTATTCTTCACATCTTTTCTCCACACTTAACTTAAGAATTCCTGCTCGAAATTTAAGAAAAACCAATCTACACTGTGCAGCAAAATTACCATTAATTGATGAGAATTTATAATGGGTATCAATGGTTTAAAATGATGTTTTTATGACGTATTTTAACTTTATCGATGCATGGAAACAGTACGATGCATTTCATAAAAAGTTGAATTGTTTATTATCCTTATCAGTTCGTGTTTTATGCTTCTACTGTGGAGTTTGCACCATATCAACAAACGGGAATCTTATCAAGATTGTTTGAAAGCAAAATTGCCCAACGAGCGCGGGAGATGAAAAATCAGTTCAAGTGGCATTCCGCTAGGACATCCAGAGCACTGGCAAGAAGACCTGGATAAGCAGGAAATAGGGTTACAATAAATAATCAATATCGATATTTGCTAATGCAGGCACTACGAAATCGATTTGCACTCTAGCAGTAATTTTGTGCGTCTATACAACTACCGCATTATTGTACAGTGTTGTTATTGATCGATCAAAAATTAGATGTAGTAAAGTTACCTGATTAAAATTGAATCGATGTATATAACGCTCCATGCACTAGGGTAGTGCAAAATGACCTCCATGAAACGGAAATTAGAACCCCGATATGAACCACATTGAGCAATTATGAGATGACATGTGTTTTGATTCAATTCAATTCAAAATGTCTTCTGTAGGGGTACGTTATACAATAAATAAAGACACTTAGGGGCGTGATCTAACATAGCTGCTCGTCTAACCACCCTTAAGAAAACATAAGAATTATAATTAACCAATCACATATAAATTAATAAAAGAAATAAAAAAAGAAACTCGATTAATTATTTATATACTTAATGAAGGGACTCATTCCCTCCTCATTAACAATACATCTTTGAACTTATTTATAAACGACTTAGCAGATGGACAGGCTTTAACAGCAGCAGATAATTACGTTATTACAAACTCCAATAACGTTATAAAAGGAAGATCTCTGAAACGTGGCAGTATTGGGCTTGGGAATATGGTACAACTCGCTGTGCTGTGTAACACGCTGGTGGGTGATGGACCCTTTTAACAATTTGTTAAATAAATAGGAGAGCTCTGCAGTGCTTTTAATTTTATGTACTAGAGTGGTAAGGTGCAAGGTGCAGAGAGAGATTCAACCACTTAGACTGTTTTAGTCAATAATATTACCATATTTCCTAAGGCTATAGCAATAACGTAAACAAGAATTCTGAATTTGTGCAAGTAAAGTAAAACACGGCCAATAAACAAAGTCTCCATACCCCAAGTTCGATACTATTACGCTATCACACAGTTTTAGTCGAATGTCCGTCGTAAGAATGTTCTTAAACATGTAAGGTGATTTCATTTAAAAATTTTTTTTTTTTATTATTGTTTATTATCTATCAGAATTCTCAAGTTTTTTACAGACATTCACATGCACTGACCTAAAATTATATAAAATTATATTAAAATTATAATTATCGCACACACACTCTCTCTATTAGGGCCAAAAAGAAGTAGTTACCCCCGGCACTACTCTCTGGCATCGGCCCCCCAAACAAGTCTCAATTTCTTTAAGCTGAAATGTTCCAAACTACTCAACTTTTTCGAGAAGTACACTTTGATCTAGCGTATCAAACGCCTGGCTGAAGTCCAAAAGTACCAAACAAGTATTTTTACCAATGTCCTGTTGCCTCAGCAAGTCAACCGACACACACGAAAGAGCCGTAACGGTGCAATGGCCAGAAACAAAACCTGATTGAGTGGTTGGTAAAATACCATTTATTAGCAAGTACTCATTTAATTGTTCACATATGACCCTCTCTAATACTCTGGACAACGATTGGGCGAAAGTCAAAGAAAGTATTTGGAGGGCACAACGTGAGACTTTTTCCATAACAAAGGAAACGGAACTAACGACCTTGTCCACTGTCTGTTCAGTCACTTCAGAAAAAGAAAATTCATTTTTAAATTGTTTAAATCGTCTGTTGCCATAGTATTCATTGGTAATATCGTTCTCCACATCGTGCACTTCAGGAATAATAGGATAAAAAAAATTAAATGATTCAGCTCTACCGAAACCATCAGGCTTAGAGCTGGGCTTAGGATTAACATTAATGTACTTCAGCGTTTGAAAGAAACCTTTATTCTTCCCTAGCAATCTCTGTTTTGATTCGTTTATATTTTGCTTAATTTCGTTTTTCTTTATAAAGCCACTAAAGAAAAGTTGTGCACGTTGGAGGCAAAGATGGATCTATAAAACAGGATTAATTGACATTTGAGCACCATAAAATCTAGAACAACAGTGTTACAGTGAAAATAGAGATAAAGGACCTTAGCCAGGACAGGTTGATGAAACCACGGTTTTAAACCCCTCGGTCAACAATGTAGACAAAAATGACTTACCTTTTTGCATTTGGTTGTGATCGTTCATCTTCGATTCATATCCCTGCTTTCCCATTCCCATCGGGTTCCTGCCCCAATTAGGGTAGTCGTCTTTGCCGTGCTGACCGCACTGCTGAAATGAAACAAAAATACACTTCGGATTATACTATAGGCAGATGAGTTTTTCTTTTTCAATAAACATCGAAACCCCAATTATATCGAACGAAAAAATGTTTGTACCCGGTCGCTTTTTCTTGTGCCCCTGTTGGGGTCGTGTTGGGTGTGGGGGGGGGGGGGGAGCCAGCGCTCCCGTTCGGGGCTCGGCCATCCATCTCTCGAAAATTCGGTTCGATCAAAATATTCATACTTCATCATCAACCTACCGGGCCTAGCGTACAGCTGCGGACTCGGACTACATTGTAACTTTTCTAAAGATAAAATGCTCATAAATTACGCAATAAAGGAAATCAGTTGTGAGCATTCTGCGGAGACGACATGTTACTGAAGCATGCTGAAAATTTTTGTTTAATTTTGGCATACTGACCAACACTGAAAGAACATATCAAAAATTAAAAGTTACCTGATCAAAATTGGATCGATGTATATGGACGCTGTTCTGAAACAAATGCACCAAATTTTTATGGCTTAGTTTACGTCGCAAATAAGTCAATGTGTCGGGAAAATCTTTCTTTCCGAGATGTTGAAAATCTAGATGTTTTGTACATTGCTATCACGAGGCAAAAACCACCCCTTTCTGTTGCGAAATATTTTTCAAAAAATGTGTCAGATTTCTATAGAATAGTTTTCAGGCAAAAACCCGTGCACTATTGGTTTTTCCTAAAATTATTTGTGAAATCCCTATTCAATTTTTCAAATAATACAATAAAAAACTGTTGTATGACGATATCTCCGAAATTATGACAAAAATATTAAACATTAAAACCATAAAGATTCAAATTTAACACGAACGCTACTGCTAACTGCTGTTACATAATGAAAATGTCTGTTGCTACTTGATGTGATGGTTGGAAAATGATAAAAAACACGTTTTTTCTAAGAACAAGGGCCTACTTCTGACGTAAAATTGGGCATCAATTTCGGAACACCCTGTATATCGATATATGAAATATATACAGGTTAAGGTTTTGATGAGTAGTATGACAAATTATAGTTACAGTTAGTGTAAGTTGCATTTAAACGCAATTAAAAAATAAAAATACCTAGATATATAAAATAACTTCTGTACATAGTGATAGCTTAAGGATTTGATTAGGTAGTATATAGCACATTTTAATATTCAAAGAAACTTCCACATTCTTTACTAGTATATACACATCGTCTGGATTCCTGGATTTGAATACGAAATGGTGTTTTTGTCTTAATTATTTTATAAATAAATTACTATATTATATTTTATTTTATTGTATATGTATTTTATATTCTCTTATCGAATGTGCCAAGTATACAAATCATCAAGGTCGCGAAGACACCTTCCGAGGCTTGCTTATTTCAAAAATAACTCTCACCCAAGAGTTTTGGATTTTTTGTATTCTTCGTTTATTAAAAACGGGTTATATATTTATAATATAAATACATATAATATATAAAACGTCTATATTAAAGAATCACAAGGCATAAATTTAGGGCAAAGGGATTAATAAAATAGAATATGCCAAACGTAGAATAATATTGGTAAAATTCAATTTTGTATTCAAAATTAGACCCAAATTGGCGGAGTGTTGAAAATTATATATTATTATTATTATTCAAATTAAGGATTTCAAAAACAATATTTTCATGAGTTTAGAGTCTAGTTTTTGCGGGTTTTGGGTTGTACTTTCGAAGTCAATACGTCCCTGGATATCCGGGCGTGTTACAGTCAGTGGCGGGGAGAGCCCGGCTCTTCCCCGAATTCGATATAACAAATTTCTCTGTACATAACACGCTTTTTTTTTATTCGCCGTCAGGAGCGAGCGGGGGGTTCAAAGAAACGCGCGGCGGCGGTGGGGGCTAGGCGCGGGGGTAAGCGTTGTCTCGTCGTCATGGCGACGGCAAGGTCGCGGGACACCCCCCCGCCACAGACCCCGACGTCCTCCACCGAGCCAGACGGTTTTTCGCGGCCGCCCGATTCCTTTTTTCCCCCCATTCGTCTTTCTTGATGTTCCTTTTGTATCTGTAATTTTTTTGTTCGACGTTTCGGGTGGGGACTAGGGGGGTCTTTAATGTCGACCCGGCAGGTAGATAAGTAATAGATCCCATAAGTTTATTTTAGGTATAGGTCGCCCAACCATATACTGTTTTTACGACATAATCCGGTATTTAATTTTGGTAAATTCTTATGAAGGTCTAACCGCAAGTCTACCTGGCTTCAATAAATAGTTTCGCAATTCAACAATGACGTTCCAGAACCGTACTTCGGTACTTCGTGTCCAGCGGGATTGCTCGATTATTATTAGTCCATGCAGTGAAAAATCCAATCTTACTTTAAGATGTTTATTATAAATATAAATGTAGCTATAAAAGAATGTTAAAATATAATCTTAAGTCCGAAATATTTTATATGGCTTTCCTAGGACAATATTTTATAGTCATTATGTTAAACTCTTAAATTGGAAATCAGTTTCAGCTTTCTAATGTGTTTTTAGTATAGATGATCAACCTATCTAATGGCAAATTCAGCTTGAAATCGAGCTACCTTGAGTAGGCACTGTTTTAGGGTGATAAAAAAGCACTAATATAATTAATATAACAGTTTAATCAAAGAAAATTTCCCTACTTTTAAAACACAACATTCCGCACGGTACTGTTCTTGTTAGCTAACATCCCAAATACGATTCTGGCTTGTGGTACACGTGCTTTAGTCCGCTTTGCAACAGGTGGGTATTAAACTCCTTCTGAAGTCGAAACCATAAAAGGTTGTGAAAACGGTATATCGTTCGGCGAACTTTATCTACCTTCATTATCCTAACTTAAAAGTTTAATAGAATGGAATAGAATGGTTTTTATTATTTTGCTGCTTGGAGACTTACAAATCATGTAAATTTTATTGAAAAAAATGATGTTTCGCACACTCGATCATTTTAAGGTCATCATAATCGCCCTACTAAGCAGGGCTGTTCATGCCAATAGTGGCCAAATTTTACACCAATTTCGCGTTATTAGATATTAAACCACCCACTCGTTATTGCTTCATTCGTCGTCGTCCGGAGCAAATGAGATCGTGGTATTTCACTACGTACAAAATCTTTTTTTGCGCAGAATACCCCACCGATGGCACTCTATTGCGCAATAAATTTAGTTTTAGACCAGGGAATTGACCGCCTATATCGTGCGATTTGACGCTGTTGGACCATTTCTGGTGGGAGTAAGTCAAATCTCTTATTTATGATGATAAATCAGCATCGATTCCGCTATTTTCGAAAAATTAACTATTCGTACCGATCGCTTAAAAGTAGTCGTGGCCAACATTCATTTTTGATCCCCAATAAAAATTGTACGCTTTCTCCGATTTTCCTGTGCTATCTTGTTGAACTTCAAAAACCACACACTCAAAAAATCACCGTTTAAATGTTAAATATTTTAAAAAGAAGGCGGCAGTGCTTTGCAAAGCCCAACTTTTCGCGTCTTCAGCTCGTCAAATAAAGATGGTGTACCTTTCTTTTAATTGTACCGTTTTATTTACTAAAAATGGGTACAAGTTTTATCACTAGATTTTGCCATATTTTCGTATCGACGCTGATAAAAAAAACAAAAACATATAAAATGTGATAAGTAAATTTAATGTATTAAAATCTATCTACAAATTTTTAAACTTGACGACTACCTAAACCAATCCGGCTGGAATTGGATTACGCTTTTCACAGCATTTGCGAATAACTTCCCATAACCCATTAGAATTCTTTGGTCTAAAATGTCTTTTGCGAAGAGGCTCCCAACATTCTCTATGGGAGTAGTATCGGGACTGTAAGCATGGTGAAGTTTCAATATTATTATAATGAAAGACGAGTAATTTAGATATATTTGTCGTGTTGCCTTACGCCAAATAAAGCGTAGAGAAAAACGGTAGAATTGACACCAACATGGCTACCGTTCGCTCACGCTTCGACCGGGATCGACCGATCGGCGTCGCACCAGGTGGACGACGACGACGGAGTCCTGCTGAATGGCGTCGAGGGTGCCGCAGGTCAGGATACACAGTCGACGTCGTCTCCGTCGCCTTCGCCGTTGCTAGACGGCGAGGAGACGTCGTGGGCGTCTCGACGCGGCGCCGATCGATTCGGGACCTGCGCGTCTCGACGACGGAGACGCGGGGGTGTCGACGGCGAAGAAAAAAAGACTCGACGATTTTTTCCCCGTGTTTTTCGTTGCAGGTTCGTGTGTTTTTTTTGTATTATTTTTGTTCGACGTCCAGGCGGGCGGTATATATATATATATATATATATATATATATAGCTAAACCGTGTGGAACGGCCGCCGCTTTATATATATATCGATACTGCTGCCGCCGCTGCTACTGCATTCGGTGCACTCGCCTGGGGTTTCTTTGTTCGCGGGGGTGGAAGATGGCGAGGGTAAAAAAACTGATTTTTTTTTCGGCCGCAGTTTTAGCCTCGGTCACGGCTATTGTTCCGTTCCACTGTCGTCTGTTTTGTAGGGTTAAATAGTTGCTTGGTAGCATCCTTGGAAAGGACTTTTTATTAGTTGAAATTATCACTTACCTTAGGTTAAAAAGCGTTCCTCTAATTTTTGAACTAAATGAGGTATCACTTACTTTGGTTAATGAACATATGTTCTAAAACATATACTTCAAAAGATACAAAGAAGTACAAAAAATATAAATGGTTTGAGGTACCGATATGAAATTTAGACAGCAACTAAAGTCTAGTCAGAGGAGTTGTAATCAAAAATGATCCCTATGTCTTAGCTAAAGATAATTGATCTTGACGCCGCGTTTGACAAGTATTTCAAAACTGACAAAATTCTTGTGTCAATTTACATTCAATAATGAACTAGATAAAGATGTCATGCTGTGACGTAACTGCTCTGGCTGAACTTTTCCATTAGTTGGATCATAAAAAATTACTGGTTTTGAAATTAAAGGAGGTTTTAGTGAGTAACTGATAAATATTTTCTCAGAAACAATGATGAAGTAAAAATAGTGTCAGATATTTTAATTATAATTTTAATTTAAATTTCGATCATATTTTGCGTTCTAAATTTTATTTAGGCGTTTTAAATCGCTTCAGAAATAATACTATTAATAACAAAACGATATTTTGTTACCCATTTTACAGACCCGTATCACGCGAACGGTGCATTTATGTTAATCAAACTAAAGTGATTCTTCAATATTCCATTTATCCTAGAAATTGGAGGCACCTCTTTTTTAGCACTCTGTATATTTAACCACCCGTACAGTGAGTGCTTTCACAAGGTGATTGTTGTAAATATCATATTCATATTTAATTATATTATAATTATAAAATTATGTAGGGAAGCTGGCTTATCTAAACGAGAGGTTTCGACTTCTTTCACATTCCCAAAGAAAAAGAAATAACTCAATTTAGGTATGTAGCTCCTCGTAGTAGATGGTCAGCGTTTTAGGGATCATTTACGTATGTGATGATTAATATTTGGAATAGTCTTACCAGTCAGATAAAAACTAGGGACATCTACCTAAATGAATAAAATCTACATGACTTTTGTTTTGTCGTTTAAATTTTCAAAGCAACTTCTTCACCGATTGTTCGCCTTGTTATATGCAATAACAAACTGGGTTGTTAATGGCAGTACACTCCCTAAAATATTCAATTTTTTCAATTTCATTTTTTTTTATTATAGAAACAAGTTTATATTATTTTTTTTCTTCAACTAAAAGTCTGTGAATATACTCCTGCGCTTCTATAATTATATATAACACTCTCTTTTATAAATAGAAGGTCTGAAACGGCTACTATACTCGACAATGTGTCCTTTTTATCACAATTTAATATCCATGAAATGGTTATTTTTACAAATAAAAGGCCTTTTTATTATGTAATAAAATAATTAAAACTTAACAAACTTGGGTTTACGAAAACATCACAAAATTATATAACCTGACCCCCAGTAGTCGTATGCAACAAAGAGAAAATACTTATCGATGAACGGTGACAAAATTTTATAAATTAAGATCATATATATCATATTATCCCACTCCTGAAGTTTACGCAGAAATATCAGTCAATTGGTAGGGCGACCTTCCGACACGACGCAGTCGTGCAAGGTCCGATTCGCACTAGACGCGCTAATTACGAGCGTGGGACGGCGCGTAACTACTCGCCCCCTGCTCCTCTGTGCGTCGGCTGACGTCGCGACGCGGGCGTCGGGGAGCAATGTCGGACGGAGTGAGACGGTAATGGACCGCGAGACCGCGAGGAATCCCCCGCGGGGGGACGCCTCATTATGCAATTATCTATTCATGAGACGTATTACATTATTTGACCCACATATGGGGCCGTGAGGCCGGTCGAAACATAATTCTTTCGATTTTCTGATTTTTATTTGTATTTCTAATTATTTCTATTTCTAAAGTACTAGATAAGGTCGGTCTACAGTGATTTTGATGTTTGAAACCTTTTTGCTTATTTTTATATTTTTGGAGGTCCTTTTTCCCAAAAACGTCATTTAACACGAATATGTATGTTCCATGTTACGCATGATTTTTATGAAATTAAATATGATTTGGCAACACTGGATTATATTAGTTTTCTCTGCAAAGCAACATAGTTGGCGCAGAAGCGTCAATAGAGCGTTATAACCTGCTTATGCGCAGTTTGGTTGTATTTTGGTTGTGTTTATATTTCTAGTGTTTAAATATGGGAAGAAGACATTGTGTGAACAATCCAAATAACTTTTGTTATATCTGTGGTAGTTATGTCGTAGTAAAGCAAAGGCAAACTATAACTTCTTTTGTGGACAACGTATAACACGCTTATTTTGGTGTAAAAATTGGAGACTAAGACAAGTCCTGGGCTCCTCATACTGTTTGTTCCGTTTGCGTCAAAGTATTAAGAAGCTGGAAAAAAGGTAGGACCAGTTTCTCATGGAACAAATGTACTAACATCTACCGCCACTAAAGAACTAAAAAACGTCATATTGTCAGAATCAGAGGAATCTAATTCCGACCCAGACGATTCAGATTTCACACCAAATTTCAGAGAGCCCGAAGTGTTTAACCAGTGCGGACTAAATTATTTAACTAGAAAATTGCACCTTCCAAAGGATGTATCTCAATTGTTAGATCGCGAAAAAGAGTTATGTCAATATTTTACTCAGGAAGGACTTAGTTTCAAATTTAGGAAATGCGCCGTATATACAAGAACAATGGCGCCTGTTTATTGACTCAAGTAAGCGTAGTTTAAATCGAGTTTTATTGTACGCACTGGCCTCGGTTCCCGTTGCACATTCGGTACATTTAAAAGAAACGGATGAAAATTTAGGATTTCTTTGGAAGAAAATAAACTACCAAGAACATCAGTGGCTTTGTGGGGCCTTAAAGTGCTGACTACGCTCTTAGGACCACCACAGCGAGGTTATACAAAATTTCCATGCTTTATTTGTGAGTGGGACGGTCGGGCAAGAGATAGACATTGGACTCAAATAGTGTCCCTTTAGAACAAGCCTTATACATGGTAGCAAAAATGTATTACGAGATAGCTTAGTTGACCCCAAAAAAGGTTTACTGCCTCCTTTTAATATCAAACTTGGCTTGATGAAAGCCATAGACAAAAATGGACAGTGTTTCAAATATTTGTGCCAGAAATTTCCAGCCATATCTGATGCCAAGATAAAAGAAGGTATTTTGTTAGGCCGCAGATAAGAACACTATGCAAAGACAAGAATTTTCAAAACACAATGACCAATGTCGAAAAAAGGAAGTGATTGGGAACTCTAACGCCGAAAACTAAGAAAGTATTGTTCAAAATATGTTACACAACTTTCATCGTCCAGGTTGTAATATGCGTTTGAAAGGGCTTTTTCTGTTTTCACACCTGAACCAGTTTCCTAAAAATCTTGCAGCAGTTATCGAAGAACAGAGAGGGAAGTTTCGGCAGGATATTAAGGAAATGGAACGACGATACCAAGGCAGATGATGCCGGACTACTGCTGGATGTTAAAAAGGGATATTATGGCAAAAAGATGCAGATTTCACTCAAAAAACTCTAAGTAAAGTTTTTTTTTTCACTTTTTTTAACTAGGATTCCTTTAATATTTGCAAAAAACCTTACGTGATACAAATTAAAAAAAAAAACATCTGTCAAAAAGTTTAATATATAATATATATGAAATATAAAAACACAGAAACAAATCAATATTTATTTTTCTAAAAGAATTTTAAACTTAGGTGAAAAATGTTTTTGTGATTAAAGTAGTGATTGCAGTCCTTTTGCATTTGAGGAGTTTACTTTAGTATTGAAAAAGTGAGAAAAACATAAACATGGACTTCTTAAATCTCTTGGACTTGCCAGTATATTTATACAATTTGATTAACTGAAGACGCGTAAGTCTTTCTTTGTACTGAAAGTAATTTGGGTTTGGATAGAATTTGAAGACAATATAACGTATAATTTTTTTTTATAAATACATAAATTAAGCTAAAAATGTGTATAATCTCTTTATATATTTTTTTATTTTCTACATTTACACTGGCGCGTCATTTTTCAAAATTATCATGATACTTCCTGTAGAAGTCTATCGAAATAAAAAATGGGTCACTACGTGGCTTTGAGCTTTCGAAAATTAAAATCATAGCAAAAATACTTAAAATATAAGTCAATTGTTCCAATATACCAAAATTGTGCGACACATTTGAGAATAATTATTTCATAAATATGTCGAAGAATAAAAAACCAAATGGCTTAAAAAATGCTTTGGGGTCCACATTTTTTGAACACTTTTACAATGTTGAAAAATACTTTTGCAAAAACCAGTAGAGCATAGGAATATTAGAAATATCTAGTTTACCACAGATCATACTTAATGGTGGACCAAAGAAGTGCAATGATTTTAGGAAACACTTAAGACGCCGGGATAATTGTTTATTGTTTATTTTATGTTTGTTGCCGTGACATACCTATTAAAATTGAATTTGACGATATCTGTACTGATTTAAAGTCTGCAATAAAACAGCAAAAAAAAATTTTATGACCTACCATTTTGAGTGCACCTTCGACAATAACTGAATTTTGAGGGAGGCATTTTTTTTTAAATTAGTTAAAAGCATTCCCATAAGCTGTACACTGCACATCTATCCTTATTCCACTCAGATCGTCCACACCTAAAAATCTAAAAAGAAAATTTTTGTTTAATTGCATTTAGCACATTTCTATTTCTTAATTAATTGATTCTCTCTTCTTTTTCCCCTTCTTCATTCTACACTCGTGTGTTTATACTTTTATTATTTAATTAATAAAAATTTATTCCTTATAAAAACAGTATACGAGATGTATCGAAAAATATGAATTTGATGTGCATAATTTTTGAAAACATTAACAGTTGTTGACCTTAATGGAAAACTATTGTCAGATATTCAGCATTATCTGTTCGACAATTTTTAATTATTTTTATTAATAAAAATTAATTATTTTATTAATTTATTATTAATTAATTATTTAATTAATAAATTTATTTAATTAATAAAAATTTATTCTTTATAAAAACAGTATACGAGATGTATCGAAAAATATGAATTTGATGTGCATAATTTTTGAAAACATTAACAGTTGTTGATCTTAATGGAAAACTATTGTCAGATATTCAGCATTCTGTTCGACAATTTTTAAAACTTCTCTGCATTGATTAATAATAATTTACGGGTTTCAAAATATTGATAATTTGGAAAGGATAATTGCAAAAAAATGAAATGTGTAGAAAGAGATGATCAATATATTGAGGCTTTAGTAAATTTTATATAAAATACAATTTACTTGCGGATGAATAATATCGAATATCGCACACTAACTTTCAATTGCTCGCCGATATTTTAAAAAATACAAGTACTTTACCCTTCCATTATATCTTTTTTTAATGTCTTCAAATCTTGAAAACTCAATCTAAGAGGGTCGATTCTCAAATCTTACTATATAGCACAACCGTCTCGGGAAACGTTTCCCAAGCGTATGGAAGATAATAAAGGCAGTAATCAAGAAAAAATTATCTCGACGAGCTTATCGCAAGGTTAAACGTTACCGCGACGTTGGGGGGAAACGTGAGGAGAGATATTTCGCTCGCTAACCTCACCCTTCGTTTCCACGATTCCATCCATCGCGACCCTTTCGCTTTTCTATCATCTCTTAGACACTAGTTATGCAAATCCTCCGTGTACGCAGATTTTTTTCGTTAATTTATTCAACTCCCTATAAATATAATAATATGCAAAGCACCTGGGCCTTTAAACAAATGGAAGATAGATTACGCTTTTATTCGTCCACCGGTGTATCGTGAGAACACAGGTAAGCGAAGAATACCTCGAGATCATCGGGGACCGGAGAGGAGGAGAAAAAAATTAGAGGGTTTTTATATCCCTTACTGTCGCCGCGAAAGGAGATAAGGAAAAAATTAAAGGGTGTGTTTTTTTTTGTCTCAAAAAACGCATCACCCGGAATGGGGGGGTTACATGCAAATCGGATTTGATTGCGCGTTTGTCTTTTTGAGCCGTTGGGATTTTAGATTTTTTTTTAAGATGTTAACGGAAAAACTACCGACGAAGCTATCGATGATGGGCCCATGGAACCTACTTAAGAATTTCAAGCATTAGCATTAGCACTTAATTATCTGACTACACTAGTTAATGGTTTATTCTGAATATTTTCATAAATATGTCAATTCAAAATTAATATTTCTTGTAATTTATTGCGAGTTACGTCAAAATTTTGTATTTTTTTCTGATTTTGCCTCTCTAAAAATCTATATAGAAGGGGCCTACGTGCAGTAGTGTAATAAAAACAGGGAATTTCATTTTAATTTTTTTTTAAAATTCCAAAAAAAGTGGATTTTCACTCTTTCTTTAGAGAAAAAATTTAATTTTAATATTTTTATTCAATAGATCCTAAAAGAAGTTACATTAAAAATTCCTGCTAAAAAAAAAGGAGTGTGATAAACAAAGTTCGCATTATTTCTTAGATATTTCTTTTGTACTTTTTTTCCCTTCTTGCTTAGAACTTTTGTTTTTTTTAGTACAGGATATTTGCCACTTTTTTCCAAACTCTTTGTATTAGAGGTGATACAATAAGAATTTTCTGATTTGGAAACAAATTCATAAATAATAAATTCATTTTGCGGTATAATAATATTATAAACAAATAAAAGTAAGTTTATTTTTAAAAGATTTGGTAATTGATAGTAGACAGGTTTCTTTTAAAGCTTCTTATTTAATAACTCCTCTACTTAAAGTACCGGACATATTTTTCACCACCTGTTTTGCATCAAGCAAAAAATGATTTCGATGCGACATTGTTATATTCTGCTAAAATAACATTATCGAAACGCACAGTAAAAAAGACTATTTAACACTGCCACAAATGGTTCTGGTATCATCCGCTCTCTGTAATTTCAAATATGAAGACGAATGCTGCTAAAAAATTCTGACAGTATCCAAAAAAATTTTAACCATTCCTCGGGGAACCACAAATAAAAACGTGACAGCCACGGGAAGAGTATTGAGGAGGAAGGTGACTAGGTCAATTAGGTAGTTTTAGTTTATTTTAGTACTATTGTGTCCAGCTGCTATTTGATATATTAGTAAGATTTATTTCGGGATTAAGTTTTTTTCTAAATTAAACTTCTTTTTAACGGTACATAATTTAAAATTGCAGTTTTCATTATAGTTCGAAATGATAAGTGCTTGTGTGAAATGTTAGAAACTTTAATAATAGAATGGCCATGGTATGGTTATGGCTATGACTTTAAGAGGATGGGATCACAAAATTTTGTGGTTTATTTATATCTTGATTTAAGTTTGACAAGGGTGGAAGAGGGAGTCGTTTCACTTGACCAATTTTTTAATTTATTGGAATGTGGATAACATATTTTTGATAATGTTAGAACTATTTTTTGTCTTATTCGAAATATTGACGTTGGATTTTTGGCTACACTCGGTTATGTGCGTCCTTCCCACGCGTGTCGTTGACTTTTTTCAACGGGGGGAGTGGGTGGTGCCTGGTGGCGTGGCGGAAACAAACTTTCGGATTCTCTCCCTCCTGGGGTCAACAGTCAGAGAGATGTTCGATCCCCTTCGGATTCGAAAAATTCCGTGGCGATAAAATTTGTAGACCCACGTTGGAAGTGCCGGAAACGTAATATGAATAATTAACTGAGAATTAAGAGGAATTAAACATGTAGGACAGTAAGCGACACTTATCTTTGGTATATTTATACCGCACGATATGATTTTCCCTTTGAAGGCACGTTTTTTAATATTTCTTCCTCGTCTTTAGTATCTACTTCGTTTCATGCCTTCTGTTCTCATGTTTATTTGATATTAGCAATAATAATAATAATAATAATAATGTTTATTTGCAGAGAATGAAAATCATTTGTTACGTAAGTTGAGTCCTCAAAAATAACTACAACAATGTAGATGGGATAGGTGTCCACAAAATGATATATTTTTTTAAGATTATATCAAACAATATGTGATAAGATGTAAGAGCATATAATTTCTTTTGATTGTTTGAACATTAGAACGACCTTTTAACAAATGAAGTAAAGGACATGAGGTAAAGGAGGCATATGAAACAATACTGCGGAGTGTAATTTACGGCGATTTTCTATTGAAAACCATCTAGTATACTGCAATTTGCAAGATTTTTGTGGCCTTTGAATTATATCTTTATCTAAGCATGGGTAGTAAATAACAGCACAAAAATTAATACTACACAAGACTAAAGAATAATATAAAGTCGCTTTTAGTACCTTTGGACTTGAAAATAAGAAATTTAGATTCCCGTATGTATTTGCTGACATCTGGCTTAAACCGAATAAATGTAACAAAATGCAACCCAAATGAAGCTTTATACTATCCCCTTCATCGGTTTTGAAATAATAAAAACAATAAAACAATTTCAACAACCCTAGCAAAAAAAAAGTTTTTTAAAAATGTTTCTTTCAAATCTCCTTCAATTTTTCTAAGTTTATGTTTTGTTAATATATCTTGCGTATTTCCTTTTTACCTTAATATTTTTCAAACGTTTTTACTTTTTCATTCTTCAGCTTCCCTAGAATCTTCTCTTAATTTTATTTGATGTTGGAGTTATTTTCTTAAAGCTTATTAATTTGAAAATATTATTTTTTTTTAATATAGCTTAACAAGATTTCCAATTATACACAAAATATTATCTAAATATTTTGCAAAGCTTGTTGGCGTTTTCATCCGTTATCTTTTCTGAGCACTCATTTTCAAGCATTAAAGTTTATTTACAATTATTTTTACTAGCCCTTAATAAGATTTGCAATTATAGGACACATTGCGATTACAATTACAATGATTAAATTAATAATTACTTTTTAATATTTTTTTCTATTAAGCGCATTTTTTGGTTTGTGATGTTTCTTTTATCCTTTCTCGTTCATTCATTTCTATTGTCAATTTATTATTTATTTAAACTTGTTAAATTATATTTCTAAATTGAATTATACTTCCATTAAATTTAAATATATTAAAACTTATTTCGTTTTCAAGGTATTAAAAATAGCTCTATAATTTGAATCTATATATCCCGTTTACTTGTTTAATTGCGAATGAATGTCTGCAAAAACGCTCTTCATTCGATGATTTCGAGACAAATGAAACAAAAAAAAGCGCTTCGAAGCACCCTACAGAAACAAACAAGCTCCGCAGGTCGAAAACAAAGTAAGTCGGCGAATACGTGTCACCCTTCGCGAAGGGGTTGGCTACCTCCGCACAATGTGCCTGGAATGTTCGTTGGAATTATTTTTTTTCGCGCTGTCAAAAAAAAAACGCCAAAAACCGCGCCCCTATTTTTTTACCCCCGTTTTTTGCGATCCGAGGGTGCCGCAGAAAAAAAAAGTAGCACGATTTGCATCCCCCGGGGTGACGATCGTTTGCGTTTTGTTTCTTTTTTAAGCTGCCAAATATTTTTTCCGATCGAATCGGGTGGCGCATCCACCTTCGGATCAAGATATTTCTTCACAGGTAAAAAGAATATCTTGACCAACATTTAAAAACGCCCTATTCTCATAACAAAAGTCTACCGGATATCTGCCGTAACTCTAATTATTCAGGGTTGCTCTCACCAACTTTGCACTATTTCTCACTTTTTGATAGATTATGTTCATTTAAAATATATACAATGTACAATATTTCTGAGATTTTTAAAACATGTAAATTCCTTAAATACAAATTATAAAGGGCACGTTAAAGAAACACTTAGTATCCTCGTACGTATGCTCTTACTGTTCATCCCCTCTTCATGGTCTATATTATTGTGCTATTCATTCTACACACCACTTCTCTTGTTTTAGCAAAAATTGTATGAAGTAATTTCTAAATAATGTATCTAAACCTTTGTTACTGTATGTATTTTCGGTGCTGAACTTTGTTTAGTTGGTTAGTTTGATTTTGTCATTGTTAGGTGTAGTCTTTGGACAAATTGTCTTCTTTATGTGTGTTCCTGTTTAGTTATTAAAGTTTAACTTTTTTGTATCAATTTCTAATTTTTGATTACTTCAATGAAGAGCTCTTGTTTTATGTATTCAGTAATGACCAGTAAAGTTTTTTTTAGGTGGTGCTATAGGAAACAAAGTTAATATATTCAACAGAAAATACAACAACATTGATCTAACACAAGAAAATAAATTCTACGTCAACAAGAAAGTGACTTTTACTATTTCGAAAAGTGGCCTGCTCTAAGGTTGCCCCAGATCTTTTTTTGTGGTACACTTTTTATTAACGTTTCTAATTCGGTGAGTAGATATGGCGTCGCTCGGACCAGACAGGCCGGTACATTTGAACTACTCCGTATATCTGGCACATATATCCCATTATACCTAACAGGTATAGGAGAGGAATATGGAGATATGGAAGAGGTATATGTAAATATATGTACCGATTTGTGAGTGTGCTGAGCGACGCCATAGCAACTACGGTTCAGGGGAGAAAAATAAAAACATATTTCCATATTCGAAAGAGAAAAATGTAAGCAAGCAGTATCTAGCAATAATAAAATACCTAGATGTCTAAACAAGTAAGAGTAGATTTTTCATTTACTTTAATTTACAGTAAATTAAAAATATTCGTTGAGTTGTGAACTAATAATTAATGGCTTGCGATTCTGCTGTATATAGTAACACGAAAAATGATTGTTGCTAGTCCCGAAGAAGCCAATAAAATTGTCAAAATATCAACCACATAACTGATTTTTTATAAGCCTAGCCTAAAAACTCAACAATATCGAACGTTCGGAAAACGAAAAATTGCCCGACAAAACTTTGGTATATAGGAAATTGAAACGTTTACGTGAATTTTCGTTTTTTTTTTTTCCGCTGAGACATATCAGATGTCACATGGTGTTCTTAATTATGCGGTCTCTGAGTGAGCGTTTTTTATCTTTTAACGCAACGGCGTAACGTCTGTATACGCTGGCCGTCAAAAAATGCCGCCGTTTCACATTTCGACGCGCTGATTATTAGTTGCTATTTAAAGGGGGGGGGGGAGAAATATGAAGTCAGAACCAAAAACATTTTAGTTTAAATTAACAGGTCTCCATGGCAACGCATGTACCAACGAGGAAAAAATTTCCACTAAAATTCATCGGTGGCCATCGTGATCTGTCAAAAAACACGTTTGATTGGTTAGTTTTTAATCTACATTTTTATTCTATCTCATTTTTTATTCGTCAGCTATCGGCAGTCGCACGGTTAAAAAATATAGACTGACTGAAAGTACAACAAAAAATAGACGTAATATTAGCTTGGTCAGACATTAACAAAAGACAAAAATTGTGTTACAAAAAAAAAAAATTCGGAAAAAGTTGTCTGCTTTTCTTTATCTTTTTCGAATCTATATTGTTTTGGTAGACCATAATTTAAAGAAATATGAAAAAAACTACTAAGATGGACTAGCCGGAATACTTAAATAACAATAACAACAAAATATGTACCTTAAACTACACATCCAAGAAGAACCTTATTATAACATTAATTTACACTTAATTTTTTCTAGTTATTTTGCTCACGAAGAAGTAAATGCCTTTTTAAATGAAAGCGGTATCATTTTTTATTTTTAACCAATTTAATGCCTTAAATGCTCCAAATATATTATCAAATTTGCGTAAGTTAGAAATAAAGCGACAATCAGTATTCTGTACTTTCTGTAGAAGATAAGAGAGGTTACAGTATCTAACAGCTAAACTTATATTTGTTAAAACCCATATAAACTTAGTATCCGCTTTGACAATTTCTATAGGTGTCTTCAAGTATTTAGTATTCAATTTAGTCCATCTAACCAGTTTTTACATTAAAGTGTATTAAAAAGTAGTCAAATTTGATTGATGAAGATACAATGTTCAAAAACTTGTATAAATTGATAAATGATTTTTAAAGCACAAACTATCCCGCAGAGTCAAAATTTGTCCAAACCCATTGTAGAAAATAAAAAAATATACCTTAAGTAAAATTTTCTGCCTGTGTATTCGATAATATAAAACTTTTCTATACAGTAAACATTACGTAAGGTTTGGTCAAAAAGTTCGACAGAATTAAAATTTTATATTGTATTTCAAAAAATTAAAATGTAGTCTTTGGCCATCGTCTGACCTCTGTGTTTTTTCAATAATATTTGACATGACTGTAATATACTTATTTCGTTTGACTAGAGGCACGCCATCAGGAAATCTTAAAGAAAAATTAAATCAAAAAGAAATAACGCGCGAAAAATGATTTTATATATTCATTGTTGTTTACTCAACCCCTATTACAGAGTGCCTAACTAAAGCAAATAAGAATATTACTAACTAAAGGATTGCTTCTGACTTAACTGATGATGATTATTAAATGTTTGTTATCTTCCAAATCCCCGTTTCAAAAATTTTTCGTCCTTTCGGGAGTGAATTTATACTATCTATTCACAATTTTCTAAGCTATGGAATGATAACTAAATATAATACCGAGCGCAAAAGAGAAACGCGTTTGCGACGAGCATTATATACGAATTATGTTTGTCGCGTTAGCGTTTGAACACACATGGTCGTGTGTTTTCGTTATAAGTGTGTGTGTGTGTGTGTGACGCCCAGCAAAGTCATTAACATCGTTAGGGGAGCAACAGCGAGACGCGACAAATATGTCGCGACAAAAAAAGTCCGTTTTTTTCAACCGTTTGGGAAAAAAAACCGATCGAAAAAGTGCGCTATAAAACGGGCATCGAGAACAGAGCTTTTTTTTTCGTAAACAAAAAATTAATCGACACACGCGACAGGTCCGGCAAGATTTGGTGTTATCGGCAGGTTATTAAAAAAAAATCTCTGCCCCTACCCTATTTCGGAACCACCAAACCATTTAAAATTATTTTTTTTTGTTAATTTTAAATACCGGTTCGCACACCCACGGTCATAAATATCTATTAAATATTCCTCAATCCAAAAATGCTAAAAATTGTCGCAGTTTTTGATATACAAACCAACCAGCTAAATAATGAATGTATACTATGCTGTATTTAAACATTTGTCTCTTTATCCCGAAAACATAAATTTGCAAATAAAAGTGGAGCGCACATATCAAAATAGGCAAATCACAAACCAGAACCAAGGACGGTAACGGTAATATTTCCAAAGTGTAAGATAGTTGTGTTTCACAGACTCTGAGACTTCCTAGAATTAATATAACTCTCCATAGTCCGTGCTTCATATATTGCGCCATTTCATGCTAGTTTCATTTGTGCCTTTTTTTTCTTTTTTTTAATACTTGCAGGTTGTAATATTTTTGGAATCAATTTACCAGGTAATATTTTGCATATGCAGATTGTCTATTAATTTAGGGTCCAACAATAATAATTTAAGTAGTACACATTTTGTTATTTCTTTGTTGTATAAAATTTTACTGTGAATAAATATATAAAAATATCTTCGAAACTATATTTATTTCTCCTTTACATAAACGTTCGTTATGTTCAAGATCCTTCTGGACGACTGTAGAAACTATCCCGGCCATGTGTGGCGTTTCTGGGAATCGGGATCGTCTCTGGGTTTTAGCGGTGTCGTGAGATTCGGCCACGTATAAGGCGTACCAAATTAAATTTATAAGAAATAATTACTTAGAATTCCTTTCCTGAAAATGCTAACATGTGCATTGTTTATTTAAATATTTACAGATATATTAGATAAAATAAAATAAAACAAGATGTTAATAATAATAAATAAAGGTATTTATGAAATATTCTTCTAAAACCCGTCAAGAAGGCAAAAACATTATTGATAAACAAGAAATGACTTAAGTTTTGAAATATACTAGGTATAAGAGGATGCATTTTTTTCACAAAAACGCCACATCTTTAAACAGGATAGTTCTATCCTCGTTATAAATATTACAGGTAAGCAGTGAACATGTTTTTCAAGAGTTTTTAGCTTGCACCTAATGTCAGCCTCAAAATTGACGAGTATATCGGGGCGATGAGCATAGAGTAGAATAAGAAGTTCGTTGGTGGCGTCGATTGACCACCAGAAATATTAAAAAAAAAGATATGGACTCAAAGACTCCGCTTGCAGGACGTCGGATGTAATATCAATCTTCTCTGAACATCGGCCAACGGCTCTGACAGTGGCTGAAGCACTGAACTACCCTTTAGAGATGCTTGTTTTAGGAATACTTGTATTTCCTTCTAAACAATAAAGAAAACCGAATTCATTGAAAATGGGTTTGCTATTAGTTAATGAACAAAAAAAAGAACAAAAAATGGAAATTTGTAAACAAACAGGTTACCTTTTTGCTGCTCGTGTGTAGCATTTACCATAGGTTGTAGCAATTATTTAATCTAAGTTGTTTTGGTTCAAAAACCTAAAAGTTTTCAGAAAAACTAACAGAGAGCGGAAACCTACAGATTATGGATTCGCTCATTAAACCAACAACCTAAAAGAACACTATGAGGTAAAGATAATTTGACGGAGATGAATGTAGTTGCCGAACGTATATCAGGGAGCAATAGAAACTCATATATATCAAGAATATGAAAAATATTGGTGTACTATGGCCTGCGAGATTGCGTCTCAGGAGTCACTTGTTGCTGTTGCCGTCTCCGTAGCGCTTTGTTTTGCATTCTCTTTCATTTTCCCACATGTAATATTCTTTGGTTTGATATACTACTTAATTTAAGTTTATTGGTAATCATTCTTATTTCGTGTGTAATATAGCGTGTGTTGAATCGTGTGCGAATTATGCAAAATAGGTGCGAGTCTAGTGTACCTCAGGAGATGCTCTCGCCCAAATGTAAAAAACAGTATTCTATTGAGACTAGGAAAGTTATACACAATGTTTATTTGACTCTCATTGAACGTGGTATAATAATAATAATCCCATTTCAGCGAGGAAAAAAAGAAGTGATGCTGACATTTTCTCGAGTATAGATGAAAGTGATCACGATATAATACGGCGTAAAATTTACCAGTTCTATGAGGAACAAAGCGGGCCTAGATTAGATATCTTAATTAGGAGGCTTGTGTTAAATGTGAGAACTACCTTACGAAACTGTACTCAACACATGGGTTTTAGATTTAAAAAAATTGACAAAAAGCAAGTTTTAATGAAATTTTTTAGAATTCGGAAATGGCGACTGGAATATCTAGAAAAAATTAGGATTTACAGAGAACAACAAAGGCCAATTATTTACTTGGATGAAACCTGTTTCGAAACTTTCGAAACCCCGGAAAAGAGTTGGGTTAACTCAACCGATAAGTGTAAAACAAACGCGCCATCAAAAAGAGCTAGAAGAATAACTATTTTTCATGCTGGCTCTAAAGATGTTAGGATTCCAAATGGACTTTCTCTGTCTGCGAAAAATATTAAAGATTCTTCTCTGGATTACCATGAAGACACCACCGCTGATTTATTTGAAAGTTGGTTTAAAAACAATGCAAGTTATCACAGTAGACAGTTGCCTAAAACCCCTTCCTCATGTGACACAAAAGCAACAATCGAAAACTACATGCATAATAACGACATTTATTTTCACGAAGATTATACCAAAAAGCAATTAATTGAGGTTCGACAAAGCTTGAACCTACAACCTGTGATAATTATGCAAAAAATCTAGGGCATACAGTTTTAAGGCTTCCACCTTACCACTGTATATTTAATCCCATTGAACATGTTTGGCACCAACTGAAATGTGCCATTCGTCGTAACAATGTTTTTCCCCGTGTTAACTCCAATGTCCTCAAACTTATGGAAACCGAAGTTTTTAACATCCCTCCACAAAGTTGGGCAAATTCTGTTAAACATATAGAAAAAGCGATGATAGCGATAGTGATACTAATATATTATGTGAATAATTTTAAGTGATTTAAGTAGGTAATAAAAATAATTTGTAATTTTATTTTAGATTTAAACATAAATACATAAATAAATAAATAAATATTGTTTAGTATCTTTCTTAACAAAACCCTAAATGATTAAATTCTAAGTAAAGTACGGACCTGTTCGGTCACATTTCATTCTTACAGCTTGCCGGGTCTTTCCTTAATTCGTAACAGTTAGTCACTTTCTTATATCTATGAACAGACTTTACCCGAGGAGAACTTACTATGCTCTAAGAGCACATCGATCCCAGTCGTAAATGCCGTTATACTTCGTCGAAAAAAACAGCAAAACAGGCGAAGAGTCCCACCGATGAAAAAAGGGTTAACAGACAGGAAATTTTTTTTCGCGAGGCCACCGCTTGGTGAAAAAAAAAACTCACCCCGCGTACCCATGCGTGCGTGTACGACGCGGTCGCATCCTCATGCGTAGCCGTGCATAAACAAACAGAATTAGACGAGCCCTTTGTCCCTGAAATAATGGACAGGCCCCGACCAGATCTGCATAAGAGTTCGGGAATGCCTGCAGCCCTTCTCTCGCGCGGGTATGCAAATTTTTTTCAGTGACAGAAACGGCTATTAACTATTAGACAAACGGAAGATAGATGATGCTTTCTGTCGTTTATCGTGAGAACACAGGTGAGAGAGAATGCGTTAAGATAAAAAAAATTAGAGGGTCGCGCGAACGGCGGGAAAAAATTAAAGGGTTGAGCTTTTTTTTTTTGTTCTAGGCATTCAAACGTTATAGGGCAATGATGGTGCACATGGTGAAGAAACCAAGACGATTCACCGATGGAATCATGTGGAAGGAAATACACTCTTGTGCCAAAAACAACTTGGTTTAAGATAATATTAAACATATTATCGGAAATCATTAATAGCAGGGAAACGACAACATTGAAAACCAAGATTACTTTCGAAAAACCGTCACTGGGCGGGGCAACGTTATCGCAAATAGCGCGAATCAGCTTTTATTAAAGAAGGCGCTTCGAGGAGATATTTATTCAAATATCTGGCGACCCCTGTATTATAGACGAAACCTTAAACTCTCTCTGTTCATATCAAATCATAACATCTTTAAAAGATTTTCAATTTATCGCCAATAATTCACCCACAAAATGGATCTATAAGAATTTTTGCGAACACACGACGTACCCTGTATATAATTCTAAGAATGTTCGAAATAGAGGCTGGATCTCCTTAGTTTCCTGGTATCCGAATTTTTCCAATGGAGTAAATGGTTTTCAAGAAACTATTTGTTTTCTGAAACCACGCAATACGTGGCAATAGGAAATGACGTCATCGCGTCTAGATTGAAGGCGAGAAATGGTAATTTTCATTTGGATTTTTTCAAATATCATGAACAGCGTATGTGACAGACGAAAACCGTATTACCAAAAATTGTAGCCCTTGATACGGCCTATAACACTGTTTAAACGGATGACCTATTTTTTGTACGAATTTTGATTTACGGTTAATAATTTACTCTCTAAAAGAACAATTTTCAGGGTCTTTTAGATTTTTGTCAATAACTAAAACACCTTGTACATAATGGAAAAAATGCGTGAAACAAAAGTTATAACGCCCGGTCTTCCACGTATTACGGTTGTAAAATTTTTCCGATCAGGAAAAGATGTTTTTCTGGATGCCAAAATAACAAAAAAACATTCAAAAATAAAAAAGATACTTCACGAGATTTTATTTCTCCCAATTTAAAAAGTCTAAATGCGGGTCCAGACTTCTGCTTCTCTCCCAAGTCTGAAGTTGGTCGCTGCAAATTTGGGGCACTTATTATGTTTTTTAATATTGCACGGAATATCGCGAACACCCTGTATAATACTTGAAAACCCTAAATACAAAAGTTTTAGCTGTCGATATGGGCTATATCCTCATGTAAAAGAAACTCATAACTAAAACACAGATTTTAAATTATTGCCAATTTTCAATAATAGAGGGACCCATTTTTCAGGTTTTTTTTAATTTGCGGCACACCCTGTATATTTTGAAAAAATTGTCAAGAATAAAAGTTTATGGACCCGTATCTTCTGCGTCTTCTGGTTCAAGAATTTTTTTGGTCTTGTACACGGTTTTTGATAAATGGTCTTTTTTGTAGACCCTTGCACAAGCAATTTTTAATTTATTTAAAATACTTCCCGACCCCCCAGCTCCCCCATTTTTCACTGGGTTCCGTCACAGGCCAAAACTGCATATATGTGCCAAATATGAAGTCGATTGCTTCAAATTTCGGACATTTATAGTGTTTCATAGCAAAAAACAGTCGAAAATCGCGAAAAAAAGATGGACGCCGGCGTTGGATCGAGACCATTTCTCACACGCTTATGTATCTCGTGGAGTGTTAAAAAGGAGGCAAATTTCAATTTTGTAGCTCCAACGGTTCGAAAGTTATTCAGGAAAAACCAAGAGACGAGAACGAATAACGGACAAAGACAAAAAAATTTTTTTTTTTCGACGGTGATCATTTCTGTACGACGATTCCATAGGACCTACCATTACCGAGATATAAAATTTTTATACGAGCGCAGACACTCAAGACAAATTACACTGTGTTTCAGTTGCACACCACAGGCATTAAAATCGACAGCTTCCTCAAATACTAATCAATACATACTTTTTAATACTGATGATATATCTGTTATATCTTCGATATATATTTTGGCTTATGCTCTCGTTGCAGTATTATGTATGCAGTATTGGCGTGTTATATAGGACTGTTTTGACAACGGCGTCTTTTGTTTCCCTAAAATGGAGCATACAATAATAAGAACTGATATACCCCTCAATAACAACAAATAATGGGCAAGCTACGTCATATACTATGCAGCAGATTCAATTATGAAAAACCGCTTCACTCGATTTATTCCATATAGAAAACCTAGAAGCACAGGCAAAAAAATCAGTTGAGGCATTTAGACCGACTTTTTTTTCACACGAAAAGGATAAGTATGCAAGCGAATTCATCCTGGTTTGCATAATCCTTAAAGGTTCGTCTGCACTAATGATCGTTCTCGCATAATCCTCCCATTATTTCACCGCTCTTTTCATACTCTCCTTGATACCCGCCGCGCCCCGTCATCATCCTTACGCATCCACGTCAGCACGCACGGAGACATTTAAAAAATACCTCGTTGGCCGTTTTAGACATTTTTAATGAAATTTGGCAAGTATTAATTTACCTGTTTAGCAATGTTTTTCTATAGAGCAAAGGGATACTTGAAAGCAAATTATGTAGTTAATATCAAGTCATCATTTTTGATAATAAATAAAAAATATTTTTTAAGTCCCTTTTGCCTACATTGATCGCATATTTTAAACTATTTTCAAGTCATCTAGTATTTGATTAAATCATCGAAATAAAATTACCTTAGGCTTAGGCTTTATCAGGTCTGGGCTGGTCCCTCATCATGACCTCGTGTGAAACATCATCCTTTGTTTTTTATTTTTTCACTCCTTTTCAACGGAAGTGTTACTCTTCGGTGTATTTTTTTCTTTCTTTTGTGCATTGGCTCGTCTAACTCAAAAATTCGGGATACACATTTGGGATAGACTCAGAAAAATTATTCCTTTAATCAAATCCTTCGATTATTAAGTTAACAATACATTAAGGACTAATAATAAAATTACTTTATTTCTATAATTTAAAATTTGAACTATAGTCGTAATAGTTACAAGCCGTTACATTGATCTTACAAGAAAGAAATTGGCCTACAGATTGCTGCAATTATAGAACAAGGATGTCCCGAGCAAACAAAATACTGCTTCATATCATATGCGACCGTGTAGATGTTCTGGCTATCACAGATAACCGATGAACAAGCAAGATTGGTTACTGAAAAAGGATTTAGAGAATTTTGAGAAAAAATTTGATAAAATTCTATATTCTAGTCTATTTAATTTAGGAGTTCACTAGTTTTGAACGATTTATCGCTGTTATCACAGGTTCCAGCACAACATTTTCATTGAAAACTTAAAATGTGTAATTAAAGCAACGGAAACCATTTTGTGCAACTTAAAGTAAACTGATACTGTTCAAACTTTTATCAAAATAAATAAGAACTAAAAGTTCAGATTTTCACGAAATTATATATTTTGACATGACAATTGTTTCGACAACACCGTGTTGTTGTTCAAACTGTTATAAAACTTACGGTTTCTTTAGAAAGTCCTTATAATAAAACCTTAAGCTGCGAAAAACTAGGTGCGCATGTAAATTCATAACTTTTATCGGCCCATTGAAAAAGTGGACACCCCGTATGTACTTTGCCGCCGGTAAAGGCACTCGGTCGCTAATTCGAGACCGAATCGAAATAATACAACAAAAAGAGCCAATCAAAAATTAATAAACTTCATTATATTTCATAATTAAACAAATGTTTTGGGGGTGGGGGGAGATGATTTTTCCTCCCGTTACACCGGCGCCGCACCGGATAATTGAAATTTTAATGACGCATTAAAATAATAACAACAAAATATAATATAAATATAGCGCAGAGTTGAATTTTGCGGTTTACTTTTGTCGGGCCTATTTTGCGCAGTTCGTGTTTTTTTTTCCCTAATATTATCGTTCATTACGATACATTATGCACGGTTTTCGGGCAAAATAAATATTTTTTCGGTAAAAATCGCGGCCGAATTGCAAAATATTTTATGATTATTTCAATTTCGGCTCAATGCAACCCGGGGAGGTTGCAAATTGGAACGATCGAGGAGGGGGGTAGGGGAGTAGGAGCTTCTACGCGTGATATGAATTTTGCCGTAGCACATTTCAAAAGCCTGCGGGTCTCGCCATCGAAGTTGTTTTTAACGTCCAAGTGGAGTAATGTAAAATTGTTGTTCTTCATCGTGTTTTCAGGCTTAGATTCTGATTACAAAGTAGCTATTTCATTTTAACCAATTATTTTCATTCAATTTCGATCCATCCAATTTCAGGAAAGCATTTTTCGTTCAGCAACAATCCTACTAATAAGAACAATCAAAAACTTCATTAATTAAATAAGGCTAAACAGTATCGTAATGACATGATGAAAAGGAATTGATTTGTTTTTGTTTGTTTGATTTTTTTTATTGCTTTTAAATAATATACGTTGACATTTTAGAAAATATATTTGATATCTTAATTTTATTATTATTATTATTATATTACTACAGGAAATACCCACCCATAATTTACGCCACGCCATATTTACGAATTCTTGAATCCATAATTCAGTGGCGTGCTCAGACTTTTTTATAAAGAGCAAATTTTAACATATTTTTAAAATTCGATAGACCTTTTCATAGGTTTTCTAAAAAAGTGTAATAGTTGTGCAATTTGTAAAAATAAATTACCTACACTCATTAATGTGCTTTCCTAAAATCCTATAACATATTTAAAAAAAAAAAAGAAAATTTCAGATTACATTATGGTCAACATTTTTATAGCTTAATTCAATGTATTTTTTTAAAAGAACCACGGAAAAATAATGACTATTTTTTGTATTCTGTAGTCTTTTTTATGAATTATAATAATCATATTGTTAACGTGCCTATTTTACGAAACAATGTCAAACGGGCGGGGAAATTTCAAATGTTTCGCACACATCCCTCGCGAAAATTCCAAACCGGTTCAGAAAACAATGGCCTCCTTTTATTAACTTTCAACACAGCAAAAAAAGTGTTGTATTGTTATACGACCCTTATTTCGTATGTCTCTCAGTTGCGATTCTTGTGCCACCTCGAAATCGGACCAACGTGCACAGGGGTGGTTTGATTAAGGTATAATATGTATTTGCCTCGATTTTTTTTTAGTTTATTAACGCTTTAACTCACTTCACGCTTGCTAATTATAAAAGCTAATAATTACTATTGCTAACTTCATGCGTGTTGATGATCCATATCCTGTTTCTATATATGTTAACGTTATGAAGCATTAGACATGTGCTAAAATAATCCTATCTAATTTATCTCTGTACAGAGAGCACAAACGACAACTTATTTTTGATGATCTTTATATATCCATTAACGATATCACCAAAAACTTGTTGTACAGTACCTGTATATAATAGTAAATGATGAGTGTCTGAAGAAGTTTGCGTAGTTTTCCTACGACCAACGGTACGATTACATTCATTGAGTGACGTGTTTAGTAAAGGTCAAATCTGAAAAACTTCGATACATTCCATATCTCCCAAACCCGTGATTAAAGTATTGAAGTGGTTCGGGACAATGTTTAACGTGTAGTGACAATTCTTGCACGCTTGATCAAATACATAATTGGGTGTTTTGTAGTAGAGAAATTTAGTTGCACTTAACTAACTAACCAAAACTTAATGCCGGCAACAAGAAGATATAAATTTTCTTTTTGCTAAAGGCAAGCAAATTACTTATGCAACTTATGAATAAAAAAGATCTTGGCGTCATTTTTGATCAGGAAACTAACCTCGTTGAATAAACTGAGGTACTTAGGGACGCTGGATCAATTGAAGACATGAAACACAGCGATCGACGAAAAACGAGCCGTTTAAATGTCGAAAACATCTGTGTCTCGATGAAAAAAGTTCGTGGAATGGATTACTGAACATCAACAAGTAGATGCTGATTTTTCGAAAAAATCGTCCTAAACGATGAAGCGGTGAATTTTTACCTTGATGACTTTGTTATTAGCGTTTTTTTTTGACATTACAGTCAAGCTCTGAAGAAGCCAACAGGATGATTGGTGAAACGTCAGCAATTTCGACTCAGCAAAAACCGACGCAGGAGGAATCCAGAAGTTTTGTAAAAAGCATTACAGTAGCCTGTGGAAATTTCTTTGAAAAATTTTCGTTTCTGGAGTTCGAATTTGTTCATAAGGTGGTCTATTCCAATAAGCCCACATCTACCATTGCAATTACAATACGAAATTTAACGTTCAACGAAATTCAGCCACAATTAAGCAGAAGGGTCAAATTTTGTATATAAGGGGTGTTTTTTTTTCGATGTATAGAACTTTAAGTTGCAATAAAACAACGATGACATGAATTTTATTTATCCGAAAGATAATCTTGTGGCATTACATTTTAAATATGATTTCTGGCATTTGACCGCCACGGCAGGCCATCATCGTTTTTGAAGAAGTACGGACCAATGATTCCACCAGCCCATAAAGCGCACCAAACAGTCAGTTTTTCTGGATGTAACGGTGTTTCGACATACACTTGAGGATTAGCTTCGCTCCAAATGCGGCAGTTTTGTTTGTTGACGTAGCCATTCAACCAGAAGTGCGCTTCATCGCTAAACAAAATTCGCTTATGAAAATCGGGAACAACGGCAATCTCGTTTTGGGCCCATTCGACGAATCTACGCCTTACTTGATGATCGATTGGCTTCAATTCTTGCACGAGTTGGATTTTGTAAGCACGTAAACCAAGATCCTTCCACAAAATCTTCCATAAAGTGGATGGACACAGATCCAATTCCTGTGCTCGATGGCGGATGGACTCATCCGGGTCTGCCTCAATGATACGCTCTACAGCAGCAACAGCTTCTTCTATACGCACCGTACGGCGTCTCTGGGGATGCGAGTTATCAATAAGAGTAAACGTGGTGCGTTTCCATAGTGCGCGATACGTATTCCGCACAGAACCATTATTTTCGAACTAAACTTGCACTATTTGCAAGCGTTGTTCAGGCGTGAGTCTATTCATGATGAATTGCCAAATCAAACTGAGAATAAATCACTTGACAGCTGTTAAATCGGTCGCCATCTTGAACAGTAATGCCAACTTAAAGTTCTATACATCGAGAAAAAACACCCATTACAAGCAAAGATGTGGTGCCCCAGGTGTCTTATATAACAAAGAAAAGTTTCTTTAAGAAAAAAGCAATAGGTCTAAATATTTTGAAAAAATATATAAACATACAAATGTTATGTAAAACAAACGTGAAAAGACCAACAAACAAAGAGCTAAAGTGTGTCACAGAATACAAATTTTCTTTGATCTATTGTTCATATAATTTTCGTACTCAGATTATAAAAAACATTTCATCTCTAATTTCAACAGGAAGCATTTTATAGTATATTTGTCCAGAATAAGAAGGTGAATTTTTATAGCAATATTTATTAAAAAAAAACTAATTGGAAGTTATTTTTATTTCTTGTTTAAAGTTCCCTTTATTTTTATGTACATACACTGGCTTTAAGTTTACTTATTAATTGAAACATCCTTTTCGTGTCCTAGTCTAGTTACGGCATTGTAAGAAATTACCGAGTATACTGACGAGTAGTATGCACTTAAAAGGCGAAGATTTCAATATTAATATAGCAAAATATGAATTATTAGGGATTCATAAGACACAGTTTATTTTATTGGACCTAGCTTAACTGACAGTCAAGTTCTGTATCTAGAAATTTAATATGCCAGCTTTTAATTTTGATTAGTTTTGGTTAGACCAAGATGATAGGTCTATTTTGACATTTAATTGCTCTAAAGGTGTCGTTTTTTATACAGTAGGTCTGAAATTTTTGTGTTTTTATATTGATTTCCTGTCATTTCCCCGGGATCACAAAAATCGCATCTTCGCAATATCGATCTAGTTAGAGGTCAGCTATATATGTCTTAAATAACAGAGAGTCTAATACTCCCACCTGGGTTCCAAGTTCAACACTAAATGGTTCAAATTAGAAATTCCTAACCTTTAAAGTGTGATCCCTCTCTGTTACTCCAAGAAAGTCCAGTTCTTTTTGGAAAGGCGTATCGAACGCTTGGGAGAGGTTGTCATGATATTGCATGATTTCTGTTGACGCTGTTCTAGTTGAAAGATTTTTTTGAAAACCATGCTGCTCTTTAGTTATTATTTTTTCCTCGTCAAAGAACTTTTGCAATCTGTATTTTATAATTCAATGAAAAAATAACAATCTCAAGACTAAAGGCTGCGGCGTTAATTTTAAAACACTCTGTATATATTTTGTTGCATTATGTCAGTTTTTTTTAATAAATATATATTAATGGGGGTAACTCAGTCAATAACTAAATAAATAATTTTTTATGCAATTTAATTAGTTAAATTAAATTTTATAATAATACACAAAAAAAAATAGATGTTGTCAGCCGAAATGCTTAAACTAATTTAGACTTATACGGCAAAAATCGCCGTGCGAAAACATTACCAACGACAAAAGACACCTTTAACCGCCGGGTACCACATTAAAATGCGATTCGCGCGAATGGTAATCCTCCGAATCCTAACCTCGAAGCATAAAAGGTTACAGGACCGACCGGTAAGACAATACATCACACTCGACTAGTTCGGAATGAACCAAAACACCGGGATAATATGATAATGGGCAGGACCATCCTCGTACAGGAATACAGGCGATTATGCAAAACGGCCTCTTCTCTTTTTATTATTATTGTTATTAACCCCTCGGGCGTCCCGCCGCGCGGGCCTAAGACAAGGACCCGGGGTGGAAAAAAGGGTTAAATACCTTTTCCTTAATCTCCATCAGATTTTTTTTTGCATACATGCGTACCCGGAGACACCGGCGATGAGCGAATTGAATTTTTTTTTGCTTCGTCGCCGGCGGGTAATTTTTTTCGGCTCTTTTTGTTTCCCATGAAAAAAATAACCGGTCGGCTGCGGAAAACCGGTATATGGAAAATTTGCATACGGCCGCCGATCGACTACATCCCATTGAGAGCGTCTACTAATAAATCTCTTTACACAAGGAAATGATAAACAAAAAATGTAAGGGGTGATTTTAATTGAAATTAATATTAAACGTCATATAGCGTTCTTTTTTCAAAACTTTCTTGAAATTGAAGGTTCCAGAAACTTGAACAAAAAATGTATTAAGTAAATTGGTCAAAAGAAAATGCTAGAACTTACTTTTTACGAATATTTCTAATGTTAGCTAAAATCTGTACAATTTCAAAGCTCAAACAAATGCAAATCGTTTTGGTTTGCGGTTTGCTCTAGCTCTGGTGGGAGTGTTCAAATTTCTTTTTACGTCTCGATGATAAGTTGTTTCCAAATATTTAATATTATTACTTATTTTTCCATTAAAAATTACATTTAATCGCTAACTCGGTCACTTGGTCAATTGTTGGCGATTAACTAATTCAACTTATTTAACTATTGACTCATTTTTCACGTCGTTATCTGATTCTTGTCAAAGTCTATTGATTGCTGTTTTAATTACTTTAAATGTGTTAAATATTAATTGCATTGAAATTGTCTTGTTTAAACTCATCCTCATCCATTGCGTAGACGAAATCAATGCGTTAGGAACGAAGAAAAATACATTTTGCTACTTAATTTTATTCAATACTTAATAAAATTCGTTAGTGTGCACCAATTGATTAGTTTTGGTTAAATCAAAGAATAAGTAGGAGTGTCAGCAATGCCAGAATGTATTCCAAAAAAAGAAATAAAGATAAATAACATTTTATTTTGATTTTAAATATTTAAAATTACAAACAATAAATTAGTATTTAGTAAATTCCGGATAATTAGACAGCAATAATAATTACAAGATAAAGATATTGAGATGCCGTTTTTACTTGGTCGTTAAGTCAGAAAACTGCATAGATAAATAGTGGCTTCATATTCCTAAAAGGAGTTGCGCCGCTTCTTAGATACGCTCGATTCATTAATGCCTGTTGCATACTTTCTGCTACTACAACTAACTAACTAACCTCATCTGGGTCTTGTAATATTGAAAATGTTGTTCTCTCCTGCTTTCCACATAGACCCCAACCACTTTACTAGCATTTCTTTTATTCTCCTTACTATATTTTCTCGTTATTGGTTCTTGTCTTTTAATTATTTTCGTCTTCCTCCAGAAACCCTAAAGCTCTCAAGACCAAGATTTCTGCCACTTTTAGTTTTTTCTTAATGTCTTTTCGTCCTTGTTATTGCTTCTGTTGTATAGAATAAAGTTAGTGTAATTATACCGTGAATAATGGGCTAGCAAAAATCCTTTTTAACAACTCCAAAATATGGACATTTATTTGAGAAGAACATCCACCACCGCTTTACTTGCAGAAATAGCATTAAACAAAAAAGATTTGAATTTTTCTCAGCTTTAAGAAAATACTTCCTGTTACTATGGTAAACATTATAGAAACTGATCTGGTATAAAATACCTGAGTGTGCCTAAAAGTATTGTCAGGACACATCAGATTACACATTAAGATACAGAAAACTAGTGCTATAAAGGACCGGTTGCTAAGTCAAGGTGTTTTAGTATATTATTTTTACGTAATTAGACAACAGTTGTACGCTCCTCCCAAAACCAATATACCATAATCTTGTAATAAAATTTAAAAATAAATACTAAATGTATGTATTAAGTTTAATTATTAGTTTGTTACGTAGATAGAAGACATGCTGATCACATTTCCCTAATTTTTTAAATTTTTGCAAAGAAAATTATCACAGTTTCCTAATTTTATAATTCAGATCATAGCCACAAAAACTTTTAAATATATATTGAACGGTAAAGATCCAATCAGCGTACCTTTTAGTATGCTATATGCACTAATTTTAGTATAACAAAAGAACAATATAGGTGACTGTAACAATATGGCCGGAAACGTTGTACCATTCACAATAATACATACAATGATGAATTTAATACTGATTGATAAAGATCATATTCTTATATCGTACGTTATCGAGATCACTCATTTTTGGTTTTTTTTTGATAACATGATGGAGCAATTCCCCAACTGCTGCTACTTTACATCTTCCATTTTAAATATGACTTTGGCCCATATGAGTTGTATTCGATTTAACTCATAGAGATCTGATGATAATGATGATGTTTGTGTAAATTCACTAAAGCGAATAGTTCTTTCCCATGTTCCCTTCTAACTCCAATATCTCTGCTGGTAAACGGGTAGATAATCTCTCATGTTCTCCAAGAGGAAGTTGTTTTTTATAGGAGTCGTGACTACTAGCTTCCGTTGTCAGTCAGAACTACCAGAAGAAATCATCGCTTCCAAAGTGTACGTACACAATCATTAATCTTCTTCCTTTTCCAGATGATACTTTAATATACTACCATCAGCTTTCCATGAAGCTCTATTAATATTATTCATCTTGGCTCACTTTTGGTTCGATATAACCCTCACTTCCCTTCTTTTCCTTTAAGGTTTTCTTTCTGTTTTAACTTATTAAATGAATACTGTCTCCTTAGCCAAGATCGATCAAAATGGTCTCTGGTAGGAGGTAATTATTTCAATCATATATTATATTTCGTGAACGATTTTTGGTGACGACCTTACTGGACTGTTTTGGGAGGTTTCCACTGTCTTTCTTGCAATCGTTTAAAACTACTATTCTAGTCTCCTCTGTAACAGATTTCAATATTTTCTTGCATCGTAAAACTTGGGAGAAGAGGAAATGAAGGTAGGAACATAAGGAAGAAGCATTCGTCGACATCTTTTCTTTGGGAATCGCCGTTTTACTTGTATCATTTTTAACACCACTAGGAGTTGTGTTATGGTTAATTTCCTACCTAGGCCTATGGACGACCCACATGCAGCTATTAGATAATATAGTCGCTCTAAATACGATTTTCACACGCTTAACCCATTTCCCCAAGAAAATTTAACGAGCATATTTTGAGATAGTACAGCCGAAATAAAATGCCTTATCCAAACTTATTGACGATATATCAGGGGCTATGTTGTTTATTGAATGCCGCTACGTCATTAAAAACGCGATTTTAACTTTCGCGCATGCCCGCATTGAACAGACCTTCTCATTTTTTACTCATAGTTTCATAATTTTCATAGTTTTCAGTCTTATAATCAGACTTTAATTAGTCATTTTTAAAACATACAAGGAATGTAAAAAATACGAATTATTTCGATGGCTATAATTGAAATAGTCATTCCCCGTTTTCTATTCAGGACAGTGGCCCCATAACATGATTGTAATTACCTTTGAAAAAACGCGCGGGTCATATTATCCGACAAAAAGCGTCCCCACCTTCCGTTTACTCGACAAAAAAACACGCAAACTTGCAAGTCACCCGAAAGACACCCCTTTAGTCCTGGCGACCTTTTTTTTTTATTCGTCGCCCGGGGGCATAATCAAAAAAACATTTCGTCGAATTTATAGGACCAAAATTGACTAGACGCGGGCACCCATAAATCACCCCGGCTGCCGATGAATTTGTCTGCGACGCTAAACGCCTCTTTGACTTTCGTTTGTTTCTTACGTTCGGTAGAACAGAGAGAGACCTGGGGGAACGGCCGAGTCATGGCCTACCTGACCGACCGCGCCGTTACGGGCCTTTTGTTACTGCTCGGTACTTTCACCGATTTTCACGCCGGCTACCGTATATCTTTCCTTCGTATTTACGGTCACGTATATTATACAGAGAAAACTCATTTACCTCTTGGTTCCAGGACATGTAGTGGGACACGGCAGGGTCCATGTGCTCCGCCATCACGCTCATCCAGTGGACGAGACCTTGGGCTCCTTGACCTCCCATGCTGCCCGGCTGGGGTCCAGATGGATTGCCGCTTGCCTGCGACGTGTCCCATCCGAATGCTTTCTGAAAAAAAAAACAATCCTTCAAAGTATCGCCTGAACCGCTGGGAATCACAAACACCTTGGAGGGATGACCTAGATTAGAAGTACGACTCGCATTGCTTACATCAGAGTTCAATCAAATATCAAAGATTTAAGGTTGTTTATGCTCCTCAAAACCGTGTGGCGTTGAGACTGTAAATATCTTGTAAGAAGATTGAGGGAAATTGGAAACAGGACTTATTGGACAGAGTAAAGAACGAAGAACTGTATCCAAGACTTAGTGTCCTTAGAGTCAGTTTCAAGACAACAAGCGCAATTGGACTCTAGTGGAGGGTAGTCAACAGATATCCATGAGATAGATTTATCGAAAAAATCAAAGCTTTTGGACGAGATGTAAACCGTTCGCGGTCGGTATTGCTATTAACCGATAGACATAGAGAGCTACGTCTGGCATGGGTTAAAAAAAAACACTGGAATCATCGTTTATTTTCAGTGTTTTGTTTGTAAGCTCCTGAACAGTTTTTTTCTACAGAAGATCTGGAGAAAGGCCCCAATTTCAATACGTTACGATTTGGGGTACCATAACAGTATTCAGCAATTGGAAGATCCAATTTTTCAGTAAGGTAGTAATTTACATGACCTAGAACGACCACCTACCCTATCCACATCTTAAAGAATGATTCTGGATCGTCAATTTTCGAGACGTAGTTAAACCGTTATTTACGTAACTTTCATTGGACATGCAGCCATTAGTGCTATGTGATATATGGCGATCTTTGAAAATACAACTGGATGGTCAAAAACCAATGCGACATGATATCAGGCGAGCCCTATTTATTTTTCGCAACGTTAAAGGAAACCCAAAGGACGAAATAAAAATGAATAACGTCCGTTTCCGCTCCGCGAGCGGCCATTCTCCATATCGATCGCCTTTCGAAGCAAACAACAAATCGTACAACGACGAACTTTTTAATTCGTCAAACATTTAACGTTTCTAATGGTCGATTTCTTTCGAATTACGAACGGGCATTTGCGCGTATTAATATTTCCTGAATCAAGATGGACGACGTAATTTTAACAAGGCACAATATTACGTCCCCCTCCCCGCTCTTGTCTTAGCCCTTATTGGCACTCCCAACACTACAGCCAGTATATTGTTACATTGTTCATCATATAGAGGCAAATGTTGAAGATATATGCATCTACATAATTATTTGATATATATTGATTTTTTCCTAAGTCCTTTATATTTACGATGAAAACCACTTCATTTTTTGTTTAGTCTCTCTCTTGAGAGTCAGATGTTACCGGAATCTTGGAAAGGTACTTTTATTATACAAATTTTTAAATCTGGTGATCATACTGATTAGTATATAACGAGGTATCTCCATAAAATCAACCATTCCTAAACTTCTCAATTCATTAAATACATCCGTTACGTATGGAAGTACAGGCGAGCAACCATAGGATACACAACGTAGTTTTCAATCCGGCAGCTCTACTGTTACGAATCTTTTAACTTACAAGACACAGCCTTTAAAAATAATTTTCAGGTGATAATAGTATATAAAGGGTAAATTAAATGGTTTTGGTTTTGATGAAAATTTTCTAAACTGGCTATCTTTTCCCAGTGACAGCAAAGAGCGAAAATTAATGGTCTGGTATCACAAGACATTGACGTTATTTTAGGTGTAAAGTCTGTTCATAGATATAAGAAAGTGACTAACTGATACAAATTAAGGAAAACCCGGGCAAGCTGTAAGAATGAAACATGGCCGAACGGGTTAGTACTTTGCTTAGAATTTAATTATTTGGGGTTTGGTTAGGGAAGATACTAAACAATATTTATTTACTTATGTATGTATTTATGTTTAAATCTAAAATAAAATTACAAATTATTTTTATTACCTACTTAAATTACTTAAAATTATTCACATAATATATTAGTATCACTATCGCTATCATCGCTTTTTCTATATGTTTAACAGAATTTGCCCAACTTTGTGAAGGGATGTTAAAAACTTCGGGTTCCATAAGTTCGGGGACATTGGAGTTAACACGGGGAAAAACATTGTTACGGCGAACGGCAGATTTCAGTTGGTGCCAAACATGTTCAATGGGATTAAATATACAGTGGTAAGGTGGAAGCCTTAAAACTGTATGCCCTAGATTTTTGGCATAATTATCACAGACGTATTCCTTTTGTAGGTTCAAGCATTGTAGAACCTCAATTAATTGCTTTTTAGTATAATCTTCGTGAAAATAAATGTCGTTATTATACATGTAGTTTTGGATCGAAAAATCTTTAATATTTTTCGCAGACAGAGAAGGTCCATTTGGAATCCAACCATCTTTAGACCCAGCGTGCAAAATAGTTATTCTTTTACCTGTTTTTGATGGTGCGTTTGTTTTACACTTATCAGTTGAGTCAACACAACCCTTTTCCGGGGTATCATAAGTGTCGAACCAGATTTCATCCAAGTAAATAATTGGCCTTTGTTGTTCTCTGTAAATCCTAATTTTTTCTAGATATTCCAGTCGCCATTTCCGAATTTTAAAAGATTCCATTGAAACTTGCCTTTTGTCAATTTTTTTAAATCTAAAACCCATGTGTTGAATACACTTCCATAAGGTAGTTCTGCCACATTTAACACCGGTTTCATCTTTTTCAAGCCTCCTAATTAAGATATCTAATCTCGTATAACTGGTAAATTTTACACCGTATTATATCTTGATAGAGTTGATGTTGGAATTTTCGTTAATGTGTCCGTTTCTTCTAAACATGCTTGCTTGCTGGCACCACGTTCAATGAGAGCCAAATAAACATTGTTTATAAGTTCCTTAGTCTCAATAGAATAGTATTTTCTACATTTGGGCGGGAGCATCTCCTGAGATACACTAGACTCGCACATATTTTGCATAATTCGCACACGATTCAACACACGCTGTATTACACACGAAATAAGAATGATTACTAATAAACTTCAACTAAGTAGTATACCAAACCAAAGAATATTAAACACAGGTTGGTATAAAATTATTTTCTATTACGGACCACAATTTTACCTGAATTTAAATTCCGAAACTTTAGGTAATAATCTTCTTGCATTGTACGTTAATGACCACCCTTGGATAATCCCATTCAAAAGCAATTGGTCACTTTCTTATATCTATGAACAGGCCATACCCTCAAGACTCACATATCGGTCTTGTTCATGTCAGATTGTCTAACTGTCCAGCCCGATATAAATTATAAATAAAGTTTGAATAACTTGGATTGGGATTTACGACCGTCGAGAGTGTCCCTTCTTGCCTTGTCAACGTTCGGGCGATCTTACCTGGTCGAAATCTCTGTCCTTAGAGAAGAACATGTTCTTGTAGACGTTGGCTTTATCGTCCGCGTTGCCGCTGCTAGACAGTACAGCTTTCGCTAGGAGCGTTTTGTAAAACTGAGAGGGCAACAGTAGCTGGTTGTTGTTGTAGCTGTCTAGCTTATTGACGAAATCGTTGTATTTGAGGGCCGGCTTGTACAAGTTCAGCCCACCCGAGGGTGTTTCGACGGTAGCGCAGGAGTCGCTAGAGTCGGAACTGTCCGCGGTTAGTGCCGCTTCCGGAATTGGCCTGATGGTGGTCATCCTGGACGCGAAGAGTTGCTTGAACATCGAGAGCGCTCGCGGGCGACGCGTGTGATTTCTTTCGGTTCGGTTCTTTTTACAGGAGTAACAAAATATATATATATATTTATTATTTTTAGTTGTTTTGCTTAGTAGTAGGAACTCTGAGGCTGCGAGGAACTATCGGGTCACAGTATTCGGTTTGGGTGGCTGTCTCAACCCATCTACACTACGATTCAGTCCGCGTTTGAAAAGAACCGTTCGGCGGCGTTACTGCACAATGACGTATTACCTACGTTCTACAAGAACGCGAGGATTTAAATTAAAACTTGAAAAAGCAAAGTAGGGAAGTCATCTTCGGGGATGTGTATGTATGTACTGTGCAACCCTGTGCACGCCTGCACATATCTTAAGAAACAATAAAAATGCCCTTTTCAACTTTCGAAAGTTACAGGGTTGCAGCTGAAAACGGCTATATTTATGTATCAAATTCATTGGCGTGCATAAAAAATCAATTATGTCGACAGCATTAGCTTAAATATAGTTATAGCTAAATATTTCGAGAAAAGTTATATAAAAATAGGTCCGGAAAGTTGAAGAACCCTATTCTAAAAGTCAAGATATCCTTTCCATTTGTGTAGGTATCTACAGTCATGATTTTTCCCAAAGCCAAGGAACCTAATTCTAAATATAATATTTTAACATATTTTTGAAACTCCAGTGAAAAAGTCTCCGACCAACTTCTTGAGTAAACATAATCCCAGCCTAACAGTTCTTTAGAAAAATTATTTAAAACTAATAAAAATCCAAAAACTTTCTTGCAAATAATTGTCCCAAAACGCATATAGGCCGATCAATCAATGGAAACTTTGATTCCCGCTATGCAATTCATTTAAGAGAATCTATTCATAGTTTCAATCAAGATTCTCAAATTACTTGATTACTTCAAGCTTTGGAAATTAACAAATTAAAAGTGGCGAGAATGCGACACTCTATAAACGAAATCCTGAAGAATGTACGAGAAATGGATCCACCACTACACTCCTCAAAATAAAAAACAACAACAAAAAAATACAGCAATCGATGAAGCGGCTTCAAAGAATGCAAGATGCAAGGAGAATTATTTTTATTCATTACCTACAGAAACGACGACGCACATTCATCAATGGAATTGCTTCTTCATCCATCTCATTCGCCAGCCCAGCGAATTCCGTTCCTTATCCTCAAAAATTGGATTACAAAAACTATATAATGAAATTACCTATATAAACAATGTATTAGCTTTTCTGGGGACTATGTTTAATAAGATATCACCATTGTTTCTAATTATAATATTCTAAATATAATATATTAATATATTTCAGAAGCTCCAGTGAAGAAGTGTTTAACTTCTTCAGTAAACATAATTCTAAAAAATCTGTCAAAATTAAAAGTTGTTTAGAAAAATTATTTAAAAATAATTAAAACCAGCAAATAAAATTAAAAGGTCAATATCCCTGATAAACTTTCTTGTAATGATTGTCGATCAATGGAAAGTTTGATTCGAACTATGCAATCCATATAAGAGGAAGTATTCATAGTTTCAAACAGCATTTTTAAATTTTACATTTCGAAAACAAATTTAATTTACTTGAAGCTTTGGAAATTAATAAATTAAAATTAATTTTTCAAAGAAACTTCCACAGGCATACCGTAATACTATTTACAAAAGTTCTGGATTCTTCTTGAGTCGGTTGTTGTTGAATCGAACTTGCTGACATTTGGCCAATGTCAATGGCTAGTTGAACAACAACAACCGACGCAGGAAGAATCCAGAAGTTTTGTAAACAGCAAATTAAAAGTAGAAAAGAAAAATTGTTGAAAGTAGTATTTATAACTATGGATAAAAAATGCACAGAAATCGATGAAACAAAATCATCAAAGGCGCATTAATTGATCCATTGAACAAAAGGAATTTCGAATTACTTCGTCATCCATCTTATTCGCCAGATTTACCATCCAGCGACCACGTCCTGTTCTCTAACTTCAAATATTGGATTACACAAATTATAAAATGAAATTACCTATCTGAAAAAATTTTTTTTTTGGGGACTATGTCGCAAAATAAAGCAAAAAATAAACAAAAAACGTTGTTTTCATTGTAGAGTAGGGCAAATCTCAGCTCACCCCCGTACTTTGACGACCAATAGGTTTTTTTGGGGTGCTTTAATGCATTTAAAATTTTAAAATAAAGTTACGTTTTACCCACCACCCCCAATCCCCCGGAAAAACCGCTAAAATGTGTTAATTAAAAGTCGACGATGGGGGGAAATGCCCCGCGAACAGATAGACAAACAAAAATTTCATAATTAATTACGGGAGATTTCAACTCTCGCAACGCACCAAAGCCGAACGCAATAAAACATGTTATTAAAACATGATTTAGTTTCCCGCTCAATTAAAATTATATTATATTATTTATATACTCGTATATGTATTATTCGCGATGCGTTGTTTCCTCTCGTCGTCCGAGAACCCCGTTAACCGTCCAGCAATTTTAATGGCATCATTCGCAATTATCGGGTATTTTAATTACGTTATTTTTTTCGTCCGAAAAACGCGATTTTAATCATTTCTCTTTTTTTGTTCGCGTTTCATACATGTATTGTTGCCGCTATCGGAATATAATTAAAATAAATATAACGCGTACCTTATTGACGGACAAAAAAAGCGGTTGCGGTCAACTTTCTACTATTTTTGCGGTCGTTATTATATAGATTTCGGTTTGTTCCGCCGATTTTGTGTCGAACATTAATAGAATGGCGTTTTTACTCCGCTTCAGGCAGTGGTTTGTTTTTCTTAAACGCGACGTCATAATTCTCAAAACATAATAACAATCTTTATTTTTTGAATCTGAAAACAGAAATTATACAACCAACAATACGATGTGAAAACAACAGGGCCACTAATAGCAACTTTTAACATTTAAGCAAGTTCAAACGATATGTGTTTAGTCTTTTATCTAAACTGATTTTATTTGAACGTATTGTACTAAAGAGTCACGTTTTTGTATAAACGATACATTGAGTAATTGATGCGCGTAATAAATCCACGGGAACCTATAAGTTGTATTACGAGCCTTAACAACTAAATGTTCGGACGGTGTAAAAAATGATAAAAAAGACATTTTTATATGTATTTAAAAAATTTTTTTTGCTTTGTCGATTGAATAATCAATTTACGCACATTACGATAGCGCAGAAAGTGCTATCGTAATGAATTATTTTTTATTTCGCATGAATTACATAGCAAAATAACGGAAACATACCAAATTTGCTGACAAATAAATATTCGCGAATGTTTATCGACCAAAAAATCAAAAAACCAAAAATGAGATGTCAGTTCGGGTTGTATCTTTCAAGTTTGTATAATAGTTGATAATAAAATGACGCGTGGTGTTGCAACAAACAAAAAAGTGCGAGAAATTATCGTATTTCAATACTGCAGAGGTAAATCAATGCAAAAAATTTCAAATGACTCGAGTATTGCAAAATCAACAGTCGGGGATACTATAAAAAAGTATGGAGAGACAGCTACTGTTAGCGTTCGTGGCAAAAGTTCAGGCCGACCCCGTAAAATCACTGAAAGAGATCGTCGTATTCTGGTCAAGATTTACGACAAATTCCAAGCCCAATGGAATCACGAGGCAAAGTTGAATGTCTCTAGGGAATATTTTAGACAATGGATGCATAAGTGTGGTAAGGTAAGTTTACAATTTTTCCTGTTTCAATATAAAAATTATTAATATTCTATGATCTACTTTTGTTAAAGGTAAAGGAAAAACCATTATTAACGTATATTCAGAAGAAAAAACGTTTGGATTGGGCAAAATCTAAAATATCCTGGACAACGGAAACGTGGAGTAACGTTATCTTCATCGACGAATCAAAATTTGATGTTTGTGTAAGCGATTTTCGAAAAAGGGTGATTCGTACAAAATCAGAAGCCTTTCACAAAGATTGTCTAAAGCGCACGGTAAAATTTCCCCCGGGTGTTATGATATGGGGTGTATGAGTGGTAAAGGAGTTGGCAACTACTGTACTGTAAATGCAGAAAAATACCAACAAATTTTATCAAGAAGTTTGATTCCATCAATAGCAAACTTTTGGAAATGAAAATGTTATATTTCAACAAGACGGTGCGTCCTGTTATACTGCGAAAACAACAAAAAAGTGGATTGGGGATCATAATATGAAAGTTTTATCGTGGCCATCAAGTAGCCCCGACTTGAATATTATTGAATTGGACGAAAAAGGCAGAAATCACCGAAATTTGGAAATTGGAATTTGGAAAAATTTGCTGACAAATAAATATTCCAAGAAATCAATGCTACCCATGCATTGATGCTAAAATGTAGTGTGCTTAGATAAATGAGATGTCAGTTCGGGTTGTATCTTTCAAGTTTGTATAATAGTTGATAAGAAAATGACGCGTGGTGTTGCAACAAACAAAAAAATGTGAGAAATTATCATATCTCAGTACTGCAGAGGTAAATCAATGCAAAAAATGTCAAAAGACTTTGGTAGATTCCATGCCAAAACGCATAAAAGCTGTTATTGCCGCAAAAGGTGATGTTACTTCTTATTAATGTTCGATTTAAAGGGAAAGATTTAAATGCGTCCGAATATTTATTTGTCAGCAAATTCGGTATGTTTTTGATATTTTGTCATGTAATTTATGTGAAATAAAAAAATAATTCATTACGATAGCACTTTTTGGTATAAAAATAACTGCGTCATTTCATTTTTCAATAGAAAAGGCAAAAAAAAAAACAATTTAAAATAAGTATAAAGATGTTTTCTTATTATTTCGTACATCGTCTGAACAATTAGTTGTTAAGGCTCGTATTTGCTAAATACTGTCGGCAATTTCTTTTGTATGACAGTGCGAAAGAACACCAAGGAGTGGAAGTGTCATCTATCCTTCATTTTCAAAGCAAAACAGGATTTCTACAATTAGGTAGTTGATTTCTGAACAATACATGGTCCTTATATTCACATTAGATGAAAATGCTAAGAACCACAGAATCCGAAAGAGGTTTTGTTTGTAGAATTATGCGCATATTTTTTTCGACATTACTTTTATTTTTTGCAACTAGTGATTTTGTAGCATTAACTCATCTGCTTTGTTTGCTTGCTTTACTAGTGGAAACGAGTGGAAGTTTTGCTTATTATCTGCGTATCATGATGCATAATGAGCCCTAGATCTCTGAGATATGGCAGTTCGACAATTAGCTTAACGAACGGTAATAAACATTAATGCGGGAATACGTGCCCTTAATTCCTGCCCTCAATCAGTGATGAACTATCCGAATTATTATTTATTGCTGAGACTAATTAAGTGCGATTGTGTAAATTTTTGAATATGTGGCTGCGTCTTATGGGCATCAATCCACAAGACCTTCGACTGGTCCCTACACTGGACCATAACTCCATGTCCCCCGATGTCAGTCGGAAGTAGGGGGAGATAATATTGACTCTTTACTTATATAATATATATATATATATATATATATATATATATATATATATATATATATATATATATATATATATATATATATATATATATATATATATATAAAGAGAAATTGACGATTTTCAAAAAAGTTTAAAAAGTTGAAAAGATTTTCAGTTTTTCCGGAATTGAGCTTTTTTTTGTGTATGTATTTAACCGAATATTTCTTGTACTGGTGAGCATTAGCGTTTTGTTTCTGTTACTTGTTACTATTCACAGTGACAAAATTGAACGAACAGCTTACCAAATTTAAACAAAGCTGAAGAAAGCTTCTTTTGAATGTCGCAAAAAAATTAATCCAGGAATGTCAACGTACGGATGCTTTAAGCGACAGAGGAAAAACAAGCAATATTTAACGGAGAGTTTCATGAGGGAGACTCATCTAAATCAACATGAACATTTATTTAAAATAAAGATTCCGCAGAAAACTGGATATTACGAGCGCTACCTTTTATGTTTCGGGAATTTCTTAAACTAGTTAGGTTTTGGCGAATGAGTGTTGTTTGTCATCAATTAATAAAATTGTGACGGTTAATCGGGAGTTAATGGAGAGCATTTTCGTGCAATAACTCAAAAACAATGCATCGACGAACTTAATTCGACTTTTGGAGTTAAAGCACCATCTAGGACTACTGTTTATCGCTGGTTTTTGGACTTTTGTCGTGGTCGCAGTTTTCTTAAGGATGAATTTCGTGAAGGTCGTCCAAAATAGGTGGTTGTCCAAGAAAAACATTTTTTTTTGCAGGCTAGTCATGTGACTTACCATGAGATTGAGGTATCTTTGGGCATTAGTGAGACCAGCATACATACAATTTTGCATGAACATTTGACTGCTAAAAAAATTTGTTCGCGTTAGATTCCACACAATACAGCTCAAAAAAAGGCTAGTATTACTTGGTCGAAGGAAATGCTAAAAAAATGGTGCTTCCTCACTTCTATGATATCGTGATCTATCCATATGAAACTGAAAGTACGCGGCAGTCGACTGTGTGGGTCTTTCAGAATGATACAAACCCCACAAAAGTTGTTCTTTCTTGAAGCACCTCGAAACAAATAGTAGCCAACCACCGAAGACGAATCATTATCCATGACGACAACGAACTTTTTGAGCATTAAAAACGTTGATTTGATGAGCCATCCGCCATATAGCCCTGATTTCGCACGTAATGACTTCTTTTTATTCCCATACATTAAGGATAAATTACGAGGGCAACGATTTTTGACGCCAGAAGAAGCGATTGATGCATTTAAAAAGCACGTTTTGGAGGTATCCGAATTGATGTGGGAAAAGTGCTTTGATGATTGCTTTTATCGAATGCAAAAGTGTATTCATCATCAGTGTGAATGTTTTGAGAAACAATAAAGTCATAAATATTGGTAGCTTAGAGTTTTTTATTTTAAATCCTGAAATATAAAAGGTAGCCCTCTGCCCTCTGCCCCCTGTTTTATGTAATACGGAATTTAGCAGAACCGATGTTGAAAAAAGAGATCTGCTAACTTGTAATGGAGTAGATTCTTCTAGCAAAGTTTCGGTTATTTTTTTCTAAGCTTTATTAAAAACGAAGCTATATATTTTTTTTATATATATATAAAAAAAACAAATTTGAAGATGCAGAAAGTATGAGTACACTCATTCACTCAATAATTTTGGTTCGTATGGCATCCGATGTTTGCGAGCGTCGAGTGACACATTAGATCTCCCGTATACGACGTCGAAAAATTAATAAGAGTCCCGAGAGTCTGCTTTAATATGCGCGCCCTCTTACCCCCTGCGCCACCCCGCGGGAGGAAGTACATATTCTAGAAAAGAAATTGAAGAAGCGCACAGACGTTAATGATGACGCGCGTCCCCCCCGCTCCAACCCCTGCAAGATTTTATGAATTTCTCACGGTTCCCGCATATGCATTTGTACTACGAAGACGAGGAATTTTCAATTTCGCGTGTACGATATGATTTATATTAGGGGCGCAAGTTAAGCGTATTGAGATGCCGCCGTCAGACACGCTTCGGATACAATGTCAGTTTGTTTGCCCGTACGTTTTACGCTGACAACTAGCCATCAAGAAAAATTGCAGATAAGGTAATGGCGGTTCTAGAGATTTGAAAAAAAAATGTTATTAAGTGAACTAGCCAAACCGGCTCAACGTAACGTTAATTTTCTCGTGAACCGCTACTAGATTTGGATATATATTTAAATTGGGTTCAAAAAGGCATTGTACAGTGTTTTAAGAAAAGCCAGTTTTATATTGAATGTTTGTAACATTCTGTGGGAATTCCGGTCAATACTATTAGGTGTCTAAATCAATTAGCAACGAACTACAGAATTTAATGTCAAACCAATAAGTTTGTGGTGTTACATGAGGAGTTTAATTGTACCAAAGCACATACTGCCAAAAAATACTACAAAATTGCGTACTGCATTTATTATCAGCGAAATATGGACCAATATGGATCAAGTACAAATTAAACGTCCGGTTCAAAATATATTGATTTTATTTGTTTAATCTTAAATTGTAATGTTTGCGCTTGACTGAAATAAAGACGTGAATACAAAAACAGATGTTGACAAAAGATGGCTGGACAAAGAGCCAGTGTTGACGGAAGTTCTCACAGAATGTGGCAAATGTTGAGTATAAAACGTTTTTTCTTAAAACCCGTACACACGTTGTACGTACCTAAAACATAAATTTAAATAAATTGCTAATTTATTATTTAGGGTGGCAAATGCCATTGTGTTATATTTTTTACAGCCGGACAGCCGGTATATATAAAAACCATAATTCTAATGGTATTTCGTATGTGAAAAAAAGGACTATATCTCTCTATTATAAAAATGCTCCAAATGCTATACAACTGTAGAGAACGTTCCTAGGCTGTCAATCGAGCTATCAGAGAGGTGATTGCAATAGGTTGCTTCGCCACAAGATGGGGTTTTCTCACATTACCGCAAAAAAAAGCACCATTACTTAGTTAAATAAGCCATTAACTGAGTGAAAACCACCACTCAATTTCTTTATCCTATCCTAAAACATGTTTTGTAAATGTCTAATTATCCCTAATTTACCAAATAAATTATGTTTACAATCAAAATAAAATTTCGTTATTTTGCAATAACTGGAAAACAATTTTCAGCATTGGTCTCTTGACCCATTATCATTTTTTGTCAAACCTCTAGGCCCATAGCCTTCCCAAATAACGTACCTCGTTGCCGTTATTGGGACCCGTAGGTATATATAAAAAGCATATATCTGTTGGAATTTATAGGCAAAAAGAAACTACATCCTTTCATCAAAAAACTGACTCAATAAAACTGAGATTTTAAAATTTATATTTTGACACATACCTACCGAGCTTATTGCAGAAGGTATGCAAAAGCTTATTACAAGCAAATTCAGTGGCCTTTTCCCTGTCATTTTTTGTTAATTTCAATAAAAACAAAAGATTTGAACGAATTACATCGACTTCAATATTTGAAAATGAAATATTGTGTTTGATTATAAATTATAATAAAAAGGACTTTCGTCTTAAGTGAAAATAAACAGGGCGTTCAAAATCCAAATTGTTTACTTTTTTCGACTTTTCATGCCTTTTAACGCGTTTCAAAATATAAAGGAAAAGTTCTCGAGGGTGTTTTTTAAAAAGCAACCCGAAAACGAATTTTTTTCGTTCAAAAGTATCCGACACTGCCTCGTTTCGCGTTAACCAATTTTTCACGGAGGTTTTCACATATTTTTGCAAACAGTAAATAGAAACGTCAATTAAACGCGGGGACAGTAAAAATGTTCCGCTTCCTAGTCTCCGTTTGCAAAAATAATTCAAAACCTGAAACTTTTCTTTTCTTTTTTTCAAAAATATCCGAAACCGTTTCGCCCCGCGTTAGCGAACTTTCTATGTGCCAAATTAATTCAAACAAATTTAGTTCCTTCAAAAGTATCGGGATCTGCATTTCCAAGTATAATTTCCCACAGCTTACGGATAACCGGACTTTCTCCCGTGCAACATACACACAAATCCCCGAAGATGACCTCCAAACAAAGCATTAATCGACGAAACGTCGCATATAATTCTCCGACGCACACTTTTTTGCCAGCCGACAATCACCGAAAAGCTGTCCGTACACGTGTCCGGCTCCGCTGATCACGTGCGTCATTCACACGCCGCCGAAATTAACCCCCGTTAATGAGCGCATGGCGGGGGCGAATACCCGCCCGCGCCCCCCCGACGCCCGCCGCGTCCACCCTCCGGCACCCCGCGCCCGCGAACCTCTCGCACTTAATTTAGTCCGCGTGTAATTAGCGACGTCGACGTCGTCGTCGGCACGCCGGAGACGCAGGGTCGGTGAGCAGGCGGCCGTCGCAGGAGAAACAGGGAAAAACTACCCGCTACCGCTGCTGCTGCTGCTGCTATTGCCTGCATCAAAAGTGCATAGAGCACTGCAACGACGTCGACGGTGGACTGAGAGAGCGGTGGCGTCGGCGGCGGGCGCCCCCCCGACGCCGAAGAAGTAGGTTAGGAAAGAAATAAGAAAAAGAAAAGTGCATCGGCGTCGTTCCCGGTAAAAAATTGTAAAAAAATGTATGTACATATACGGGGAAATAAGGTTAGAGCGCATATAAGAATTTAATATTGATTGGTTATACTTCTTTCCTTGCATCGCGGGCGCATTCGCCGTCGCAGACGTCGGGCTCGGGGAGCGGCGGGGACGGGGGTGGGGACACGGTGCCGAGGAAGGGGGGAGGCGACGGCGGGGGCGTATATATATATATAAAATAAAACGGCGGTAGGGAATGCGCGCGGAAGGGAGCGGCGGAGCCGAAGAAAAAATGCAGTCGGGGGTTGGTGGGAGGAAGGAGGAACGTTGTCGTGGTCATGATGGTTACCTTTGTGGTTATGGGGGACAATTTGGTGCTTGCTCTTCCTCAAACGACGATTCTCAACGTCACTTTATCCCTCAAATCGGATTTGTGGGGAATTGTTTTTCTAGAACGCTCCAAATCTTTTTTTCTATTTTCGAAAACCAGGAGTTTCTGGCAATGTAGTTGACTATAAATATTTGCTTATCCATTTTCCAAGTTCAACATCTTCTGACGGCCGCAACAAACCAATTCACATAGTCGAAGAGACCAAACGCGATTGAGCTGACGTCTTTATATGTTTGATGATACTCGTGCGGGCGTAACCCGTCTAACAACTTGAGACCTTGACAAGGGAGTGTTTGGTCTAGTGGCCATGGCAAATAATAAAAACAAAGTAATCAGTTCCAACACACCAAAAACCAAAACCAAACCAAACCAAAAATTTAGTGACAGAAAATTACTTAAAAGAGGCCAGCTCAAAGCTTTTCTTGAAAATCGGAATTGGCAGTTTCTAGCAGTAGTTGCGTTGATTCTTGTTTCTTGAAGTAGTAATTTTAATAATAAGTTGCCGGGTTAGTTTTTCAATAGATTTAAAAAAGAAATTTTCTCCATTTTAGTTTTAAGTTTCCATTTACTTTCTAGTGGTCAGGGAAATTAATCTGAACACATAATGTTATATATGAATATATAAGGATTCCAGAAGACGATACGTTACGGTACTTTTTTGTTCTGACCCAAAAAAGCTATTATTTTAGGTAGAACCCATCAGCGCCTTGGATATATCTCTGCTTTCTGCTCGAGTCAACTACTTGAAACTTTTTCTTAGCTCAAAAGTAAGGGAAGAGAGAAATAAGAGGAAAGATCCGCTTTACTGCAATTTTGACTATATATATTAACCTTGTGGACTATCCACGGTGTGATAACCCACCAGAACGCCAAACCAAAAGAAAGTATATTTCTTTTTAATTTTTCTAGTAGTAAGGATCACACTTCTACATGGCAAGGGTTCAATGCTTCCACATTACTCTGTGATAACCTAACACAATGTTAAACAAAAATCCAGAACCTTTTGATTTAAAAAATTCTTACTTAAGCAATACCTTTTTAGAATTTTCAACTAGGAGAGAAGGTCCTAAATCTACAGATTACAATAGTGGTTGCCTTCTCGCTAATCCAGCACATTATCTCGTGAAATGAAGAAAAAAACAATCTCAACAAGACAACACGTTTACAATTTTCCAATAAGAGAAATCACATTTCTACAGAGCACCACGGTAAAAAAAATTATTATCATCTGACACATCGCAATAATTTCCCTAATTGATACGTAAAGCGGCAACCTTGTACCCCGAAGCGGCGTTTACCACAGTCCACGTGCCGATTACAACGGTGGAGGGGATGAAAACGCGAAACGCCAAAACGGTGCGAGGGAAAATTGTAAACTTGTCCGCTTAATGAGTGACCGAGAGTTCAATGCTTACACAGGCGGCAAGCGGTTATAGTAAGCACCATAACCATGGCCGTGGAGCGAAGAGATCATCAATCGGAGATTTCGTACTCCCTTCAAATGGAAACGGAACGCGCGTAAACAGACCGACCTCCCCCTCGCGGCATTCGACCGTTTTAGAACAGGATTAAAAGTTTTGGAGTGCGGACGACAGGGAGAGAAAGAGAGAGAGAGTGATAGGGTGAAACGAGGGGGATAAGCAGAGAACGCTCTGGTATTATAATTAGCTCGAGTCAATTAAACTTTCGATTTCATCGGTGGATTAATTTCGCTCGCGCGCTCTTCGGGATCGTAATTGGGGTTGAAACGCGGGGAATGGCGTTTTGACTTTTTAAGGTATCCCTACACGCGCGACAACACTTGACAGTGATCAACTGCGACGTCAACAGAACGTCAAGCGGTGCAGGGGTTGGCCGTCCTTACATTCTGTTATTTATTTTAAAACATCACTAAATAAAGTTGGACGTTTAATTACCAAACATGGAATTAATATGAGAAATTACTTCGAAGTATTTTCTCCATCGTGGAGGATCTGGTCAATTCCACTGGTCGAACTATTCAGTACACTGCTTGTGGTATTTATATCACGTCTTTCTGTCTTCTCACGAACAAGACATGTAATGGGTGTTTTTTTTTTCGATATGTAGAACTTAAAGTTGGCAAGATGGCTACCGATTTAACAGCTGTCAAGTGATTTATTCTCAGTTTGGTTTGGCAATTCATCATGAATAGACTCACGCCTGAACAACGCTTGCAAATAGTGCAATTTTATTTGGAAAATAATGGTTCTTTTTTATCTTCGACAAAATCGTCCATCAGAGCAGATAATTCGATTAACCATGGAACGTTTTCGCACCACGTTTACTCTTATTGATAACTCGCATCCCCAGAGACGCCGTACGGTGCGTACAGAAGAAGCTATTGCTGCTGTAGGGCGTAGCATTGAGGAACATCCGAATGAGTCCATCCGCCATCGAGCACAGGAATTGGATCTGTGTCCATCCACTTTATGGAAGATTTTGCGGAAGGATCTTAGTTTACGTACTTACAAAATCCAACTCGTGCAAGAATTGAAGTCAAACGATCATCAAGTAAGGCGTAGATTCGTCGAATGGGTCCAAAACTAGATTGTCATTGTTCCCGATTTTCATAGGCGAATTTTCTTTAGCGATGAAGCGCACTTCTGGTTGAGTGGCTACGTCAACAAACAAAACTGCCGCATTTGGAGCGAAGCTAATCCTCAAGTGTATGTCGAAACACCGTTACATCCAGAAAAACGGACTGTTTGGTGCGCTTTATGGGCTGGTGGAATCATTGATCCGTACTTCTTCAAAAACGATGATGGCCAGAACGTTACAGTCAATGGTGATCTGTATAGAGCTATGATTACTAACTCTTTCATTCCTGAATTGAATAACCATGATGTCCAGGAGATGTGGTTTCAACAAGACGGCGCAACATGTCACACAGCTCGTGCCACAATCGATTTATTGAAAGACACGTTTGGTGGCCGCCTAATTTCACGTTTTGGACCTTTGAATTAGCCTCCAAGATCTTGTGATTTAACACCGCTAGACTACTTTCTGTGGGGCTATGTAAAGTCATTTTTCTATGCGGATAAGCCACAAATGCTTGACCATTTGGAAGACAACATTCGCCGTGTTATTGCCGATATACGGCCACAAATGTTGGAAAATGTCATCGAAAATTGGACGTCCAGATTGGACTACATCCGCGCCAGCCGCGGCTAAATAAAATTCATGTCAATCGAATACTCCATCGTTGTTTTATTGCAACTTAAAGTTCTGTACATCGAAAAAAAAAACACAAATTATATTAAAGTGCAACTCTTGGTTGCTTAAAATGAAGTGTTTGTCGTCCTAATGATTGGAAGGCAATTTTGAATAAAGAAATAACATATGATGGCTTTAAATGCGCATAAGAAGAATTAACGGATGTATAACAAAAAGAAAACAAAATTAAACTTTATTTTATTTAAACAGTATCACAAAAAATAATCATATGAAAAGCAAAATAAATAAAACTACGTATATGAGAATGAAATATGACTATGAAATGAGTATCTGATATGTTAAAGAATGCCAAGTGTAACTTAGGAATGGAAAAAAATAGATTTCGATATATCGTATCGATCTCCATATGTGGGACCATAATATCGCTATATCGTACATAGTTGATATATCGAAACAATTTTAAGCATATTTTTAATCTTTTGACTGGAAAATTATCGTGAGTATTTTAAAAATGTATTCCATAACCTGGAATACCTAAGTATTAACTGTTCCTATTAATTGACCTGTTTAACTGGGATTTTTTATATAAACTTCCATATTTACTTGCTCACGTTCGATATGCATCTGATCTGCATAAATTCTTTGTTTTTTATGTCTAGAAATTGCATCTTTCATTCGAAGTATTATCCGATGTTTTTAAGTTCTTTTAACAAATATTATTCTGAGCTATCCCTTAAAAAAATGTTTTGTATGGAATTATAATATTTCAATATGTTGTAGGCAAACAGTCTTTCAAAGAATTTCATCTTCTAAGAAGGAGGGGACATAATAAAGACCTTTAAATATTACATTTAAATTATGTACATGTACAGTAGGAAATCCTCTGAAGCGAGTGCCGTGGGCACTCATTTTAAATACTTAGTATCTTTAAGTTTATGAGTAACTGGGTAATATTTTCTAAAATTGTAACACACGCTTTCTCTTTTCTTCGTGTTTGGATTCCGTTCTCGTCCTTCTGAACCAAACTTGACCCTTAATCCGCACGAATATAATTAAAATGATTCAATCTGTATTTCATTTACTAATTTAAACTTAATATTTGTGCTATTTAAACACTGAGAAGAGTGGCGATTATAAGTAAATGAAACACGAGCTAGTTAGTGGAGACAAAACCAATGCTCAGGAATATGACCAACAAGAGACTGTAAATGCCTGTAGAGAATATAGTTCTGAATAAAAATCGAACATCGAATCACGAAGGGGAAATAAGTGATATATCTCGCGAAAGAAAGCCCTTGAATACAACCCTGTTTCTGAAGAAGAACCCTGGATGTGAAAAATGATAGATCAATAAAAATGCTGGCAACCCAAGATACGAACAAGTGAGAGACGATCACATTGGAAAAATAATAAACAAAAAACAATAATATACGAAATATAAAGCAAAGCAAATTAATAAAGTGGATACCAATGGAAAAAAGAAAAGAGGTAGAGCAAAACAAATGTGGGTAGGAATAGAATGACCAATGTTTGAACGTAATCTAAGACCAGGGGAATGGGAGGACCGAAGAAGCTGGAAACTTGGAATGGGAAAGTGGGTAACATAGACCGATATATATGATATATTTGGATACTTCTCTTCAGATATGCCAACTCTTTTGCATTTTTATCAAAAATTAATAGACTCATTTTGACAGCATATAATTCTCTCTTTTGCATTTTTACCAAAAATTAATAGACTCATTTTGACAGCATATAATTCAGGAATCAAATTTTTGCAGTTAATCCGATAATTCCACTATGCTTCGCAGATCCATATTTATACAAATTGCAGGATCCACTGCATCAACAACATGCAAAAGTATCATCAGTATAGAAACGAGCCGGGCAAAACTTCAATTAACCTGGAACTCTTGGATGCCGCCTGGAACGAGATCTTTTCTAATTAAATATTGCTTAGATGTGGCTAGTTTAGCATTTCCTAGAAAGCCATCATCGACTGCAGAAGCTACTGCCAAATTTACACGCTAATACTTGCATGTACTTCGATGTTACCTAGACCACCCATTCTTTCTATCTTTTTGATTTTATTTTTTATCGACTTTTGAGTCTCAAATAATACCTGGTGAGGACTTGTGGTGGGCTTCTACATCTGGCTAGGCTTATGTATGGGATCTTTCGTTTAAATACTATTACCACGCACTAAACATGTTTTTCAATCACTGAAAACGTCAGCCACCCCCCCCCCCCCCACCCTCACCACCAAAAAAAACATTTTTCGGACCAAAAAATTCCACCTCTGCCCGTGGCCGTTTAAAAAAATACCGACGGCAAGGTATATGTTTTATTGGACGGCGGAGCAGCGAGGGGGGGGGGGCTCCGCCGGGACGCCGCCGCCTACGAAAAAAAGCACAAAAACTTTACTTCAAGGAAAACACATAAAAATATATAACATCCGATGCACTCTATTTGCTCATTTTTGCAGGCAAATAAATTGTGTTCGGCTCCAGTTTTGAGTATAATGGAGTTTTCTGGTGCGGGAAATATATTGCGGGGAACGGGGCGGAGGACGGTTACGACGCGGGAGGCGGGGGGGAGCCATGCGCGGGCGGGACGGCGCGTGTGCGCGTCTCAAAAATTGTTATTGTAATTTTGTTCGGCGATAGGGGTGCGGAGGGGTGTCGGAGGACGCCTCGCGGGTCGTAAATCATCGCGGATCTGCCGTAATGAAAAGTCTAGGCAGGTGCAGCGGCAACGCATCAGCCAGTGGGAAAAACCAGATGCGAATACGGCGAAACAACAACGTTCCGTCGCTGACGTACTGTGGAGGCCAAGCCAATGACAAAATACTACCTTCGCAACTACCCTGGTAGATTTTATATATGGGCGCGATTCAAAAAGTAATAATGGCAATAAAAATAAATATTAATTTAACATTTTCAGGCCTTCTGGCGCGTTGCGGGTCATGAAACAGATGATGAAATATACCTTCCTTATATTTATTTATACATTAATGATCTAATGATAAAAAAGTTTCTATGAACATGTTTCAACAGTACTGGTCTTAGATGATTTTTCAAAAACATCACGAGTTACTCTCTGCTAAACTAAAATACTTTGGATTCACCGATCGATGTCTATCTTTTTTCCAGTCATATTTATTTAATAGGCACCAGTTTGTTAGATCTGATAGAGGTACGTCAGATTCTAATTAAGTTACTTCGGGAGTGCCACAGGATTTAATTCGTGGACTTCCATTGTACCTCCTGTATACATTTGCCATGTTTGAGGAGGTCGAAACCAATCTTAATTTAGATCTTAAAAGCCTTTCCCAATATAGTAAAAACACAATCTTACGCTGACTTCTGAAAAAAACACAAATGTTGCTATTTTTGAATTCTGGAGGCCACAATTTTTTGTGCGATCAAATTAAAAAATAGAATATGAGAATCTGACTAAATTCCTAATTTATGCAAAAAAAAGTTATACAAGTTATAAACAAGTTATACATATGAAGCTGTCTGAGGCATATGCTATGGTGCTGGTGAAACCAAAAAATCCAGAACAGCTGTGCCCGATTCGTATGATTTAGGAAAGTTCGGTTTAATTTCAGAAAAATATTTAACTTGAAAATTCTTGTATTTGAGATTATTTTTCTTTTATTTTTTATTCATTTAATTTTCATTGATTTATTTATTTATTATTTTATTCATTATCAATGTGAAAAGTGGTATTTTTCGGTATGAAACTGAGCGCTCCTCTAAGTAAATTCTTGTAAACTTAAACGCTGTTTGGGCTATGATAATAATTTCAATATTTTCAGTTCAGTTCTAGTATTTAGGAATATGATCAATTTGTTCGAATTACAACATTACACAATTACAACAAACAAACAAAAATATATCTCTATATACAGGGTGTATGGAGAATGGCTAGCCAAATTTGGTGAACGTATAAATAAACACAGCATTAAGATATTTTGTTATATGAATTTTATTGTAAAATTAAGCAATTTTTTAATATATATTTTTAAAACATATTTTTCGCGGATTTGTGTTCTGTAATTATTAATGAGATATAAAGATGAATGGGGACCGGCCCATTCTATCTGCTCACCAAGTTTGGATCTCCCATCTCCCAAATCTACAAAATAAAATGCCTTCCCTAGCAAAATATTTTCAGTTCTTTGAGGTCAATCGGACACATTCCTGGTGGACATTTTTTGAAAAATAAACACAGACTGGTTTAATTGTTTAAACCATAAATACGAGAATAATCATGCGAATCCTCGACATTTGGAACAATCTACTGTATTGATAGAGTCATACGCAACACAACTAATTCGGATTAGTTAGGTTTTTGACAACCATAGCTTCTTCGACATTTCTTTTATTTTCCTAACATGTGAATCAATTATTATATATATATATATATATATATATATATATATATATATATATATATATATATATATATATATATATATATATATATATATATAGTTGTGTTAAGTTATTAATATAAATAAATGGGCCCCAAAACGGATCCTTGTGTGAACACTCTATTTAATCAGTTCTGAAACTAATCTAGAACAGTGAATGGAACACTCGATAAGTAAGAAATTATACATATGACTTTTTTTATTGGATTGAAAGCCATATTGATTTTCATTTAATACAAAATGTTTATGTAAAGACAATAGTAAAAATTTAGAGAGAGTCCACGACAACAAAACTGGGTCTGTAGTTTAACGAACTAGCATAGTCTCCACTTCCTTGACAGCTACTATAATATATTCACTATATTCAAAGGAATGGCGTTACAAGACCCATGACGAAGAGGTCGGAAAATCTTCCAAGATACGGTAACAAAACGACATTCCGACGTCTAACGGGATGCAACGGCGTTCCCAGACATATTAAATAATACCAGCCCTCGATAGCGCCCTACGAAACGTAATAAAGTAGATGCAAAGTGCGAGAAAATTCATAAGGAGGACGAATTAGGCATTGTGCTAGAATATGGACGCCCAAACATGAGTGTTTGCTTATATTTTACAATTGTAATGTGTCCGGGCTGTTTGCCCTGTTTGCGGCGTCGGGTAACAAAGGACCCTTTGTGACCCAATAGTACCGATATTAGCAGGCGCGAATACCCGAGTCGGCAGGTAACGGCATTGATATTCAAATCGCACCTTAGATAACGCCAATTACCGTCTGAAGTAAAGAATGGTAGCGCGGATACATCCGATCCATACAGGACATTATGGAAATTAAGGTATCCCCGTCGATGCAGCCCCATCAAAATGTTAGTTGCTTAAAGTTGGATAAAAAATCGGTTTCGACTTTTCGAGTATTAATTCCTCATGTCCCATTTAGGGGTTTCTGGTTTGCAATGCTCATGCCTAACAAAGTGTCACTTTAGCGTTTCTTGGTAGAACACTCTGTTAATACTTTATAATGGATAAGGCAGTGTCAGCTATATCGTTACTTTCTAGGCTTCTAGACATCTCTGTCCCCGTCTTTGATGGAAGGTTTACCTTTTGCTATTAACTTTTAAAAATACCTAATCCCTATGCATATAGATCTAGGATTGTTTTGCTGAAAAATTGGACGTTGCAGTAGCTGAAAGTAGAGTAACGCGACAAGTTATTAACGTAACACTTGCAATTGAACGTTGAAGTCCTTACTGCCAGTAAGTACCAACAGAGGACGTATCTCAGAAGCTCGCGTTGGATTACACTGATTGCGCTTGAACAGCATTAGTGGGTTGCAGTTTGATATTGATTTTAGAAACATCTTCATGTTTTGTGCGTGAACATATCAAGCAAATTGTGAAAACTGTTTCACTTAATGCATTGCTGCTGAATTGTGTGATTTGTGTTCTGTGAAAGGAATAGTGCAAAAACCTAACAAAACACAAACTAAACTTAAAGTTTTTTAGTTTCAGAAAATGTTTTGACGAAGACGACAGGGACGGAAAATTTACTACTTGTACAAAGAGCAACTGGTACCTATACTTCGAAATCTGAAACCAAATAGCCTGTGGAAAAAAATTGTCCACAATGGATTTTAAATATCACAAAATAGACAAGAGGCAAACAGTTATGAGATCTCAGAGATCGGATAAAGACGGTATATAACAACTAGCCTCTTGAGAATTGCTCAATCATTTACCTTACCGAAACATAATTTGATATTCCATATCTAAAGGATATCAGGAAAAGGATAAATGAAAATCAAGTTGCTGACGATTCGCCTGTTGCCTTCTTCAGAGCTTAACTGAGATGAGCTCTGAAGAAGCCAATTGAAGATTTGTGAATAGTACTACAATTCAAAAATTTGAAATATCTAGTAAGCGACAGACGCGTAAAAGCGGACTTTATATGGTACTTACTACATACAATCGACGTAAGGGTAATCTAGAAGATTTGTAGGTAGTATTACCGTAGCTTGTGAAAGTTTCTTTCAAAAATTAAAAATATGAATTTTATTATTGTTTTGTGTTGATGTAAAATGAAAATAGGCAGTATGTAAAAGTATAGAGTTTGTAGTATCGAGGAAACCATTCTTTGAATTAAACACCATAAAACTTGCCTTTTGTCAATTTTTTAAAATATAAAAACCCATGTGTTGAATACACTTCCATAGTAGTTCTGCCACACTTAACACCGGTTTCATCTTTTTCAAACCTCCTAATTAAGATATCTAATGTAGGTATGCTTGGTTCCTCGTATAACTGGTAAATTTTACGCCGTATTATATCTTGATCACTTTCATCTACATAGAGTAGAGTTTCTTCTGAAGATGATTGCTTGCTGGCACCACGTTCAATGAGAGTCAAATAAACATTGTTTATAACTTCCTTAGTTTCAGTAGAATAGTGCATCTCCTGAGATACGCTAGACTCGCACATTCAATAGCTCTGTCTAGAATGATCTTTTCTGAAGTCTGCTGATCTTAAGTTTGAGAACGAGGATTCTCAGCTTGTCTGCCAAGACGGAGTCATAAACACGCTAGTATCCTGTAGTCACTTTTCAAACAAGGCGCAAAGATTGCCGACACCCTCCCGAAACTCTTATCCATTTAAAATCATTCGTCCCATGCTCTTCAGGTGCTTTATATTCATCTAAGGCATTTCTACGGTCGAAGCCGTGTTCGAGAATGACAACTGCAGCATCCATTGGAACTATAAGCTCCATAAGCTTCTCGACAATATAACTCACTCTTTATATGTCACTGTGTATTCGATGCCAGCGGAGTGTAATCTCAAAATCAAAGAGTTAATTAGTGAGCTTGGTAGGTTTTATCCAAAATATACTGTGCGTTTGGTTGTCTTCATAGAGAGCTTTAAGGGGTACCAAGAATGAAATGGCTGATCAACTGGAGATGAACATGCAAAAGGTTGTTGTCTCTCTCGACCATTGACCCAGGGAAAAACAGGAGTGGTCATTTTGATAAACCTTTCGTATAACTCACTGTGAGCCCGGAGTCAAGGAAAACAGAATTCGATAAGGCGTATGTCGTGTTCTTTTTCCAAATAATAATAATAATAACCTCACTTTTTTATTCTGCTGTAAAATAAAAAAAAGGTTGTTATCGCATATACCGGATGTCGCAATTTGGACGACCGCGCAACGTGAAGGGTGGGGGACAGGGGAACCAAAAACAATGAGGCGGGGAGACGGGGAATTTTAAGGTCTGTGCGTCGCACGTATTCCCGGAATTAAGACATTCAAATGGAAGTTAATAACCAAAACGAACCGCTCGGTAACGAGGTCCGGATTCCGGTCGAATACCTAATTCCCTCTCTCTCTCTGTCGAGAAAAAAAATCCGTTAATTGGCAAATTTAATGATAAAACGGGCTCGTTAAAACGGAAAGAGACGCGACGTCCTGATCGATCGACGCGGGTACGTCCATTAACGCGGTACCGAAACTGACGTTATCGCCGATACGATGGCGCTAACGACCTAGTAATTTTTATCAGATACAAACGGCCCGCCGGAGAAGAGGCGGCGACGACGAGAGCGCGAGTTATTACGGGGGCTGTTTTCTTTGATAACAGGCGAAAAAATGGAAAAATAACAGGCGAGAGGGAGCGCGAGCGCACACACACGACGAAAACCTTCGTCGAAGGGTTCGGGGCCGAGGCTTTACTTATATTGAAAACACGGGAGATGATTGAAAAGCGAACGGCGACGGGCTAGCGAGCGAAAAACTGTTTATTTTACGGGAGTTCTTGTTTTTTTTATTTTTTTTTTCGGTAGATCGAAACTCCGGACCGGTCCTGCAGCAGTGCCCAGCGTATACGTCGCAGGAAAAATCCTTAGTCGTGCTGGAATTTGGGGCGCCTCATGACATTAAACCAGGACGTGCGGCTCTCAGATTAAATAAAAAATAGGCTCCGCTACTCATTCAACATTTTGTTCGATCAACTCTAAGCGACAATATAGGGGAGGGTAGGGCAAGGTGGCCTACCTCAAAAATTACCCAATTTTTTGTTTCTAATAATTATAAATTCTGGTTATTTGTACATTTTTAGCCCTTTGCGTAATACCACGGGTAAAATGGACAGCTTAAAAATTCTATAAAAAGCAATTCCATATTATTATAACCGAATCATAATTAATATACTGAAAGTGTTATTTTTTGGATAATTCTATGGATTTAGCTTAAAGCCAGAGCTTTCGAAAATCTTATAAATACCAATAACCATATAGCTATAAGATAATATAGTGGCCCCACTACGGTAAAAATTGATGCGACGCAAGGTGCAAGGTACTTGTCCATATCAATTCAAGACAGCTGTAATTTGTCCAGTTTATAAACAAGGTTAAAGAAATTTGGTGAACAACTATCGCCCGATTACATTAATTTCAAATCTTGCTAAGATTTTTGAAAAAAATATTTTTGTCAGATTATTCAACTTCCTTAATAAGCACAACACATCAAGTTTAAGGCAATTTCGTTTCCTCAAGAAGAAAGGCACAGATGATGCTATAGCTTTACTTAGCAACAGTTGTGACTTTTTTAGACTGCACAAAAGCTTTTGATACAGTTGATCACGTTATACTACTGCCCAAATTACAGAATATGGGAATAGGGAGTGTAAGTTTGTCCTTGAAGTTATTTGAAAGATAGACGCCGAGTTGTAAGGTTAAATGGTACTAAAAGTCAGCAAGTTAAAACAAATGTTGGAGTGCCTCAGGGCTCAATACTTGGACCAATATTTCGCAAGATACTTTAATAGCCTATGCTGATGATACTGTAGTACCAACGAAAGAAAAAAACGTGGCCCGAACTTTCAACAGCCATGTCATCAACTCTGGATATTATATACTCCTGGCTCCATCAAAATAAACAGGTACTCAACACAGACCAGTCTGTTTTTGTCTCTTTTGGAAGCTATAGAGACTCTGTTCCACATGATATTGTAATTAAGATTAATGGTGTGAGTCTGAAAAGAGCTACCAGTAGTAAATATCTAGGAATAACTTACGACTATAATATAAAATGGGATGTTCACGTGGCTAACACTGTAAAAAAAAAACAAATACTTAATATATGTTTTTTATAGACTCAAGGAAGTACTAACAAGAAAGCAGTTATTACAAATTTATTATGGTCTTTTCCATAGTGTCGCTGTGTATGCAGTCATAGGCTGGGGAGGTCTCTTCTTCAGAAGCTTATTATTAAAATTATTGGAATAAAGGAACAAAATGCTGATAGACCACTGAGTATCAAACAAGCTTTTGTCGTGAATTCAATAGCGTATAAATATAGTGAATTAAAAAATGAATATACACAAAATCAAATGAACACTCGTAATAAAAGTATTACTTTGCCCCGACGCCAACTGGCTATTGGACAAAGAAGCTATGTGTATTATGCAGTGAAATAATTTAATGAATTACCTAAAAAGTACTTAAAAAAAAGTTAAAGAAAACATTAGAAGTATTAATAAATAAAATGTAAAAATAAAATTCAAAATATGTAAAAAAAAAATTTCAATTTGTAAATTTATAAAAAGTAAAATATATTTGTGAATAATTGGCGAGGTGCAAGTCACAACCAATATTAAGTAGTTGTAGTTGTAAGCTATGTTAGGTCCAACGTGCGGGTAGTATTTGCCCCCTATAGGTACTTTACTATAAAAATATTTTTTTATGTAAAATGAATTTTTGGCAATAAATATTATTATTATTATTATTATTAAGTGGATATGATATTTTCATAGAGAAGGTATGGATCTTTTGCGCATGCGTTACCACCCAATTGTCTGAGTTGCTACATTGCCGTAATTTTTCTGGAAAATTGATTAATTTTTATAAGAACCCAATATCAATCTCTGAAATCCAAACATAATTGGCAACGCCGAGATTAGTAATTACTATTGTCGCAAAACACTCAGTGCCCTGTGCCTTTGTTGTTTTCATTTTTGGTGTCAATATTTCCGTACCGTACTCACAAACTTCTTTGCTCTTTTACAAACTTAGAGCAAATGAGGCAAATATAATAGGATAGGATAAACTGGAAAATAGACGTACAGAAATTACTAAATAGAATTACGAACATTTTTAGGTAAACTTTAAAGCTACGAAGAATGTTGGGTAATATGTTTTAGTGTACAAGAATTACAGGAAATATAAGAAAACAATTAAGCTACAAGTTGAATTTTTACTAGAACAAGCGTAAGAAATACCCATCGTCAAGTACTGTCTATGGGAGGTGCTTCTTGAACAATTTTTCTAACTTAGATGCTTCTTGAGCGATATCTAGAGTCTCAAACCTATTTCAATAGAGATTAAATCTATGAGTTTAGAAGTCTTAACCGTTGCCCATACGAATTTAATTACATTGCATTGCAAGAGCTAATTTTTATTGCTGCGATTCGGTCTAAGCCTTGTACTTATAATTTTGCGGTGCTAATGTAAATTGTTTTTTTCCTTTTAACTCAAGCCATAAGTAAAAACTACGCATCAAAAGCATATTTTCAAAATGAGAAGGAATAGACAAATATCTTTCAAAGAAACTCCCACCCGCGGTTGTTTATAAATCAAACGGAAACAGTTTCAATTAAGCTCTGAAGGAGCCAACAGGATGATAGGCGAAACGTCAGCAATTTTGATTTATAAACAACCCACGCAGGAGGGATCCAGAAAAATTTGTAAATAAATAAAAAAAATCAATATACTATAAGCTAGTCGTTTAACTTAAACTTATAAACTTGCATTAAACAAACGTGGCTGTTTGAAAGGTTTTCATATTGTTGACAATAAGGTATGATTAGTAGCTCCGTTTTCAACTTTTGTAGCGTGTGGTTCGTGAAAAATTATGTAAAACCAACATCTTATACCACGAAATCCGGGAGCCGGAAATTTGTACAGGCATTAAAAGCAAAACGTGTCATTTTAATTGAGTCTACTGCAGGAACCGATAACTTGAAGGTTATTTTTACGGTGTTCCTCCAAACTAGCAAAATTAAAAGTACTCCCAGTGAACTTAGAAGCCAATTATATATTGTAAAATGTCAAGTATCCATAAATCGCTTGGCTTGCACTAGTAAAGCAAGTTTTTCCTTCAATTGCAAATATATTGCTAAAGTGTGTTAGGTAGGTTTAAAAAAGTAATAACATTTATACATTAAAGTCACAAAGTCTGTGAATCGCAATATCAACATAAACATGAAACTCACATGAAAACAATGCCATTCCAAATTTTATCCCGTTAACAATTTTGCCGCCAGAGGTTTGATTGAATTGTAAAAATCGCCAATGCCTTCGGGGCAAAGTCGAACAATATAAACAATGAAAGCTACTGTACAACGTAGGCGCGGTAGGAGACAAAAAAGAAAATGGGACTTCCCCTTTGCCTCGTACGAACCATTGCTGTATTATTTCCTTCATCGAGAAGCCAGCAAAAAGAATAAAAGAAATCGTTTTAATTAACTAATTTCGCGATCTACGCCAAAGAGTAAAGGCAGCGTTGTATATGGGTCCAGAAAGTCCAAAATTGCTGCAGATTGCATTACTCATAATATAAATCATATCTCGAGGGCAAATTTGCTCATAGAGATGAATAGGGAACTTGAACAGTTTTTATTATTACTTAAATACGCATAACAAATATCAAAACTCAAAACCCAATATTTAAGTTGCAATAAATAATTCAAGTTGTGTCACCCAGCTATTCCTTTTAAACGACACTAAACGGGCAGGATTCGTGACGTCATACCGCTGTTTTCTGATCGATACGGTGGTATGTTATAGTGTTATTCTTAGGTTATAAGCCGGGAATTATATTATTTACGTTTATTTTTGACTCGTGTTAAGATGTGTTTTTAGTTAATCTACACCAGTTTCTATTTGTGTTTTTGGTACAAAATACAAGACAACAAAAGCAAGCGACAGGATCAAGACTAAAATTAAAATTAAAACCACGAAGAAAAACGCCGTCCGGCTGGCGCGTAGTCTTACGAGCGAATTGACATCACAACCGGTCGCAGCCAATGACAGCGCATTTCAAAGAGGCTTTAAATTTTAAAATTTCTAATTGCTTATATTTGTTGTATAAAACTAGGAAATTATTATTTTTTGTAAACTGTGGTTCTTTTAATAGTATAAACTTACTTTTATAAGCAGTATTATTCAATTTTTTTTTTCAAGTTCCCTATTGCATAATCGTACAGAAGAAATGCTTGGCGTTAAGATAAACTTTTTTAACTAAGTACTAACAATTTAGGCTAGTTTTGGTTAGTTCTTTCGCTCTGGTTAGATTATATTGCATTGCAACAAATGACTTACCTTATTTATTTAGGGTAAGTCCAAGAGAGTTAACCCATCTTTTTTTAAATAGTGTAAACTTACGTATTTATCATCAAGAAACTTTAGATTATAATTAAAGATTTCTTACAAAATATACACCTGGAGCAACTCTTCCGCATACAGCAATTGACCCATACTTGTAATTTATTACCTAGACCGTTATTTTTTACAACATCCATTTTGATTCCTTTTATATTTTTTCACGCATTTTGCTCAGGGTGGGATGATTTTAATATTACGGCCTTAGCTGAAGATGGACACACTGCTAAGACATATTTTGACGCTATATATACGATATACATATACATATACATATATATATATATATATATATATATATATATATATATATATATATATATATATATATATATATATATATATATATATATATATATATATATATATATATATATATATATATATATATATATATATATATATATATATATATATAAATTAACAACGATTTTGGTGTGGAATTTTATAAACATAAATATTTTATTTCGCGCCCGATCAATTTTTTACATTGCCAAATATTTGGCAAATAAAATCTCTAAGGGCACAAATTCGGAGTCGCAAATGAACTTGGTCTTTGATTTGCTCGATAAACGGGACGAATAAAAAAACGGTCGTCTCACTTTTTTTCCGTACCGCCATATTTTCATTAGGACATCAAAGACGCTTTGTCAGACGTCGCCGTATCCAAGGGATACGAATACCTTCCCGAAAAGTGATCTTTTGTACGTAAAAAGATATAATAAAAAAAGGAAAAAATAAATTTAATGTAACGGGGAAATCGATACAGTCGACTAGACGCCGGGGCAGACGAATGGATCGGACGAAGAAGGTGGAAGAGCGCGGGCGCGCGAAAGAGACGGACGCTAGCAATTTTTTTCTAACCTGAACCATACACGCTCGAATAAGTGACATTGGAGCGTGTCTGGCGTTACTGGTAAACAAGTTTTCACGTTTGCAAACTCAGTTGCTAAAATTCCAAAAAAAAATTGTTCATTCATTTTGTATAAAAATCAACTTATTTAATTGACTTTCATTTTTTTTTAGAGAGTTTCATTGAAGGAAATATGGGTTTCCTTCACAAACTTTGCAATAAGTTTATATTTCCTATTTCTGTTCGCAGTTTTTCTTAATATTTTATAACACCTTTGTGGTCTCTATTTTCTTTTTCTTCTCGCTGTTTATGTTTATGGCCTATTGTAAGAGTGTAGCATCTCCTGGGGGTCCTTGGTCTCTCATTTTCATTCATAAATATATGTTTCCAAGCTTTTAATACTACGCGTTGAATGCTAATTTATGAAATAGTAATTTTATGACAATTTTCATATATCAGTTTAAACTTTAACTTTTGGAACAATCACCATTCCTATGAAATTTTCTGCAGCATTGTCAATAAGTTCCGTAGCTCATATCGTCTCATATCTGCAAAACGCCAACACCTGACTCTGGTCATATAACACAAAATAAATTCATTATGATACAAAGTATCTTTAGACCAATATAGATTCGCTACTATTATTGCAAAAAAATCTTGAATTTTATTTTAGTCTATTGGCTTCCAGGCGATATGGAAACAATTCGTTAGGCTTAACTTTTACCAAATAATATAATAATATAATGTGCAATTTAAGTAGCCACAAAAAACCATAGAGACAATTTCTAAGCACCTCATTTCTTAACTGGAGTCCGAAAAAAAGGAGTCCGCTTGTCAAAGTGTATTGATTAATAACAATGTATTTGCTAACAGGCTAAATCAATTTCAGGAAACTAAGGATTGATTGAAAACAATGTAGGCGTTTTTAAGTATCACGGGATACAGTATCAATTAACATTAACTAAGAACCGATGATGTAAATGACTCACGAATCCCAGGATGACCCTGGTTAATTCCATTTTATCTTTCGATCCAACACCCAGTCATTGATGTTATCTACCCCGCACACTGGCCTAATATCATTTCTTTCCCTATCCGTAAGTGTTTTTCCCGCTATTCTTCGAACTATTTTAATTTCCGTTGTCTATAATATTCTTTTTGTTTTCGAGGTCTCAGGTCGGGTTTCTGCTGCATAGGTGAGTATAGGTCTAATAGGGTTTTTGCTTCAGTTCGGATGTGTTTATTTCGCCAGATGGTATCGTTCAGGTATGCTGCTGCTCTAGACGTTCTTGTAGCTTGGTTTCTTACTTTTGTCCCAAAGTCTCCGTATCCAAATATTTTAATTCCTAAATATTTGAATTTCATTTTCTGTTGTATTATTTTGTCTTCAACCACAAGTTTGCATCTGATCGGTGACTTGGAAGTGATCATCGATATTAAATTGTTTGGCTATTTTATTGAACTGGTACAGAAATCTTTGAAGATTATCTTCGTTCTCCGCCACAAGAACCACGTCATCTGCATAGTACAGAATTTTCAATTCCCTATTTGCCATTTTGTATCCTCTTAGTTTACGAACTTGTTTTATTATTTCATCCATTACCATGTTAAAAAGAAGCGATCTTAAAAAGTCCCCTTACCGAATGGCATTATTACTTGCAGATATTTGTCGAGTTCGCCATTTATTTCTGATTGTATGTACTTTTTCCTGTATATATTTTCAATTGTTTTGATGATATTGAATGGAATATAGAAGGCTTTCAGCAAGTCAATAAAACATATCAAGGCTAGTCGAAATAACTAAATATTCTAAAAATCAATTCATTGTAAATTTATGACTTCTATTATACATATTGAAATATTCGAAAAAATGTCTTATATGAGCCCGAGCAAACAAGACAGAAATAATAATCACAGATCAAAATTTTTTTTCTAATTCGGATTTTTACTTATTTAATAATTTTTAATAAAAGGACCATCGACACAGCTAAGTAGCATCAGAATTCAAATGAAATTTTATGGGAGTTGAGAACGAAAAACTATCCCAAATTAACTAACTCTTTTTACACTCAATCCATGAACAAATTTCCTCACGAAAATAAAACACCCTGTAAGTTAGTATATACGGCGTAATTTAATAGGGTCCTTAATTCGTGGTATTGTATATTGGTTCACTTAGTCTGGTATAATTTGTAGTTAACTTGTTATGGTATAGTCGGTACCAATTATTTGATGCGAAAACTGAACAAAGCAAAAAAGGTCACTTTAGGCGCCATCTCAACGTTGCCTTTCTCGACTTTCTACAAGCACTCGTGGCCACCAAAAGTTCGGTAAAACGTTGAAGACCTTGATGTTTGTATACCTTTCAAGCGATTATTTTATCATGTAGATTAAAACAGATGTTATCAAGTGTTTACTCATTTAATAAAGAACGTGCAGTTAATATTTCTTCCACCAATTTGCTACATTTTTCTTTTCAAAGTGCCCACGATAAAGTAACGATCATTAAGTGCATGCCATCAATTATCGAATATCATCGAAAGCACGTATTTAGCAGACTTTTCCTAATTAAAATGTCAAACAATAAAACGTTATTTGTTACGCATAAATCAGATAAGTTGACGGCTGTTATTCGCGGTAAAAAATTTCCTAACAACGATAATTTGGCGAACCAAATTATTAGTATTATCGTTCGCCTAATAATGTGCAACAAAAAATTAAATTTCCCGTTTCGGATAGGTGCGCTGATATACCAGCTGAATCTTCACATTTGCCAACCTGTAACCACAAAACTTACGCGGAGTCACGACTAGCTGTCGAATTTTCAAGAATACCTTTCGAAAACGTCATCGAAGCTAAACTAGACTTTACCTCATATCATTTACGGTTACTTGAACTGGAATGATTGAAATTGTTAACGTTCTTGCGCACAGATATCGCGGCAAACCAGGTTACCGACCTGTGACGACATTAATCAAAAAATATAAAGCACATTGTAGGCTGATTTATAAATAAAATATAATATTCTGCCGTCTGGTCCTGTCTCGGGTTCTCTTTGTTATTTTTTCACTCGCTCCACCTGCCGAATCGATTTTAGTATCGTATGGTTCAGAGTTCGAAAGATCGCCCTTCAATTCAATAAACCCAGACATTTTTTTACGTGGGTGTACGTAACCAATCTTTTTCTTCTGAACGATATAAGCAAAGTTTACAAAATAATATACCTAGATAGATAGATAGATTCTTTAGTCTACAATACATCTAAATACAATACATAATATATACAACAATTGGAATATATAGAACACGCCCAAATAGTACGTTACCATCTTTTGTTTGCAATTCCTCTACAGACGGAAAACAATGTTAAAATAAAAGACCTTATTTTGGATACAAAATTTTGAAATAGCAAATTTGTGACCTCATTTGGAATTACGTTATATAAAGGTCCCCATCGTTATTACCGGAAGGTACGGCCTGAACTCTCGGCCTTCCAAAACACCGCTGAAAATTTACCTTCCGGTCATTTTTCACTTGCAAGTCGTAAAGTGTATTTGTCACATTGGAGGTATAGGCCGGGAGTTCATTCATTCATTCATATTCATTACTACGAAGTGAAAAATAGCTGATGAAAAGGTACTAAAGATACGGCGATAAAAAAAATTAACAAACTGAACAAAACTTCGCAAATAAAATGCTGTAGGTTTGCCTTCCAATAAACCGGAATGTGTATGGTGACCTTAAGCTTAAGCAAGAGAAATTTTCTAATCTAATCTATATAATCCCTTTTTGTGGAATCTTCAGTTTGCTTCAGCCTATTTTTGTAAGTTCAGCTGTTTTTTTGACGGTACAGATTATATTATGACACGATCGCAGTGCTTTGGATGTATTCCAACCGAGACTTGTCTTATTGGATTATCATTGTTGTGTCAATTGATCGAAGTAATTTTTAAAATACCATTGCGTTGAGTCGATATTATTATTGAGATTTCCCGAATCGCGAAATATCGTATTCGGATATTCCTTGAACACAGGCATAATAAAGTTATTGTAAAATACATATTATTATTAAATAATGATAGACAACACTCTAATAATTTCCGAACAGTAATTTTGGTATACAAATATCAAAATTGAAAACTGTTTGACTGGAGCTACGCCGACTATCCTACTTATCTTGAGGTGGAAGATTAAATGATTTTTACAGATCATATACAATTTTTTTAGGTTTACTCCACTTTTCCCAGTCTTTTTTGTTTGAGTATATTTTCAATATTTTGGTTCCGTGTCCGATACGGTTTTCCTCTGTTTCTTCGGCATTATCTTCTCGCTTCCAAAATCTTTTTGGTTGGTCTGTCGTTATAAATTCTATTCAGATGCCCGTACCAGCTTATTTTAGATTTCTTTATATGTGTTGGTTGTGCTTTCAGTCCTTCTGTAATCAAGTCGTTTAAGAATATACCAATTCTGTGATTCCCAGTACCATTCGTTGTAATTAATAAACCTACTGAAGGATTCAATTGTCTTTAAGTGACGACGGCGTGAGCGAGTGGTCGGAGTTTGCCTTGCTGTGAGTAGATCTCGTTAAAATTCAAACATCTCCAGTTTTTCGAGAAAATCCATTGTTTAAATTTTGATTGGTGAATTTCAAAGGAAAATAAATTCTAACCATTACATATGAAGATATAAAATAAACTTCCAAAGCAACAGACGTGAAACCTCGTGTTTACTTCGCCGGTCCCCCCCACACACCCGACCAAGATGTTCCTCCCGCGCGTCGTTATAAAAATTCGAGTTAGGAAACCTAGACTTCCCCCCCTTCACTCGCGGCTTTTTTTTCCAGCCGCCCCCGGGCCGCGAAGATCGATATTTACAAAAACGCCCGCCCCTCGACCTTTTTAGGTTCTTGACCTACATCGCGACGGTTAAAAAATCCTCGGTCGTGTTTCTCTGGCGACGGAGGGTTTTTACTTAACGCTGACTTTTACTTGTTTCCTATTTTCAATCCAACTTTTAATATTTCCAGACGCTTTCGAAATAACAGTAGAGAAATTCCATAAAAATTCAACACCGAATACAAGCAAGCCTATAAGAGCCACTCTCCCTGCCGACTCACGAGGCATTCTTAAATACCGAACCTATATACGAGAGCTGTTTAAATAATTCTGGTTATTGTGCTATAATTAAATGACGCAGAACGAAAGATTTCTTGACCAATTTTCTGCAAAAATTTCTTTCGGGAAAAATTTCTTTCGGGGGCACCTTATTCTTCGGATCTATAATCTGAAAAAAACGCTTACGAGGTGTTTGATTTCAATGTTTAACTGACGTACGAGACACTGAAAATGTTCTTTGTCGTTGGAATACATTTATTCAGTTAAATGAAAATTATGTTGGAAAACTACATCGAAAGGTTGAAACAAAATAATAAAAATCATGGCTCAATGAAATTTTGAGTTCAACACAAGCGACCGATAAGTGATTTAACCCCAGAGAAAACAATATAATGCTTTCTTTGCTGATTATTATATTTGATGTCAGCGTTATATAACTAACCAACAGCTGTTCGGAGTTAGGTTAGGTTAGGGTTATAAGGGTAAGCAATTTAGTAGGAAGCGCTTGGGGTTATATTTAATATTATTTATGATCAAAGCCACTTAGGCATTTAATTTAATTTCGTCCATTGAGGCTTATATCAATTTTTTTTTTTGCTCTAAAAATCATAACATTCTGTTTTATTTATGAATGAATAATATTTAAACTAACCTGGATTTTATAATTGATTAAAATGTATATTAATACATATTACTATAGAGTTGTGTCTATATACATTTTAAAGCTGCTCCGTAGTGACAAGAACTATTTTGAGATGAAGAATATAAGGAATATTAGTGGAGTTGAAAAATAAATGCATTAATTGGATCGCCAATAAAAGAAGTTCTGGGATGTCGCAGAAGCAGATGGAAAGATGGGATCAGCAAAGCTATGAACAAAAGAGAAGAGAGCTGGAACAAAACAGCTGGAGTCTCCAAGGGTCAAAGTCATTCTTCGTAAAAAGTTCTCCTTTTTGGAGAAAATGGATTCAAGATAAAAACATGTTACATTAGGGCGATAATAAATTCGAAAAATATGAAAATGCTTCAAGAAAGAAGTACCATTATTTATTATTTTGAACAAAGTTTTCGAAACTGGCATATACAAATTTCAATTCAATAAAAATTGGAATATTTTAATATCATTCTTCCACCTCGACAAACTTTTTCGCTTAATAACTTAATAAATTTAAAGTACACTGTACGAATGTTTAGCGGCATATTTAGTTCGTCGATTACTTTTTTTAATATTTGTCTATTATGTGGAAGATTACGTGAGTAAACTTGTTGTCTTAAGGTGCCCCTATAAAAAGAAATCTAATAACGAAATGTCAGGCGACCTAGCTGGATAATGAATTGGAACCTACCTTTGACTCTAAAGGAATCAGAATTAAGAAATGATGAGACAAAATTTTCCAAAATGGTCAAATATATAGACCAATGATCCGATCCAAAAGATATCCACTCCATACATTATCTACAACTGACCCTATTCATCACCAACCCAGTTTCATTAATTTTTTAAAGATTTTTCACAATTCTGTTTGACACATGCGCATTAGGAAAATTTTCATGAAAAAATCTACAGCGTATCAATCTTTAGTTAACATTTTCTAAATTTTATTTGAACGTACGCAAAATAATTACAACTATTTTATTACGACCTATTATTTCTGGTGCATTTTCCGACAACTTTTCGTGGTCGTATGGGGCCGAGAGGCCATTTTTAGTGAGCCATTCGGTATTCGCAGGAAGAATAACGCCGGCAAATGTGTTCTTTTCCTAGATATTACCGACGGCACAGACGATATTGCTTGTATCTGCGTATATAGAGTATATTCAGTATATTCGAATAGGTGTCTTTTTTTTCTTTCCGCGAGGTCTAATGCCCGCTTTTGTTCGTAACGGAAAATGCTTTTCCCTGAGCGCCGAGATAAAAATTGTGTTTCCCCCACCCCCGAACCCGATCGATATTGCATTTTTATTATAAAAAGCTGTTTTTCGCGATAAACGTGTCGAGCCGAATGTCTTGCAGCTTGAGGACGCCGCGATATCTTGTGTTTTTTCCTTTCTACTTTCTTTCAGGCAAAAAACTTGCAACTTTTATACGATTTTTACCCCGAACGGCTGTTTCGATTTCATATATATTTTTTTAATTGTATAAGTATTATTAACTATTAGCCAGTTTATTCAAGTCAAGTCTTTATCTCACTTTTTGACGGAATACGGAATTTAATGCCAAAAGTAAGAATTACAGTTTAATTGGAACAAAATTAAGAAACAAATTAACAATTAAACCAATAAAAAGCCAACATTGGGTGTTATAATCGCATCACATCGACGACTCATACTTTGAACGAGACGTTTAATTTGTGCTAATTTTACTGATAATGTTTTGTACATGAACCGATGAAGCAGGGGGGTGTTGGTCATCTAAGGGACCTTTTTTTGGATTTTTTTTTAATTTTTCTCTATCATTACACCAATATAATAACAAATTCTCTAAGCAGTGCATAATAGCTCTGATCTCGAGAATACTTTATCACAGTGTTGGAGAAAATCACTTATTTACAACAATGCCTAAATATGTTTTAACTTAAATAACAGCTGTCAAAGTCTCTTAATATTTCTTGGGTTGACTGAAACCTTATTGTATGTTTTCATAGCTGGCAGAAGGGGGTTATTAGTCCTATATTTGTCCTTGAATACACATGCACATCATGAAGTTACATTAGGTTTTTGAGTTTCATTTCATATTTTGTAAATTATTTTCATTATAAAATCTGTCCTTGTTCGTTAGCATAAATGTTATGTTCTGAAGCACTCAAGCAGTGTTAAAACTAGTTTTACCACGTACTCTCCACAATGGTCATAAATATCTGAAATGTGAAACGAAATAGGCATTACAGATACTATGTTTCATTATATCGACGAGGTAGTTTCTACATTTGCGTATTACTGGAATCATCGGCATTATTTTTTTAATAATAAATTCAATATGCTCGGACCGACGAATTAGCAGACCTAGGTACTTTATATATGCTGAACCTCGTCTACTTGTTGACTATTTATTTGAATGTTAAAACTTTGGATCTGCTTAAGTAGTCACCATTTACAAGACTTCTAGATACTTCATGCGCCAGTTATTGATAAATCGAACATGGTGACTGACTGAATTACTGCCTTGTTTAACGAAACCATACTAGACTAAAGGTCTGAATATCATTATCAAGTCCTGTCACAATATTTTTTCCCACCTCAGCAAAGTGTTGATTTAGATTATGTACAAGATTATTTAGGTTATCTAGTTTATCAGTGTCAACCAAATGAGTTTTAACCTGTAGAAAAATTTAGTTTCACATAGCCATTGCTTTTTCACGTTGGTAAAGTCTGTTCATAGATATAAGAAAGTGAGTAACTGTAACGAATTAAAGAAAGACCCGGGCCAGCTGTAAGAATGAAACATGACCGAACAGGTCAGTACTTTGCTTAGGATTTAATTATTTGGGGGTTTGTTAGGAAAGATATTAAACAATATTTATTTATTTATGTATGTATTTATGTTTAAATCTAAAATAAAATTACAAATTATTTTTATTACCACTTAAATTTCTTAAAATTATTCACATAATATATCAGTATCACTATCGCGATCATCGCCTGTTCTAATTATTATTTGTTCTATATTATTTGCAATATGGATATACGATTGTTCTGCTTTTTCGATATGTTTAACAGCATTTGCTCAACTTTGTGGAGGGATGTTAAAAACTTCAGTTTCTATAAGTTTGAGGACATTAGAGTTAACACGGGGAAAAAGATTGTTACGACGAATGGCAGATTTCAGTTGGTGCCAAACATGTTCAATGGGATTAAATATACAATGGTAAGCCTTAAAACAGTATGTACTAGATTTTTTGCATAATTATCACAGACGTATTCCTTTTGTAGGTTCAAGCTTTGTCGAATCTCAATTAATTGCTTTTTATACATTCATCATACTTTTGACTCACATGAGGAAGGGGTTTTAGTCAACTGTCTACTATGATAACTTGCATTGTCCATTACAATGACGCTATTAGGAGGAATGTTTGGAACTAGTTTGTTTTTAAACCAACTTTCAAATAAATCAGCGGTGGGTCTTCATGGTATGTTAATGACCACCCTTGGATAATCCCATTCAAAAGCAATTGGCCACTTTCTTGTATTTCTGTAAGATTTTATCATATTGTTTACTTATTTATTTTTTACAGCCCTATAATCCACTTCTATTCGAAGATTTTGAGGATTTTTTTTACTCTTATTTTACTTTTTTGGTTAGCTGGTTATGCTGATGTTCTTTATAATTTATTGTCTTTATTTCTTGTCGTTCTTTACCTTATACATCATAACTTTTTGTTCGATTAAAAAATTTAAAAATCTATGATTTGATAATGAAATGTCAATGTATATTGCACTCAGTATAAGAATATTTTCACCAAAGGTAACGTATTTGTTGTGCATTTGTTGTAAAGGTAACACACTTCTCTGAACTTAATCAACCCATCCCGTAAATGCTCTATAGTGTTAGGGTCTGGACTACGTGGAGGCCAGTCCAAGGTCTTAACATTCACCTCAGCACAAACTTATAATATCGAATAACCAAGAGTCAAGTCGTCAATAATAATATTTCCTATCAGCACGTTCAAAAAGATATTATTCCTTGGAATGTTTCCCTTCATTCCTACAAAAAAATTACCTTAGGATCCCAATTTTTAATAGAAATATTTATCAGGTCGTTGAAAAAGGATTTATGATGATTTGTCTGAAGGGGTCTATCATTTCCAATTATTAACGAATCGCCCCGTATACATCTCGCGATATTCGCATCATCTTCGGGACCTTAAACGTCGACGAAAAAATGTCGCCGGGTCGTAATCGAAACGAATTAAAACTTGTCGGCGAGGAGCGGGAAAAAAACAACGCTCTCTTCTTCCGACACAAAAACAAAGTCTGTAGGGAATAGGTCGGGCGGCGGCGACGGGCTAAACATTTCTAAAATCCGAACCCGAAATATAAATGGGCGAATTATAAGCGAAGGGAAGCGGGTCGGCGACGCAAAGGAATTTTCGATGGGGCCCCGCATATTTGATTTGACGGACTGCTGTCAAAATTTGGGCGGCGGGTAAAAAGTGGTCGTCCGATGACGACAAAGTGAATCGGCGCGGCCGCGGAGATGATTTCTCGCAGATTGAACGAGGACAGCCTCTATATAGATAGAGACGCGCCGAGTATAATATTAAAGGCTGCAATTGTCGTAATTGTTTTTTTTTTGGGTTGGAATATTTACAAAAATTAATTTCAATGGTTCTTTGTTTTTATATCCCTGCTGGCTCTGTATGCTTATGTTTAGACAAAAATTACAAGGGGACTATAAATTCAATTACTGTGTATGAATATGCGTCCTGCGTGGCTCAAAAGTTTTATCAAAGTATACCCTCCTACGTCGACGTTTCCAGCGATTTTTTCTTTATCTCCTGAATCGTTCGGTTATTGAGTTTTGGGAACAGGAAAAAGAATCTGGTTTTGTTTTTGGCCGAAAAGTTAGACACATGCAACGGCGAGTGAGCAGGTGTATGTGGTAGGAAATCTTGATCTTGAAATCTTGATGTATTACGCAAGGATAATCAAAGAAAAAAGTAAACAAAACCTTGACATTTGATCGAACTTGACGTGCTTTCTTTGGGTCTTGGCGATTCTGGGTTTTTCCATTGAGACGACTGGGCTTTGTTTTGCGAAATCATAACCATATACCTATGATTGATCATTGATATCGTTTCACAGTCCTTGAGCAATGCTCCTTCAACTGTCCTTTTGTTCAAAATTGAGTAAATTCGGAAAAAAAATTGCTGCTACACGTTTCATGCCCAAAACTTCGGGAAAAAAACATGACACGAGCCAATGGAGATGCCGACGTCTTCAACCACTTCTCTAATAGCGATTCGACGATTTTTGAACACCATTTGTTTCATTTTTGCAACGCTTTTATCAGTTATTGACGTGCTGGGGCATCCAGAGCGAGGTTCGTCATCGGTGTCTTCTCGGCCATCTTCGGACAGCTCAAAGTAGATTGGCCATATGCCGTTTTCATCACTTCAAGTGTTTTGCGGCACTGTATTCCATTTTTTACACAACATTTTAACCAAATTCGACGAGCACACGAAACACGTCTAACGCTTCTGTCTCACAAAAAAAAGAAAACGTGCAAACTGGCTGAAACTGTGAACATGTTGAACGGTGTTATGTTATAAAAGCCCCCTTACTTTTTGAACACCCCTCGTATATACGTATATACGTCAATCGCCAGTTGGCTTGAAACCTTCCGAGTGTGTTCTTCTTAAAAGAAAGAGAAATTAAATATTTCTATATCAAAATCCACTACGAGTGATTAGTGAATATAGATGTTAGTCACAAATCGGATTCAACCGTTAAAGATCGAAAGTAAAAGTGCCAAATTGAACGTTAAACCATGCAGACAAATACGGCGTGTGAAAATTTCGAATTTGAGCGATTTTATCCGAACTTGACGCAATACGGGTCCGGTTACCGAAGAGTGGCAACAACTCGAACGTACTGAGAAAAGAGTTTTAGTGGAGTACATGTTAGAGTTCTTCCTTGGTTTTGCAAAAGAAGAATTCATGACATAACAAATTTTGCAGAATCTGGATAAAATACGTGAATCACTACGTCTAGTGTCAGGGTAATACCTCAATGATGCGACACTTTACGGTATTTGATGACGTGATTGCCGCATTATCAGCAACTATCAGATCTATTGTTGATAAAGTCGAAGTCGTATTAAAGGATAATTCAAGTTTGGCCTTCATCATATGTATGTATGGCGATTTTTTTTAATAAAACAGGCGTTGAAATACCTAATAGTGGTAAGGTAAGTCTTTAAACACTTTTATGTATACACAATTTATTTTCTCTAATATATCATATACTTGCGTAAAAACGACACAAATAGTAGAAGATATTTCCCTTTGAAATCATATTATACCTATCAATGAGTTATGTGAGTCTTGCATAAGTGGTAAACACAACAGGTTACCCTTTAATAAACATAAAGATAAAAATTATGTAGATTGGCCGTCGTTTATAGTACATTCTTACGTTTGCGGACCCATAACTCCGTCCACTCTTAATGATAAAACTTGTTTAGTTTTATTTGTGGATTATTTTAATAACTGCCGTGGGTAACCCATCAGCTTAAGATTAATTAGATACTTTTATGTGGCAAAAAGTGATGCCCATTTTAATTTAAAAATTCTTCATTTATATCGCGACAATTTATAGGCGCATAGGCAGAACCTATCACTTAACTATTCCAACCCCCTCTAAAAAGTATTAACGGGGAATATATCGAACATCTTTTCACTACGGGCGCGTACATCAATAGCACCAAAAAGGGCATGAACGGCAACGGACACTCAAACTTCTTCATACAAAAAAATTAATTTGTTAAGTGGGTTTATCTAAGTAAAGATAGGTTTCAATAAGGCTAGTTTATTAGAATAATAATTGATGAAAATCAAGGAAACTGCAAAATGCGTTTCATTTATCAAGCGTAATTTAAATCCAAAGTTTTAAGATGTTTAAGGCAAAACATATTAATATTTCTTTTCATTCACTAAAATAAAACATAACTGATATTATTTTCTAAATTCGGCCTTCTAAATAAAAAAAAACTTTTTCAGGCAGCTCTTCAATAGTTATAATGAAGGAATTCTTTGAAAAGGTATATATTTATAAAGCATAAAAGCAAAAATTTCTATGGGGATTAGATCTTACATTGAATATACAAGACAAGAAAAATAATGATGTTTAAAAAACATTGTTCTACATTCGCTTTTGTAATTTAAATGCTTCGCCAGAGAGTGATGATTTACCCCAACATACAATATCATATTTCTGGTATAAATGAACATCTATAAAACCAATTTTAGGTAGAATTTTTTTTTAAATATCTATTTGGTCGATCCAGGTAAGGTGAGAAGCAAAATAAACGCTTACAAATTTAACTACACTACAATGGTATCCACGTGTCCTTACAAGAAAACACCAGTAAATTGTTTTATCAGTATTCTGCCATGGGTGGGACTCTGTAATTCGTTTTATGTGAAGACGGAGAGACTATTTTGGTAGTGGAGCACTTTTAAACTCTGTGAGCGCTTTCGGATAAGTTCGATGAAGCCGAATGTATCTCCGAATTTCAAGACAAAAGATCGCTAAGAGGTTCTCTCTAAAAATCGCATCCGTTGCACGTGTTTATATATTTGGTTTGTTTGAAGAGTCGATTATTTTACTGGTATATTCGAATTATGTCAAAATTAAGAAAGACACAATGATTTGTTTTCACAATTACTGAAAAGGTTGGAGTCAAAATATTTTTTTTTATTTACAATGCATGTACAATTATGTAATGGTTTTGTGTTATGTAAAACGTTAAATTAGTTCCTATTCCTGCAATATTTTTTTTGTGTTAATATTTGTTTTTTTTAATAGTTTCCTTGTGATGTGTTTCTTGTGAGCAATTAAAAAATAATAATAAAAATGTTACAATATATGCGTTCAGATTATTTTATTGTCTAAAATATCTATTAACAATTTCTGATCGTAAAACCGCAGATGCATAAATAATTCTTTCTCAGGAGTATAACATAGTTTGAGACCCTATTATGCATCTAAATTGAGTTTTAAAAACACCAATGCATCTTTCCACAGCACTTCGGGTTTGTCACAAGTCACGAACCAAGAATGTAATGGGTATAGTTTGGCATTGAATTAAAGAAAGTGCTGAAAAGTGCAACTTTTTTATCATATTCATTCAAAAGCAATGTGACATATCACATATTATACATAGTGAAGAGTAATTAATCTGTCACGTCCACTTTTATGTGCATGTTGAAATGAAATCATTTTCTGCTGGCATAGCAGAATGCCATATGAGCCCTATCTATACAACCAATTATTCCTGGGAATCCACCTTTTTCCATAAAACCTCTTTTAATTTGAACATTTCCTTGTTCAGTTTTGGAGAAAACAGATCCAACGATTAGAGAGAGAGAGATTAGAGAGTTGTTGACAGTTTGGAGAAAACAGATCCAATGATTAGACAGTTGTTGCGCAATCAGTTCTTGTTTGCTTTGGATTTCTTGAATTCATATTACTATTTTTCACGTGTGGGAGCAATTAGTTAAATAAATTGAGAACTAGCTCCTTATTTAATCGAAACAGTTCAAATCTCTCCTCTATTGCAGATTAAAAAGATCACTTCTGTGTCTCATTACTCATTACTTTTTTGCGTCGTCGATTCTCCTCCTTATACAGTAAATGTCTTAAAACAGGATACATCTGTAATTTATGATGGGATTATGAACACAGATTTTTAAAATTTTTATGTCCTATGTCAGGATAGAATACGAACATATCAAATACCTACCTTTAATGCGGTCATTCCAAAATAAAAAACCATTTTTGGTTAGGTTTGGATTTTCTTCATCATTTTTTCTGTTTTTAACAAGTGGAGTATTATTATTCCTGTCCGACCGACGAAACGAATCTTGCAGAATGATAGCCGAGAAGTCTAGAGAAATGCTTAGGGAGTAACCTCGGTATATACCGACGGTTTCCCTTCGCATCCGCATCTCTTTCGCTTAGGAATATGATACAAGTTACAGAGTCTCAGTCCAGTAAGCTTGTATCCTAACAATACTTCAATTCCATTCGATTCAAATTAATCGTCAGAGAAATGACTGTCAGCAGAAAGTGGAAGAAGATTATTAATAAATGCAATAAACATAAGAGCAACCAGGGCCCTTGAGCATATATAAGTTTCACTCCTCGAGTTCTATTATATAAAAAAGATTCTAACTATTTAAATCTATTACCATGAATACCGTAACTAACTGGCATAACATTCGTAACGACAACAACCCCTGTAAATCGAAGAATATACAAGCTATTTTTATTTGGATCAAAAATGCTTGACCTGTTTGAACGTTGAGAATAAACGACTGCCGTCTAAAACTGCTAATATATAAAAGGCTTTCCTAAAGATTTCGGAAAACGCCGACGGAAAGGTTACAATCTACTACTAGCGTAGAAAGGTGAGATATTATTCAAAATATGGTAGCGGTGAGTCGAAATTTCAACAACAAAAATTTCGACAAACTTTTACCTTCAAACATTATATCTCGACTGATTTAGCGATTTATTTAGACGCTCCCCTTCCAAATTTATCGATGAAAAAGACGCCCCATAGGTGCCGCTCTCGGTCAAGGTTATTCCGTGTAACAAATACGCGATTTTCGCATAGCAACAGATGGTACGGGGGAATCGAGGGGGGAATTTTCGGCAATTTTTTCCACGTCTCGTTCGTGTCTGGGCCGGACGTCAAAGCAACGCTCCTTCGGGGAAGACGAAATTGGGAGGACGACGCGTTTAACTCAATTGAATTAACTTACCTTTTTCTGCTGAATCCGGATAATTAGGAAGTGACCCGTTTCCGTAGGCTTTTCCTGTTGGCACTTACGTAGAAAATGCCAGCAAGACAAGATAAAAATTGGTACGACTTAAAAATTTCAAAATAAAGTTGAGAAGTCATGAATGATGAGGACAATATGACCGGTTGGTGTGAAAGTTATTGCCGATCGATCGATAACAATTATAATAATAATAAAGGGCTTTTACGGTAAAAAATAAACAAATAAGAATATTACAATTTTCCAAATTAATATATTCCACAACGGGCGAGATTCAGTTCATCCGCGATAAAGAAACCTCAAAGACGGATATTTGCTATTCCATTAAACCCAAGTCTTTGTTCCTAAAGAAAAAATTATTTATACAACAAAAAGGAGATGCTTACACACTTTAGCTTCAACTCTAAGAAGATAAATAAAATAAAAGGAAAACCTAAGAGATCAGTTAAATAGGCAAATGTTGATAAAGTTCTTAATTTATGCTAAAGTTTAATTTGAAACATATTACCGGTAACACTATCAATGGGTATGATACAAAAAAAGAAGAGTTTTAATTGTAATTTGTTGCAATGCCATCTGCAAAGGGTTGGAATGCAATCCAGCCCTCTTCCGTCACTCAGCTTTCTCCACTCTTCTATATCTGACGCTCTATTCATCCCCAATTATTTGTATGATGTTAATACCTGCGAATTCCCGGTTTGATTTCTCTAGCGTCTCTTACTTTATTTTATTTCTTATCCACTTCTTTCTTTGTCTATCTTTCGGTTTTACACCTAACATTTGTCTTTGCACTGACCTTTGTTCTCCTCCAATTTAACATAAACACCTATTTCTTTTGACCGCTATCGAAACAAAGTAGGTGGCGCCGTCTAACGGCCCATCACGAAACCGTTAGATGAACGAACCACCCCGCCGCCATAGGAGCGCCATCCGCCGTGGGGAATGGGAAGTTAAAATTCGGCCCGCTCGAAGGACCAAATAATCAATCGAGCGCGTCGAACGCCATCTGGCGACGAATAACGCCAACACATTTAGGGTGGTCCTAGGACAATTTTCGGAGATCACTCTCGCGAGACGACTTGTATCGATCGAGGTTAGGAACTCAGCTACGCGCGAGGGATGTTGCAACGATTTTGGTAAGAGGGGTGACATCTCACCATCGACCACCGAAGAACAGGAGAATGTGCCTGGGAGAGACAGCCGAAAAATTTGCCGGATTTCTGAGGCAAGAGCGTAGCAAAAAAAAAATAGAATGAAGATTTTTCGAGTATGCATGGCGGTTTATAGAAGTTTAGTCGTATCGACTATTTATTATTATCATTTACGATAGTATTGCATCAATGAGTTTTTGACAAAAGTCTCTATCTTAATCAAATTCAAATCTTACAAAAAGGAAAAATGTTTAACAACCTTTATTGAAATAAAAATTCTAAACTAAGATATAACAATAAAATGCTGGTCATGAAAATATTAATTCAAAGAAGAATGAGACAAAAAGAAACACAAATTTGAAACTTATTAGGAATTAGTGCTCTAGCTTATATTCTTATTTAAGTAAGGTTAACGTTTCATCAATTTATTAAGACCCCACCTATCCGATTTAGAGTTGTCATATCGCAAATTGTTTGAACTAAATCAATTTTCTTATATATATATATATATATATATATATATATATATATATATATATATATATATATATATTCTCACGTATTGATTCACGGATGGAAAAATGTGATGACACTATATTCCGGGATATCATCCGTTCGCTCGTTGAACTCCGACTGGAATCCTGCAAATCTTGCATCCGACTGGAATCCTGCAGACGTTTCGCCAAAATCTCACTTGGCATCTTCAATGCTCGCGCTCCGAAAACACTTCGAACACTCGGAAGTGAGATTTTGGCGAAACGTCTGCAGGATTCCAGTCGGATGCAAGATTTGCAGGATTCCAGTCGGAGTTCAACGAGCGAACGGATGATATCCCGGAATATAGTGTCATCATATATATATATATATATATATATATATATATATATATATATATATATATATATATATATATATATATATATATATATATATATATATATATATGGTTGAGATCCAAAAAAATAAGAACTCTATAAATTCGAAAACAGACACCAACAATCTCAGTAAGTTATATTGCAACATTCTGAAATAAAACAACAATGGAAGTAACAACATAGGGATATATTAATATAAAATTATAATATATAAAAATAATTTAAAATAAATAAAAGAAAAAAATTATAAATTAACAAAAACACTCTGTATATCCTCTGAACCTTGCACCAAAACAATCGTGCATCGTACGATGTTTTTACAGTAACGTCGACGCGAGCAAACCTCGCGTATCGGTATTATTATTATTATTATTATTTTAAACTCTTATATATATTTTAACTGTTTCGTTAAATTTGTGTGTATTATGTGTGTGAGTGCCGTATACAAATCATTTTTTGTTGGACTTTTATCTTTTATCAAGGGTATGACTTTTTTATTCTCATAGTTGGAAAAAACCAAAACAATAATATTTCTAGGCACTATGACAAAACCAAACGCTTTTAAAGTATAAACTTTCATATGATGCTACCTCTTCAATTTTAAGATTTGTGTTTGTCTCTTTTTGGTAAGGTTCTTTGTAATTCCGTTGTGTATATGTAAAAAAAAAAAGAACTGTACTATAACATAATTTTAGACTGTACCCCTTTCTGAAGAAGGTCATAGAAGACCGAAACGTCAATATATGGACAAAAAAAATTTTAATCGCTTTTAATACAAAGACCTATAACCCAAGAACCAAAAGCTAAACATAAATATAGAGAAGGTCTAAGAAAAAACAAAATATAAACAATATATATATATATATATATATATATATATATATATATATATATATATATATATATATATATATATATATATATATATATATATATATATACATATATATATATATATATATATATATATATATATATATATATATATATATATATATATATATATATATATATATATATATATATATATATATTCTCACGTATTGATTCACGGATGGAAAAATGTGATGACACTATATTCCGGGATATCATCCGTTCGCTCGTTGAACTCCGACTGGAATCCTGCAGACGTTTCGCCAAAATCTCACTTGGCATCTTCAATGCTCGCGCTCGAGTGTTCGAAGTGTTTTCAGAGCGCGAGCATTGAAGATGCCAAGTGAGATTTTGGCGAAACGTCTGCAGGATTCCAGTCGGATGCAAGATTTGCAGGATTCCAGTCAGAGTTCAACGAGCGAACGGATGATATCCCGGAATATAGTGTCATCATATATATATATATATATATATATATATATATATATATATATATATATATATATATATATATATATATATATATATATATATATATATATATATATATATATATAATATATATATATATATATATATATATATATATATGTATATATATATATATATATATATATATATATATATATATATATATATATATATATATATATATATATATATATATATATATATATATATATATATATATATATATATATATATATATATATATATATATATATATATATATATATATATATATATATGTATAATTATATATAAAACACTTCGAACACACTCGGAGCGCGAGTATTGAAGATGCCAAGTGAGATTTTGGCGAAACGTCTGCAGGATTCCAGTCGGAGTTCAACGAGCGAACGGATAATATCCCGAAATATAGTGTCATCACATTTTTCCATCCGTGAATCAATACGTGAAAAAAAAATATATCTATCAGAAAATTTGAACTTCGTGGTTTAATCTACCTATGAAATAATTCCAAATGTATTAAAAAATTTACTTATTTCATATTTCTAGCCTGAGGTCAAATGAAAAATAATGTTTGTCAGTAATAAATAATAATAATAAGTATTGCAAATAAATATATAAATACACATAATATATAATAGTAAATAATAAATATTATAACAGAAAACTCTGGAATTGTTCTAAAAATATAATTTGTGATGTATTTTTGTTTTATTATATTTGTGGTTATAGCTCGCATTGGGCTACGCTTTGTGTTATTATTATATGTGTGTTATTCGCGACACTTACAAAGTTTTTAAGTTACCTAATGTGATCAAATTTTGTTACGATAAGTATTAAAACAGTAATAGTGATCATTTAAGAGGAATGGCAACTTAACGTTCTGAATAAAGCTATGGTCTAAAAGTTGGCTGTTAATATGAGGTGATGTTTGGTGGAAGAAAAATAAGTTTTACATTGTCCAGTGCAATTTGAAAACGCGATGTTGCAATATCTCGAGCAATATCCAAAAACAATGCCACTTTTCTGATTTGCCTCTTCATTTTAGAATCAAACTCTTCCAATCACAACGTCATGATATCTCCTGTCACTCACGTTTTCTTATTAGATACTTATTATTAAGGAGGTAGCTTATGGATGTGCGCCCCGAGAATTTTTGCTTTTACCTATGATAAGCGGTTTTACATTCGCGTTTCATGTTTGCACAACAGAAAAAATTGTAATTGGAGTTTTGCAGTCCCACATATTTTCAACAATAACGCCTTTGTGTTTTAATCAACCACGTCTGCGATAATAACATCCTTAGATTCTCCAGAAATTGCCTTAAGGGTAATTGTACTGACGACGAAACATCTCTAACAATCCATTTGAAGCTATGAAGCCGTTTACTCCTTTGGTTATGTGCAACTTCATGTCCTTTGCTTGAATATTGGTAAGTCTTGTTTCGATCCTTCCAAAATCAATTCGTTTAGTAACAGAGGTTTTACTCTATTAGTTTTTAACTTCAAATATTTTTTATAAAACTGCGTTAGAATGAGCTACAAACTGATCTTGGCGTTGTATATGCGCAATTATTTCCATCAAATAGTTTTTGTTAGTTCTGGTTAAAATACTGCTATGTAGGTAGCTCAACTTTAATCTGGTTGTTTTTATTCTAAACAATAAACAACAGTTTATGTCCTAAGCACGCGCCTTATAATATAAAGTTATGGTTAGTTAAATTAATTAGCAGAGAAAACATTTGCGTCGCGTGCTTTTTTTTCGTACAGTGTATTCGTTTTGTCGTTGTTGCCTTTAAAGTCGTTTTTGCTACAATCAAAAGAGCTTCCACGTGAGGTAATAGTGACTGAAGACGAGCCCGACAAGGAGACAAAAGCGAACGAGTAGAAAATATGGATGAAGAAGTTACAGCCAGCTGAGGTAATTCTTCTTAGCTCGGTAGAAAAAAAATACACCCAAATTTAATCAACTGTAGTTTGAAGCAAAAAATTTGGGAAAAATTGAAAATATTGTATTCAACGCATTTACAATTCTACGCATTTAAAACGACAGATGGAGAATCGGTCGCTCTTCAATTTAAAAAATTGGAGAGCATCTGCAAAACCTTCTGAATAAAAATACTTAGCAGTTTGCCAACCAAATTCTGAGTTTTTAGGAAGCCGGAAGCCGAAGGGAAGAAGGTTAACCTAATAGCTCAGAAGATAAGCGGTAATCCGAGGTAGAAGAAAGTATCATGTCCAAAAGACCGTTAGCAGCAAGGCCATGAAGAAAGAGCAAAAGAAGCAGAAGTTGCGTGAACTTAAAAAGACAACAAAATGCGCTATTTGTAAAGAAAAAGAACATTGGGTTCGAGAGTGTCCAAAGAAAAGCAAGACTCGTTGCAAAAGGTTTTCTGAAGCAATCTACATGCTGTCTGCAAGCTGGAAAGGAACCTCTAAGAATTAAAGCAATCCCCACGGTCCCGGAATGACAAATTTAGCAGCTTCTTAACAGTATTTAATTTCAAGCATTGTGAAAATGAAAAGTGCGTTTTTTTAGGGCAAGTAAATGATTTTAGCGCTTTATGTTGATGACGGGCTTATAATGTGCGAGAATATGTGTGCGATCGAACATGCTTTGAGTTTTCTCTAGAGTAATTTTAAAATTACCGTAGACAGCTGGTGTGATTTCGTAGGTTTAGAAATTTTACGTAATCGTAAACAAAAAAGCATTATTTCAATTTCAACACGTTGGCGGTAGATGTTCGAATAACGCAACACCTCACAGTAGGTTTACCGTCAAAAACAATCCGCCCCTCCACCTCGAAAAATAATTCCTAATCCTAAATCGTCGTCGGCCTATAACTGCGTCGCGAAATGAACCGATTTTTTTTAAATCGAACGCATAATACGCGCATTAATCACGGCTACGCGATCCGACAGGTGTTAATTGACGCCGAATCCTCCATAATTAATTTAAAGGCGATCATGCCGGCTCATGCGAGACCCGTAACCGCGCCGACAGAAAAAAACTAGTCCAATTCGTTATGTAAACCGCGACCGACGAAAAAAACTCGCGCAATTGTTTTTTATCTTCTCCTCCGCCGTGCATGAATCGTCGAGTCGATTTTTTATCGTGCCTCGATCAGACACCGCCCCCGACAACCCCCCGAGGGTCATTCTCCCTAGCGAGACACGCACATGCACCGCGGTGCATCGTACCTGGATGACGTCAGGGCGCGGGAGGTGGGGCCGCGCGTCGGCGGAGTGGGGATAGCGCGGCACCGGATAGGCCAACGCGGGCCCGGCCCATTTGCATAACGGGATACGCCCATCGGGAGATGCGGAGGCTTCTCCGCATTGTCTTTTCGGGAATCCGATTACTAACGACGCGTCTTTTGTCGTCAATGTCGTCGGACGGGAAAAGGGAGGGGGGCAAAAAAGAGCGGTTCGTCTTTCAAGGACGAAACAGGTTTGTGCGTGCAAAGACAACGGGGCACAATTCTGCGGCTCTTTGTTCTTTTGAAGATGGGAGAGGAGGAGAGGATTTTCAAACTTTTCATTTTTTTCCAAAATATAATTTCTGTATCAGAAATGTCTTGCACACACCTCTGACCTTCCTCGGTATACAGGCTGCCCAACCGGGAAATTAGTAGATCTGTTATTGAATTAATGAATGAATTAAACTAATGTTTGGCAGGCTCAAATAATCATCCGGAAGGAGATTATTTTAATTTGATCATTTCTTATGATTTGTATCCAATTTCGGCAGGCGATTAGTTTTAAATCATCCGTCCATCTCGTTGGTGGTCCTTCCGGGTATTTGAAATTCGTATGGTCTTCAAACCAGGACTGGATTTTTTCCATTTGTTAGTTTCTCCACACATGTCACAAAGTTTTCATCAGAATATGCAATACGTTAGCAATTCGTTAGCCATCAAAAGCAGAAACCATCACCATATGCAGTTAAAACATTGCTCGAAGTGCAAACATTGTTTTTCTATTATATAGAGTCCACTGAAACTAAACGTTTCACGCCTACCCAAAACATGACCGACGACAAATATTGTTCGGTCTGCAAACGAAAAAGGTTTTGGTTAGTTTTGATACATTGGTACACGGGCAAATATGTCTAGAATTTTTCAGGGAATAAAAAAAAGTAATAATATATATCGGGTCGAATGGAAAACAAAAAAGTCCCAAGTTCCCATATAAGTGGAAAGTTACAATAAGATATAGGGGTTAAACAGAAAAACAGAAATTTAGTATTAAATAGGATAAAATATCCATTTTTATGATAGCATTTATACCTTGTTATCTTATATCTACACAACTTCACTTTAGACTTAAGGCGAAAGGATTTTCCTATATTAACCGATTTTAAACGTGCAGATGATAATACCTACTTTGAAAAAAACTATATAACTGTGGTAAAACACAATCGTTAATTAATACAATCAAAAATATTTACTGTCATTCATTTGAACAAGTAAAAGCTTCCAAAGCTTATATTATAGTTCTTCAAAATTAACTTGACATACCAAATGTTTAATAACTGTCCTAGATTTTTGGGATACACGAGCCCAAGCACGAAAGAAGAAAAAAGAGGGCAGAAAATGACCGAAGAGAAAGACTTACACATTAAAAAGGGCAGTAAATTAAAAAAATAGTAACAAAGAATCAACAGGCAATAAGATAACCTTGGGTGCGGGTAAAGAAATATTTTCCTAACGGACTTTTTTTCGAAACATTATTGATGATTGATCCATGATGCTAAAAAAATATTTCAATTAACCCTTTGGGTTGTAGTTTTATGCTAAAACGATAACATCTAGACTGGAATATGCGCCCATAATATTGTATCCGATTTATGAAGATGATATTGATGCGATAAAGAAATTACAGCGTATGAGTTTTTGCATCTTAGACTTGCACGATTGCTTAGCAACTTGAATGTCCAGTCACTGGTTCAGCCAAGATTCCCATCGACTCGCTATTACGGTAGATATTTATCCCACGATTCGCAGATCTTAACATTACCTCTTATGTAACAGGGTATTTCAAAACAAATGCGAAAAATTTAACGGAGCGATTAAAATGAAGGGTAGTTGAATCAAAAGTCAACCATTACAGAAATATCGTACTACAAATATGGCGGGAAAAACATGTTTTTATTTTTTATCTTAAAAACGAAAATAGTACCATAAAATATTACGGAAATATGATTTATAATAAATAATTAAAAAAACATAAAAAATTGAATTGGACTATCTCTGTCATTCTTCTTAACTAAATTTAACGAAAAACTTATATAATGACAATACAGTTTCCGAATAAAAAATTAAATTTAAAGCGATGTATAACGAGATGAAAAAAATTATTACATAAAAAATCTACTGGGCTGTTGTCACTTCGTATTATCACTTTATTTGATATTGCTCAGCTGTAATACAAATCTAATCGTTAAATTGCTTAATAATACGAATTTTAATTATATAATGGTGAACTACACTAATGCAATTTGCCTTTTATGTAGTCGTGAAAACGGAAACATAGACGAATAGATCAGTTGGTTTCAGAAATGTTTATTACAAATTATTCTTAAAATGTGATTGTCTCGAAGGAAATTGACAAATGTTGATACAAAATACAACTGTTTGACAGCGCTCAACTAAATTATTTTTCTAAAATATATATTTTTTTCAACTGTACAAATAGTAAGTTTTATGAAAAAATTAAATAACCCGAAAAAAATTTATAATAATCCAAATTATTAAAAAAAAAATAAAAAATATGCAGAAAGCATGTTTTTATAATAGTAATACGTCTATGTATATAAAGTCCATTTGTGTCCTGTTGTTTCTTTGAACATAATTCCAAAGTAATGGAAGCTATGTGACGGTTTCATATTTCAATGGTAAAATTTAGCATTTTTAAAGTACCAGTGCTGGCACATTTGCGAAGTAACGGGTTTATTTTATTAGTACCTTGTACTGTTGCTGTTTGGCGAGTGCTTCTTAACAATTAAAATTCTTGTTTATTAGGTTCATATCGATTTTGCGATTTGAACACACGTTCTTTTGTAGACTCGGTTCCTTTAGTTTCGGACTTGTACTCCCCGGCCGATTGTGTTGCCGAACCATAAATATTTTATGCTGCAACGGCTGTGTGCGTGGCCCCTTGTTCGCTTGGTTTTCTCTTAAGTGACACCGGTTTACTGAGAGATACTAATGCAAAAAACAGAGTATTAGTTGCGCATTAGAAGGAGTCATAACCATTACCATCTGTCACCCTATGAGACTAGGGACCACATTTGCTTTTCATTGCTTCGGTATTCCTTGGCGAGCCTAGTAAACATTGTTTTGTTTCTTAACCTATTCTTCCTCGATTTTCTGTGACTGGCCGTCCGGTCGCCACCATAGATAGCGTTCGGTTAATTCGATTTCGTTGACGCAACCTCGATTCTTTGGCACGGGCCATACGGCCATCACCACAGATATAGTTCAGTTGTTCTTTCTACTGGCGGCGTACCGTCGACTAGGTTGGCAAGAGTGGCGTTTTCCCTCTAATTTTTTTGTACCCGTTTAGCCTTTTAATAAAACTGGTTGTCTGAATCGTCCGGCATTTTGTACGCTAGCTTTTGAAGCTTGGGGTTGTGGCAGGTTTTCTTTTGTGTGACCGATTTCTTTTTGAGCCGGTAGTGTTACCCCAATAAGAGGGGGATATGTAAATTGGTCACTAATTTATGATTTCCCATACTTTTGGATCTATTTGGAGTTTGGAATGGGAATCTTCCTCAACGAGGGATTTTGAAAAGAATTGTCATTGCCCCACATTTCCAGAAAACCCTCGAATCGAGGTAAGTTACCTTTTGGAACCATTTCGCCACCTAATCAGTGTTCCTCAATTTATGCCGATTTTATTTTAGGGTTTTTTTTTAATTAGTGTTGTACGTATTGTTGCTCCGTTTCCCGCAAACCTTCCACGTGGTTTCTTCTTTCACCGGAATACCAGACCAGACTTGGTGTCTTGCAGTGTATGCTGTCTCTTGGGTACATGTTTAGTTGTGGAGTTTCCCCTATCGAGCAGCCGGCTTTCCGGACGAACTTTGCTGGGTTAACTGGGACTGCCCACCTGCGGCTGTCCCATTGAGCCACCATTCCATCTTGGCTTGGTTCCCGGGATAGTGACAGACAGCTGTGTAACGTTCGGGACATCTTGAGGTTTGGGTAGCTTAAGTGGCCTGTTCTCTTCAAGATCGGTTTGCGGAACTTATAGTCTTAAATTATAGTGTCTTACATTCTTTTGCACCGCCAAAACTTGAAGGTGAGATTTGACACTCACACCTACCACCAGATTGAAGGAAATAAATTATTGTTCGTGATTCACTTGTTTATTTCCTTTACGGGTTGGAACCTCGGGTTGATAAGTCTACCTTTTTCGAATCACGTGGCGCCTACCTACCACCTTCCGGGACTGACCGAGGTGCGCTTCACCGCCTTCCAACTTGGCTCTGGTTTAGTATTTTTTTTTTCCTACTTTATTAATTTTTCTCGGTTGTTAATGAGCTAGGCTAGGCATTGTCTTACCTCACTACTAAATTACGAATTTAATTAATTAATGCGTTTCTTTTTCACGACCCTGAGATGGAGAGGTAAGAGCTACTATTCTCTTTTTCATTTGAAACTGCGATAACTTTGGTTTTATTATTATTTATTTTCATTCCGTTTTTTGTTACTATCTGATTTCAATTATTTAGATTTTACTCCAGATCCTTCGAGGTTCCTGCTATGACCGTTATATCATCGGCGAAGGCACATTCCGATATGTTGATACGCTCGGTATTCAAAGTAAAGATATTCTTAATCGCTGTTCTGCCATTCTAATTAGATGGTCGATATAAGTTATGAATAGTAGAAGGCTCAAACTACCCCCCGGTCACACTCCTTCTTGTGTTATTTCATGTTTTCACTTATTACGCAATTTCTTGTTTCGTTAAATACCTAAACATTTGAAACATTGTAGGCTTTTCCAGATTTTATTCGCAAACGCTTTTTCCATATCTAAGAATTCCACGTAACTTCTTTTTTGTTGCTTGTTTTAACGTGAACACGTGATCCTGGGTACTTCTGCCTTTCCGGCACCCACTTTGCGTTTCTGTTAAAGTTGGTTCTACTTTTCATCGCAGCTTCTTTTTAACTATTTTCTCAAACATTTGATAGGGGTGATATTTCTCTATAATTGTTGCAGTTCTTGTTATCTCCTTTTTTGTGCAGTGGTAGTATCAAACCTATTTTCCAATGTTCCGGATTTTTTTCTTCTACCCATACCATATTGAAAATTTTTAACAATAGTGTGCTCGCATTTTCTTCCACGTTTTTTACCATTTCAGCTGTAATCTTATCCTCACCTGGTGACTTGCCGTTTTTTAGCTGTTTTATTAATTCTTCTCTGGTTATCAGTTGTTCATTTGGTTCTGTCTCTTCTTGCTCTACCATTTGTTTATTTGTTTGTTTTTATAGCATATTATTGTTTTTAAATTTCTTTAATTTAGCAGATATGGCAAAATGATCAGTTTGCATTTGAGATGTGGTACACCCGGTACGCGCTTCATGTCCGCTATTTTCTCTCGCTCTGTATAATAAGCGGAGCGTTTCGGCTTCCCGCGCGCCGACGTCGTTAAATTAATACCGAATTTCACGGTGTGCCGGCAACAAAAGCCCATTACACCGCGCTATACGCCATAGCTACAGACAATGAGACCCGTTTTACCCAATTTGCCCGTAGATACACTCCATTACGGGCCGCGAGCGACGTTGCCGGCTCGCCAGCGACCCCCCGACTATAGGATCACGAGCGTTCCTGACACTTCGCAACACCGATTTACCGAAGACGCGGGAAAAAATCGAAGACGCGGCAACGCCACGCGGTGCACAGTAGCGCGCGGTGACTTGTACTTTTCGAGATTCTAATTAAAATCGAAAATAAGGCCGCAGCGATCCGATAGGTAATTACTTTACCTATTACCCCGGCGATATAGAATGTGCTGCGGCGGTAATTTGATACGAAAGCGGCGGTCGGTCGGGGCGGAGGGGAGGCAAGAGGCGGTCCGTTTGTTTACGGGTTCGGGCGATAGCGTCGAAATCGAATCGCGAATTAGCGGAAAATTCAAATTTTGAAAGGAAAGGTTGCACGAATCCGGTTCGAACGACCAGAATGCGACGAAGTACCGAGAAATTCTTCCCTTTTTAGTAATTCTTCAATTACAGTACAATTTCAGTAATTAGAACACATATTTAGTTTTTTGATTAAAAATTGCAACAGTGTTTATATTCATGTTAATATTAGTTTTTAATACCCATGAAAATAATATATTACATATGTGTATTGTATACGTATCTACTGTGCTAAACTGTGCTAATCTTATATTTTTGATTGGTTTTCTTGTTTTTGGCTAGTTCCAACGCAAAGAGTTTGAACAACAACAACGTTTAGTTACACTTAGTTTAAATTAAAGACCATTAAAAATCTTTACAAAATAAATATATTAGACGCTATTTCCTATGCGTTTTTGTATTTTGTAACATACTAACAATTTGAACTAAAGATGATTATTATTATTATTATTATTATTATTATTATTATTATTATTAATATTATATTCAATTAAATAAATCTACATCAGCCATCGTTCAAGGGTTAGCTTTTAACATTCACTAAACAGCCTGATTAATTTTGTCATCAAAGAAAAAAGAGTGAGCAGGTTTTATTTAAAAAAAAATACTGCAGCGACGACCCTGATCAACTAGTCTAAACCCTTTTTATAGTAAAATATATTCAAATTTAAATAATACCTTTACCGTCCAAATTTTACTGGCATTGCTACAGTCGTATTGGATAAATATGGAGTAAATTAAAAAAATTCTTCAACACCCTGCAGCTACGAAACGAAGCGGAATAGGTCTCATATTAATATAAAAAAGGGGCTTACTTATACTTATATACTTATACTTATATATTTTTTCAATTTATTCTCGTTCCCAGTAATATTTATATGACCGAGGTAGGGGAAGAGTCCATCCATCTTGACGAATTTTTTTATTTTTTTTTTAAAGGAACACTATGTATCAAACTATTTTATCGTATTCGGTTTCTATTTCTATTGATTTCATCGATTTGTTGAGAAAAATCGAGAAGATGTTTCATAATACCAAAGAGTAATAACATGTAAATTTTTTATGACTTACAGGTTTAGATAGATAAATTGTACTAAGTACTGTTATTAAAAAAAAACTAATAAGAACTACTTAACATTTTCTAGAAGTAGTCTTTCTTTTCATGAAATATTGCCTCGCTTGCCTTGCCAAATGTTTAGCCTTAAGCTTCTTCCAGAAAATAGATATTTCTCCTTTCCCTTGTTGATTGTCCAACTTATGTTATATTCCAGCTATTTTTCTACTATGTTTTCCCCTTCGAATGTTGAGTTTTGGTGGCACACACATTGAGAAAAATGATTTTCTCATTTTTAAAAAGCGCATTTTTACTAATGCGTTTGTCAGCAACCAATTCAGAAACATAAGTCATTAAAAAAAAAACTTTACCAAAAACTGTTGAAACTAACTACATTTCTAATTTTAACCATAAAAGCAGAGGTCGGCAACGGGCCACTGTCGGAACCCTTGACCATTATCGTTTAATACTACGCTTATGGAATACGACTAAGGGCACTAAGTTTTATAGTTCAATAATGATTTAGGGAAGTGTGGGGCAAGGCGCCCCCCTAGGGCAAGAAGGTCCACTTAAAAAATTAACCAAAAAATTTCTTTTTCGTTATTATAATTATAAATTCTGGTTATGTGCACATTTTTATCCATTTGCGTGATACCAGGAGTAAAATTGACAGCTTAAAAATTCAAAAAAATGCAATTCCATATTATTATAAACGAATTCTAATTAATTTATCGAAAGAGTTATTTTTTGGATAATTCTATGGATTTAGCCTAAAGCCAGGGCTTTCGAAAATCTTATAAATACCAATACTTTTTAATAAATAATTATAATTGTTATATGCAACATAGAAATAGGGGAGAGTGGGGCACGACTTTCAGAAGCTTCGCCTAAATTATTATTTTTATTTAGTTAAAGTTAGTCAAAAATAAATCGATTTGATGGTTAAAAGCTACAAAAAATAATAAAAAGCTTAAGTGGGCTGCCTTGCCCGACCATCCCCTACAACTCTCCTCATAGCATACCATAGGTACACATTCGACACCCCCTCCCCGCCCGTCTGCATCAAAATCGTCGTCTTCTGCATTATCCCTTTAAATTCGTATATCAATCTAATTGCGCCGATGTGAGATCATCCCGCCACATAAATCACGCGTCAGAGTCCACCACGGGGGGGACTGACAAACGACGGCCGCCCACATATAAGCATTAGTCCCCTCCGCCCCCGTATATACGGACGTCACGAGATAACTGTCACAGATAGTTAGTTTTCTCGATCTCCCGTTTTCGTTCCGTGCTGCCGGAAGTGACAGCACCCGAAGCCGTGACAAATGAACCGGCGCCGCGGCGTCTTTTGTCCTCCGACGCTCCCGTCGATTTTTTTCCACGTCGGCACCGGTTTTCCGATTGACCCCGTATATATTAAATTAAATACATTTATTATCCAATTACGGAACGAATAATAACGGAGCAAAATATGCTTTCAAACAAACAAATTTTGTTATGATATAGTCGAAACAAATGGTTTTGTGCAATGCAATTACGTCAAAAACGTATTTATATTGAATCTGATCATATTATTTATTTAACGATTTGTGTTATCGACCAATATATTAAAGCCGTAATTAGTTGAAGGAAAGACATTGTAAAATTTAAGGAATTACTGAAGTAAAAGAATCGTATATTTGCTCCAACAGAAAATACTGTCAGCGTCAATTAATGAATTTTTGCTTTTAAATTTTTTAGTTGATTTACTACTGGATTTAAATTACGCCTAAATAACGGTTGGCAAATGAAACGCATCCTGAGGTTAAACTAAATCACAAGGGATTTAAATCAAACGTTTTCCAAAAATAGTTTTAAAAAACACATGCGTTTCGCCCTATTCAAATTTCTATTCACTTAGGTGAACGCAAAATTTATTTCACTTAACGAACTTATTTCTCCTGTGTACGGAGATTATTTCTTATTCATTTCAACATAAAATCAATAGTATCTTGAGGGGTGAGTTTCTTTGAATTGGACAACCGGGCGCTTAAGATTCCTACCAAAATCCTACTTGCATTTTCTATGGAAATCCCATGTTTGCAGCATCTGGCGACATCTCGTGGACAAAAGAGCAATCAGTGACTTGCTTCATGTCCACACGACGTGCGTGGAAAAATCCGTTTCCGGCAAAGTAAATATATATTACCGGGTATACAAGAATTATCGATACAACACTATGTAAGAAATATATTTTGTGGTTACGTTCTAAAACTAAATATTGTATGAAACGGACTACTCGGCGTGCAGGATTTGGTACCGATGTGTCCGATTCAAAAAAATGTATAGTAGCAAATTGTTTTTCTTGTGGAACGTCCTTATGGGAAAGCTCCTAAATGCTGATTTTAAGAATGTATAACACACCATCACAGATATATTTTTATTTACTACCTTTTATTCGTCCTCCTGTAAAATAACACAGCATAAAACTTTCTATTAAACTTTACTTTGTAAACTCCGAAATAAATTAGTTAAACATTCATAATGGATCGTCGCTTGATGGTCAAAAGGATTAGATAGTCTGATGAAGAAATTTAAGATGCAATAGAGGCTGTTACAAATTAAAACATTTTCATAAGGAGTGCTGGCAAAAGTACAGGTTTCTCGAAATCTTCATTGCAATCAGGCAGCAAGGACAAAAAAAATAGATAGCGCAAATAGCACAACACTACAGAAGAAAGAGGCTCAGAAAAAGAATCAGGCTCCTGGCCCTGGAGGCATTGCGATTGAGGTGATAAGGCAGTTGAAAGAAACCTTAGCAGAAGTACTCACAGAATATATGAAAGAGCAGGAAGGAGTACCAAATAAGTGAAAATTAGCATATATAATACCAGTATTTACGAATGGTGAAAAAAAATGTGAAAATTATAGGTGAACAAATGTCATTAGCTCAATTGGAACGATTTAGAAGAAGAAAGCGGCCTTAGAACTGGCAACTTCTTTTGCTTAAGATAATTGATAGAAAAATACCATGCTGGAAGTTGGAAAACACATCTAGGGTTAATAGATTTAAAAGAAGCCATACTATAAGAGATCTATATAGCAATACAACATATTTGTGGAGATAAACGTGAAACTATCGGATGAATTCCCAACATCAAAAAGCTTATTGCAGGATTTTGCATGGCATCTACTCTATTCAAAATATATGTCTTTCATGCTATCAGAAATTGGTCAGAGAAAAGCTCAAATATTACTGTTCTCTAACGACGCAGCTTATATGACAAGCTTAAAGAGGAATTTGAAACTTGGGGATTAGAAATTAATAGAGGAATATCAGAAGACCTCGCTTTAAATCTATCTTAAATAGAAATCCAAATTTTATCCTATTTATAAAAAATCAAATAAATCAAGGGCGAAAGGTCATCCAGCAACTAGATGGTATAAGGTGGTTTATGAGGCTGCAAAACTCCACAAAGAAAAGAATATATCGATCCATAAGAGAAATAATCAAACTCGAAGATGATATAATAGATTAAGTGGAGAAAAAAGATGATTAAAGCAGATTTGGAAGCGGACACCGCAAGAACAAAAAAGGAGAGAACGACCTCGAAGAAGATCGACACAGGGTGTACAATGCTCCATTATAACATTATATCAAGAGAAAGGGCGTCAAAGACGAAAACTGACAAAAAAACAATAACTAACGCAGACAGTCATAACTCCCTCCACGATGAATCTACACCTCCACGTGATCCTGACGAATATTTAGCTCTAACAGAGCAAGAAGTAAATAGTTTTTTAAACGAAGAAGGTGGTGGGGGTGAATACCATTTCATATCATATAAAATATAAAAATAAGAAAGTAGTACATGTTTTTCTCACTTATAAATCATAAAGGAAATGGTCCATAAAATGTACCTACGTTTTCTAAAATAAAGTTACAATAATTTTTTAGTATGAATAGTTTTACTTTCAAAGGAAAGGAAGGAAAGATAACTCTCTCCTACCATGTTCAATTTGTATGAAAATTATATCACGAATTTTAAATTGAATTCTAAGAATAACCGAATCTCTCAACCATCAATGTCGAGTGTTCTATTCTTCATATACTTCTGATGGGACATCGAAGCTGAGCAACTCGGTATATTGTCGTGTTATCTGCGAACGGGCGCTATCCTTATCGTAACTATTAGCAATCATAAACGTCTGGATAACGCAAAAAGAAAACGGGAACATTACATACGTTTTTTAAAACCGCTATAGTTTCCTATATAGCTATCGCGTCGACGGACGCGCGGGATCCATTTATCACAGATGTCGCAGATAGCGATCTGCCAAAGTAATGAAATGCGTTGACGTACTGTTTATATGAATACGTAATGTCCCGCGTTTTTGCCTTTTAATTAAAAGAACGTATATAATTCTTATTGTTATCGTCGCATACATTTTCGCATCCGTACGTAAGCGCATTCTACGATACCGGGAGGGCGGGGGGGCGATCATATTTCTGTTCCCTTCGTGTAGTTTTCTAATATAACGCGAGACAGACACGCGATGGGGAAATATCTGACCGGTCGCGTATATTTATTGGAAAAACTTCGTTTCGCATTTTGATTACCTAATTTTACACCTAAATGGAGCCATATCTACAGGGTGTCCCAGTAAGAATAACGAGGTACGATATTAGGGACGACCCTAAAAACTTGGAAAAATAATTTTTATCTTGAATTTTAAACCTGGGTTTCTACAAATATCTTTATTTATAAGTTTACCATAGTTACAGTGTCTACTGTCTTAAAGCTGACAACAATTCAAATCTTTCTAATTTTTCAAAGAAACTTCCACAGGCTACTGTAATACTTTTTACAAAACTTCTGGATTTCTCCTGCGTCGATTTTTGCTGATTCGAAATTGCTGACGTTTCGCCAATTATCCTGTTGGCTTCTTCAGAGCTTGACTGAAACTGATGATTGGCGAAACGTCAGCAATTTCGACGCAGGACAAATCTTTGTAGTTGAATGCTGTTTGCTCCACCTCTGCAACGGTGTTCAAATATTTTCTTAAATAAACGTTCATATTTTAATGCATTTTAATAAACTTGGAATCATTTAAAAAAGGCCTTTCCTACGCTATTAATCGTGATACGAGTGACGTCATGTGTAGTTTTCTAATTGTAATGGCAAAAAAAAATTTTTTTTTCAATAAGAATTCAACAACCCAGTCAAAAACCGCATCACAATATCTTTATCTTAATCTAAAATACGAATAAAAGGACTTTAAGACAAAAAAAAATGGTTTTGGGAAAAATTTCACTTTACTTATTATTATTAATTATATAAATTGATATTTAAAATTAAAATAAAATGTAAATAATAATAATAATAATAAATGAATAACATTTTTCGAAGGGCGCCCAGGTACGCCGCAGGTTATATAAAAACTAAATCCGATAATTATAAAAACAATATGTTTTATTCATTTTTTAATGTCCTTTTCACTCCTTAAATACGTCAATAGTTCATTAAATTAGTTAAGCTCTAACAATTTATTAATATTAACCAATTAATTATTGATTAAACGTAATTTTTAATGTAAAGTGATAATACTAAATATTTAAAAATAGCTCAGCATGTCAAAAAACGAAAAAAAAAATTAGCTGCGTGGTAATTTGGTACCTTTCGAAGTAATAAAAAGTAATAACAATAAACAATATTTTATTTTGATTTTAAATATCATTTGAGCATTCTAAACAATAAATAAAACAAACAAATTCGAGGTAGACACTGAAAACAATAACCTCATTTTTTTCCAAAAAAAAACTTTTTTTTGAGCGTATTAATTTAGTCATATTTTAGGTTAGGTTGGTGAGATGCGGTTTTCACTGGGTGATTGAGTCATCTAACGACACAAAAATAATAGTTGCTTTTTGTTTGTTCAGATGTTTTTTGCAATTATGTGGAGGCAAGATAAGGAACCACAATCGCGTTACTCATAGCATTATCAATAGCCTAACCTAGGAAAAGAATCTGAATTACACTGAAACATATGAAAATGTTCAGTTCACATTTCCACGCAACAATTCCTTAATAAATATCCGTAAAATATTAACACAACAAACACACAAAGAAAACTCATGAAATAAAATGCCAGAAACAAGTACAAGTTGTGGTTGTTAAAAGTACCGAGTTTCCAAAATAATCATAACAAGATGGCAACGTTGCATCGCGTCGGTCTTGCTACAAAACAAAACCATGAAACAACTTGTCGTAACGTGTTCTAAAAACCTTTCAAGACCAGAAGAAATATTTTTAAGAAAACTAGAGACTACTACCAGTAACATCAATCACCATCAATAACGTTAGTTTGACGTAAAAAGAAAAAAAAATTAGTCAAAAATCAGTTGGTCTATGAAGCCCGTCTAATGATAAGCAAATACAAGATGTTGTAAGTCACAAAAATGCTACTTCAGTTTTGGCGTTCGTACAATCATTCATGATCGGCGAACCGAATTTCGAGCACCCATTTCTACTAGAATTAAAAAAAGTAATTGTGTCTTCTTCCGCGAAAAGAATCGCGTGACCGCCGTTATGAATGATAAGTGGACGTTGCATATTTATAAGTCAGTGAGTGTTAAGAACTTTCTTTTTCTTTTAAATTGGTACCGAACGGCAACGACGAAACCATAAATGAACGAGTCGACCGTCCGTGGCAACATCGCGACATGCGCGAAAACCGTGCGCACCGATAAAAAAAATGTTTTTTTTAACCTATATAAAAGATTTTTCCTCTTGTTAACGTGCTTGAAAATAGCCGCTGGCTGCAAACATTAAATTTGTTTTACGTTGTTTTAAAACAAAATATTTATTATTTTTTAGAAAACTTCTAGATTCCCCCTGCGTCGGTTATTGCTGAGTCGAACTTGCTGACATTTCACCAATCATACTGTTGGCTTCTTCAGAGCTTGCTGTAGCCTGTGGAAGTTTCTTTGAAAAAAAAATTGTAATTTTCTAAATTTTATTTGTACAAAAGTCGATTGAAATTTTCAATTTTTTAAACATAAAGAGAAAAATTCTTTTCTTTTTTACAAATACAAACTTAAGAACGTAGCAGTATTCAAATTATTAAAAAGACAACCTTTTGGATATACAGGATTTGTACCTGAATTTGAATTTGTTATACGTTTTAAGATTATGTGATCTAAGAATCTAACATCTAACAATGTCAATATCAATTGGCATAATCGACAGAGAAACGTAATATTGAAATGCACCAAAATGCTAGTATTTTCATGTAAGATATAAAGATATAAGAATCGTTTACCATATCCTAGAAGAAAACTTTTATATAAGCTTGAATAAGCGTGCACAAGAAAAATAAAAGTTTTGAATAGTGTTGGGACTGGTCAATTGACCACCACTTAATTGACGGACAATTCACACAAGTGTTTTAAATAACAATTGTAGAGTGTTATCTATCATTATTTAATAAAAATATGTGTTTTATAATAAATTATTACGCGTTTGTGATATCCAATTTACCTATAACCCTCTTCAAGCGATGTAATGCACAATATAAATACACAAATATAAATTTCGTTGTGTTTTTAAAATTATTTCGGTCAATTGACCGGTCAGTTCCGTTCGTTTTTATTTAAATATTATCTTTTTATCTAACTATAGGCTGTCACACTCTTTGCCCTTTCTTAACTACAATAAGACTATTTATTTAAAGCATCATGCGTTCAATTTATCTTGATAATATTTTTATTGAGTGTACGTTTTTTGTATTTAAAGATATAGAAAAACAAAGTGTTAAAGAATTACCTGTCAAGTTTTTTCTCCAGCGAAATGTATAACAAAACAACCTTTTGAGATTTAATATTTTTTAAATTGAAATATCCCGATATTCTATAGAAAACATTATTCTGATTTCCACTATATTTTATTTTATATGTTTTTGAAATATTCTCATCAAGATAAATTGAACGCAAGAACATATTTTTATGTATATTTAATACCTTGTCAACTTCTTTACATAAACACTGAAATTGAACAAACAATGAATTTACTTTTAAAAAAACTAAAACACTAACACAAGATAATAATTACCAAGAATTGGCAATAAAATAAATGATTCATATTAAAAAAGAAATAAATGCTGTAAATGATGGAAAATTCACATTCTAATAATAATAGGGTAGAAAAAAACAAAAACAAAAATTAAATAAACTCTTAGTAATAAACAACAAACCTAAACATCAAAATCAAAAAATTCATGTCAGTTATTTCTAAATTTATTGAAAATATCATTATGGTATATACATATTGTTAACTAAAATATTTAATTTATATAACATTTGTTTGTATTGATTAAAACATTGAATAAAACATAAACATTTGCTACTATTGAATAACTCGAGCATTATATGTATTTCAAGGTTAAAGGACAAAAAGATACTGTTGTGTATTTAAATAAATCTAAGAACCCCTGCAAAATAGTGGTGACCACCAATTTAAATAATAATATTGTCATTCGTTAAATGCTTTATGATGGTAATTACGGTTTTAAGTATTTTACGGTCAAAATCGCAATTTAAAAAGTTTGTTATGTTTTGCTATTAAGCAAATTGTTAACAAAAAACTTTTTTATTTTATTGAGACCCGTGATTAAGTAACATCCTGCGTAAAAACTCATTCCGGAGTTGCTGAGTTCGAAACCACATCTGCCTTTTAGTAACGACGCTCGTCCAGATGGTTCTGCGGAATTTTCGATGAAATAGAAAACCTTTATATTAGAGTATCGCGTATATAAATCGATATAAATTGTCAATCAATATGGAAATGCATAGAAACGGGTGACCGGACGACATTTGCATCGAAACCCGCTTTTTAATACCGACCGCGAGCTCAATAATAATATCTATTATACAAACTGCCGTTTTCTATGGTAATAATGACCCGACGGATCGCTCGTAATTCTTCGAAATTATATATCCCATACGGGGCGGTGTACGCGCTACAGTTTTAAAAAGAAATACCCAATCCGTATAAAACGGCAGTAAAGAACCGCATTCGCAGCGTGCCCCTGGTTTCCGTTTATCGGTCCATTATCATAATTTAACACATAATTAAGATTTTCGCGTAATCGAATGAGCCGCTCTTCGAATGTAAATCGATAAAATGTTCTCATTCTATAGTCTATTTCACAAAGGTGTACAGCAATAAAACCCCCTTAGTTATGAAAAGAGACTACAGGGTGACCAAACGAATAACAATGACACTTCCATTGTTTGGTGTTGATTTCACTGCAAAAATTATTTCTTTTTGCTATTTATTATTTTTTCTGGATTCTTCCGGCGTTGGTTGTGTAGATCGTCCAATATACTGATTACTGAGGTGATTAATACCTTCCTAATGAAATAAAATGTGAATCTTTCACATAAAAAAAAATGAAATCGAAAATAAGATTGAAGCTGATCTGTTTTTATTTTTTTCACAGTAAATAGGTTTTTTACATACCTTTTGATTATGTGGTCAATAGGTGTAATTCTCTAGTGCTGCGGTCGCCAACCTCTTCAATGTGTTGAGCTACTTTGTTAATTTTGGAATAAACAGTAAGCTACTCCTATGACCTACCTATCACAATTAGATTTTTTTGTGGAATTTTGAAGCTTCTCTGATTTTTGCAGGTTGTATTTTTAAAATTAAAATCGTTGTGAGAGCTACCAGAATTTCTAGCGGTCGGCAGGTTGGCGACCTAGGCCCTAGTGTCTCCATACATTGGGTGTCTGTGTTTGTCATCGTAAATTTTTTGTTTTGAACATTCCTATTGCTTTAAAAAATGTCTGTGTGGAAAATAAACGTATTATTATTAGTATTATTATTATCACCTTAGACGTGATTGGTTGTTTAGAGAATTCCATGCATTATCGGATTTTTCTTTGATAGAAGAATTGATTGCAGCAAGAATTTTAGTTTGGTCGAATAAGACTTATGTGCGACCAATGTTGATTAGATTATTTGTCATAGTCTTAAGGCCCTTTCACGTTATTTTAGCTCACTTTATGTTTTTTGTTCTGTCTCTTCAATATATTCTTTGCCGCAGTGCTGTAAACTCCTGGTGCCTCAAATGGAATTTTGTCTTCAATGGACCGAAGATGTTGTGAGTTTTTTGGACAAGTGGTAAATCTGGTCTATATCTTAAGCACTTTGGATATGATGGGAATGACAAGGGGTGTTTGCTTTCGGACTCATTTTCTTTGGGAGACTGTGGTGAACTGTATTTTGTGATGGAACATTTAATACCTCTAATTTGATAATTATGAGGGAGAAGAGCAGACGTTAGATGATTTAATTCTAGGTCCAGTGATTCGGGTTGAGATAGTTTTACGGATCTGTAAACAAGGATAACCGATGATTTCTGGGCCGGATGATGATATGACAATTCATTAAGGTATCGGTCTGTGTGCATAAGTTTCCTGTAAATTGAATGACATGACGTTAGGTCTGATTTTTTATGAATAAGAATATCTAATGGAAGATTATTATTAGTTTATAATTCATATGAAGTCCGCGTCGTGAATGATAGCTTACGTTATCCAGAACTATTACTTCATAGAATAAAATAGCCTTCAAAAACTTAAGAATTCATGACCTCGTGGTAACCTCGCATTTTCTCTCTTCCTAACGACACTTTAATACCAATTGACGGGCTTTTATCAAAGCCTTTTACCGGTCTGTCTGCACAAGATCAATTATTTTTTACATTGACTTTGGCAAGAGCATATCAAAAATATATAAAACTCTTTTGCTGATTATTATTAAACAAAATTTTTAAGTTTTGAAAAAAAAAATGCCATTTTGTTAATTGGGCATTACAGGTTATAAAGAGCTCTATTTAATTTAAAAAAGAACAATTTCGGTTATTTTTATTTTACCCAATATAACAAAACTAGTCATTATTCCATTACAACTTCAACATGCTTCTCAAACTGGTTCTTAAACGTGCGTCAGATCATATAACGGAATCCTCAAAATTATTTTCAGAATTTGCTTTATGCTTTAAGTTTTCAACCATTGATTTAATAATTCCGACAATTCCGAATCTTTTACTTTCCTTGGATTTATTCAGATTGGATGCAATACATTCATTTTATCAATTTTTTTGTTTTTTCTGCGGTAAATATTGGACCGGGGTTTACGAAATAACCTATGCTGAATGAAATTCGATATTAATCTTAAAAAAATATTTTGTCCGATTGTCTTCTTTCCGCAATTTCTGTAAATAATACATGTATGTATTTTTCAAAGTTTTCAAATTTAATATTGTCTGGCATTTCTGGTTTTGAAAATTTTTTGTGCGACATTTTTTTTAGTCTAGGCACAATTCACCCATGTGGAGGTAAAACGTGCACTTGAAATTCCCTGCCTTTTAAACCGGACTGCTGGATTTTTAAAGTGGTCAATCTGGGACCGTATTTTTGACACTAGCCTCTATGGGACTGCGCTTAAAGAATTTGCAGATAGCATCATTTAAAACGACATACAAGGAAAAATAACGACAATTTTCGACGAAACGAAAGATTAATGGACGGAGGGACATCGCGTCCACTCCGATAAAGAGCACCCAGTCGCCGACGTCGATAAAAAAATAAAGCCGAAACGTCGCCGCGGTCGAGGGTTGCGAGCAGGGGTGCTTATAGAGCGTCTTCCGTTTACCAAACACCAGACAATAAAGTCGCATGTATATCTGCTCTCTACGTCTTCTCTGTCCCGGACGTGGACAAATGACGTGGGGGTGGCGCGCGAGCTATTATCGTTAGCCTGGGGGGATGACATACTTCCACCCTCCCACCCTTGCTCTCCATCGCCGAGGTCGTACCTCATATTCGGACTTTGGAAACCTCTCGTTGTACACTTACGAGCCGAATACGGCTTTGCTTTGCTTTTTTTAGTTACAAAAGTCAAGCACGAAATAACCAAGTTTAACATAAATTCAAAAATTTATTATCTTATATTGGTACCTATCCCCTTCGGATGTTTAGATGATTTAAATTCACTACTATTCGTTCATATATGTAATTACAACTAATTAATTACAATCACAAACTACAATTTTCCTTACTCCTCTGCTGTAAGTCAACAATCATTCTTTCAATATCTGAAGCAGGTTGTCATGTTGCACTCTGTCAAATTCATTTGCGAAAGACGGGCATAGACATTTTTCAAAGAAACTTCCACACACCAAGGAGTTTATAGCATTCTATATATTGGAGAAACGGGACGAAAAATATCAACTAGACTAAAAGAGAATTTAGACTAGGACAAATAAACCTATCCGAACACAAACATGAAACCGGACATCAACTCTTATTCGATCAAACTAAAATTCTGAGGCAAGAACGATATGTTGTCTCTGTTCCTTATGGATAATCACTTCGACGTGGTATGTATGTCTGAGCATTATGTAAATACCGAAGACGTTTTATGTAAAAAATGGCTAAATAAATCTATCTATCTATCTATCCATTCTATTAAAGAAAAATCTGAAAACTCCTAGAAATCTTTAAACAGCCAATTTTAAAAGCCACTCAGGTCTTTACTATTATGGGAATCAGTCACCCCAGACAATTTTCGTGTCCCTCAAACAGAGAGTTAAGCTATGAAGAAGCCAACAGGGTAATGGGTGAAACGTAAGCAAGTTCGATTTATCAAAAACCGAAGTAGGAGGAATCCAGAAAATTTGTAAATAGGCGTCGTAAGCTTGAATGAGAAAAAGATCTCAACATTTCCAAAATGATTGAATAATACTTAAGAGATCTTTAACTGCGCGGCTAATTATTCTGTATTCAGGGCTTCTGATAGTATTTGTCTTGTTAGGACTAGAAGTGATGTTGGAAAATTGCTAGTCTCCATGCAATTTTCCAGTTGTATAGATTTGTGAGATATTGCGATTTTAATCATTCTATTGCCATGTTTTACTTTGCTGAGGATTAATATAATAATACATCACCTAAATCACATTCAAAATAAATAAAAATTGCAATAATAGTTCATAAAGTTAAGAATAAACGTTGGGTTAGTTACGCTTACGTAATTGACTTTTACCCGACCAAAGGCACAAATATTTGTCGCAAAATCATCCCTTTGGAAATCGTATTGTAAATTTCCTTTCGATCCATTATACCCGCACATCTTCACTCTTAGATAGTTTCTCGGGCTTAAATAGAGGTCCTCGTACTCTGGTTGGAAGATAAATTGGAATTTCATCCTCTTCTAAACACAGTCCCGTGATATGGAGGTGCCTTCTTAGATTGCCGTATTCAATTAGGATTCTCACCAGCGTTCTTAGTCGCGCGCGACTGAGGCCTTTGATCCTCGACTGTCTTAGCTCTCTTTTCAGCACAATGTTTCCTCTTCCCATGGCCCAAGATATGTAAGCAGAGTCATACTTTATGTTCGTTTGAAGCGCACATATTCCGGCTTACGAGCTTACTGAAGCACAAGTATATTTTCTTCCGTACAAAGCCACTGGTCATGTGTAGAGACCCTTGATCTGTAGGGTATGAAGCCACAGTTCCGTTAACTGCGTCAGCAACTGTAAATATCAGTGGCGTCTGCACGGGCGCCTTAACCACAATTGTTGTCAACTTTTCTCTAGCTATTTTATTTACTGTTTTTGCTATCTTGCCTTGGTTACTTTATTATTTAGTATTATATTATTATGAGAATCTATCAAAACGTGTTTTTTTTTCGTTTCTAAGAATCAGGAGAGTTAAGGGGGATTCCAGGGCACAAACTTTCTAGAGTCGCATGGCGCGGCTGGAGTACTCGATAAGATCTACGCTAGCGCGTTCGGTCGTTTAATTAATTTTTCCGACGCATTTCCCCGCTACCGATTATTGCGTTTTAATATTAATCGGATTCATATCTTTTTTTTTATAATTATTATTGTTAATGCGAATTCCGAGGCGAGTGTGTCGGGCATTTTTAACGAGTATAAATCGAGAGATTTCACACGCGCGCGCTCAAATGCCGCCATGGTCTAATTGGCTTCCGCGTTGTGTGGGTTTACTGGAAGAAAAAAAACACTAACCACAACTAACCAAAACTAACAAATCCGTTTAGCAAAACAAAAATAACTAATGGTTAATTTAGCTTTAATAGGTAATACTCGCTATTATACTACTACTACTACTACTAATAATCATTAGTGCCTAGTGGCAGTGTAAATACGAATGAACATTCTTATCACAATAATATAGATACTTATCAGTTATTAAGAGAATTAGATGAGACCCTCAAGGTCACCTGTTAAAAAAAATTGTTTACTGTTATTTAAAAGGTATCCGAATGAGGTCCCATACACCCTTAACTTAGAAACTACGAAAAAGTTAAATACAATAGGGTGTTTTGTTCAATTTTAAACCGAAACATCCTGTATATTCAAGATTTTCTATTCTATTTTAGATTCTAGTTTCTAGATATTTTTTATACATAATCGCCTAAACCTAAGTTGTTTTCGAGAAATCTGGAATTTTACATCAAAAATAAGGAAACTATTTAACAATTTTTCCTATATGGAAGTCTTAACTATTTAATTTTAAATAGACTCCTTGTGAAAAAGGGACTATTGTCGTCAAAAGTCAGTTTTTTATAATAGGAACTAGCTATTTTTATAATTCTATCCGCTTTGGAATTAAAAATTAAGGGAACTTTGCAAAAGGTTGTCTATTCCAGAAATGTATGGTTTTTATAGTTTTTCACTTAGGAAATAATACTTTCTAAATCGAAGAGTTGCTGAACAACTTTTGGAATTTTATTTATTTATTTTTAAATTCGTAATATCAATGTAATAGTTACATAATATAATATGTAATGTGTTAGAGGATCTTTTAAAAAGTTATACTTCTTATACTTTAAAATACCTGCCCTTAAACCACGTTCAATTCTTCCAACAAAATTTTTATCAGGTATTTTTCTTTGAAAATATTTTCTCTGATCTTCTCTTGTGGTTAGTCTTTAACGATAATTTTGTTGTTTTCAATATAACAATTATCCAATATTTCATTTTCTGAATACGTTCGGATTTTAATGGAAAAAAATCAATGAGAGAGAACTTGTGACAAACAAACAAAGTTCAAGATTTGTCAAAAAGGTTATATTTAGGTATAGTATTAATATTTAAAACAAGAATGCTGATATTTATTCCAGATGAACGAAACACCCAGTATGTATTTTGTTCCTCATTGTGTGTTTCCTATGTTCTTCAATATTAACGTTTAAAGGTTTGACATTCACAGGGTATTTATTTGGTAGATACAGTCTGTCTATTGAGTCGATGGTTCTGGTTCTTAATTCGTCCCCGACTTGAATACAGTTTTAACATGACGTTCTTTCACTATTCGACTGATCGATCGAGAGAGAAAGTAAATACCATACATCGTATTGCTGTTGCTTTCAGTTTACAATTTGATATATTGTGAATAAATTTTTGATTGCAGCCACGACGAAGTAAATACTTTCTAATACTACTTAATTCTAACTCGAGGGATGCTTCGTCACTGCATGTTGTGATTGCTCTTTTGTAGAGCGTTAGCATGATTCCTAGTTTGGTTGCTTCAGAATGGTTGGACCCCAAATTTAAATACGGTATGTGCAGGTTTTATATATATAGAGGTGATGGTAGAGTTATTATTTCTATTTACTAGGACATCTAGAAACGATAGGTAGCCGTACCTTCTCTTTCCCAACGTTAAATTTAATGGATGATGGTAAATAATTAAGATGATTGAGAAAAGAATCAAGCTGTCTTTCGGCTCCAATCTAGATGATATGAGAAACCACTTTATATTCCAAACCAAACCAAAACCAAAATATATCCTGGGCTCTAAATTCCTACATAATCATTGTGGCATAATTATTTACAATAGGGAAAAGTAACTCATGTATAAATACACATACAAATACTAATAAGTACAAATAAAAATCCACGAGGTTAACAAATGAAAAGAGCTGCTAACCTCAACTTGAAACAAAAATAAAAACAATGAAACTCCAAAAAATAGGTTAAAATCCATTCGGGATAAGAAGAAGCTTAATTTTTCATTCCTTCTGCAAAACGTCAACAAGATCGATGAATCAACAACCGGCGCAGGAGATTTGTAAACAGTAAGAAGTTTAACATAGTTCCCAGCTGTTATTATTTTCGGGTTTCCTGCTATAAGCTCAAGAGGAGATGCACCACTTGAGTATTCTTGAGAAAATAAAACTCTTCGTGATATGAAAAAAGGTTACTAAGAGGTGAAACAAAACATAATGCAATTCTTACATCAACCAAACTATGAGATTTCCCCACTTATAAATAATTGAAATCATAAGAGTCACTTTAATTAATATTTTATTTACAGTTAGAAATAAATATTTTAAAACTGAAAAAAAAGGTGATAATACGAAATATTTCAACATAGGAAAAAATATCAGAAAATATGCTTGTGGTGGTGTTATAATAAAATTGATCGACGAAATTTTATTACTATTAGAGATAATTAGGCATTAAAAACAGCCCGTAAAGTAATGAAAATGCATCCCGAAACTCAACTTCTCCTGTAGTTTTAAGTTATTTTACCTTACTTTAAACTATATTGAGATGCTGTTTTCATTGGGCTGTTTGAATCTTGTGTTATTATCCATTGACGTAGGACATAGAGTCGCTGTTTGAATTTTTTTATTCATAAAATTAGTTACTAACATGTTTCTCTTGACAGCACCTTTCGTTTTCCGCAGCTCGTTGCCCTCACTGGGACGCCCGGTATATTTACATACGCGTCCTTATATACGGGTTAAAAACAAATTAACGAACCGGCTCTCTGAATATCGTCGATAACGTCGCCGGTTTTATTATCTAATCGAGTTAATGTCGAATTTGATCACCTGGCCTCATTACCGACACAAATCTGTTGCAGATTCAGCTCGTAATTACCACGCGTTATTCGTAAATAATAAGTCGCGCTTCTTATTACGGAATTAACGAATTACGAGCGACGCGCGTATATAGAACTGGAAAGCTTTATAATGACGGGGGACCCCGGCGCACCCCGCCCGGTCAGTAATAAGCGGCAAATTGTCGTAGTCGAGTTATCCCGGACGGATGTCGACGTTTATAACGATTCTCGCTCGATCGCAGGTTTATTATTTATTATTTTATCGGCCCGCTTCTGATGGCTTTTAAAGAAACTCCGATTTTGCATAATCTGCAAATTGTATCAAACGCGGTGCCCAGCTGCCAACTGTGTCCATTAAATGAACGTTTTTTTTGGCATTAACAATAATGGTAACATAGTAATCAACATAAATAGTAACAGCAAATAGAAAAAATGGAAGCAAAAGAAGATTTCAAAAAAAATTTGGACCTTTTTCTTCCCGTCAAGGGAAGAGTGGTGAGAGGGCAGAGTTGGCTACTGGGATGGACTCGTCTGGTACACGAACGGGTCCAGAATGGGAGATTTGGCCGGAGCTGGAGCGTACTAAAGACAAGGGGATCGAGCTTGTCGGACCCTCTGGGTCAGTACTGCACCGTGTTTCAGGCGGAAAATTTCGCTATATTGATGGCGGCTAGAGAAGTGCTTCGGCTCAACCACTGTAGCAGGAGAGTATTATTTTGCTCTGACAGTAGGGCTGCACTACTTATGGCGCTAATGTCTCCTTGTTGATAAGGGAGTGCAAAGCGGTGCTGAGAAAAGTGGCCGAGGTGTCACGTTGGTCTGGGTCCCGGGTCATCCGGGAATGAGGCAGGCGAGGCTTATGATAAATAGGCCCGCCCTGGGAAGTGTAGAGCACTAACAGGGGCCTACACAGGACACTGCAGGCTTAGGAAGCATCTTTGCTTGCTGGGCATTGGAGACGACCCGGAGTGCAGGTGGTGCAGGGAAGGGGAGGACACTCCATATCACCGAGTGCCCTGCTTTGACATGGGCAAGACTGGGAACGGCCCTGATCGATCCGGACTCAGTGCACAGTATTGGGCTAAAGGAGTTGCTGACCTTCTATAGGAGGGGCGGCATTCTGGATGCCTTCTAGCGCGGTCTGGGGTCACAACGGGCTCATGTGGTGGCCTAATTGCTTGGACGCCCGCGCGGGGCGCCCATCTTTATTACCAATATCCCCACTTCCAACTTCTTCGAATCGCACGATCTTGATCAGGTTTCTCAATCCTTTTTGCCCCACTGTAACATTTCTAAAATTTTTATGAATCCCATGCATAATTTTTAACATTAAAAAATTGATTTGTTCACTTACGAAACATAAATTAGCTTTAATATCGAGTCTCCCCGTTGTGTTATACCCAGAAAATCATTTTTAAATAACCTGGAACGAAAGTCGTGCCGAGTGTATTCTGAAATTGACCCCCTTATCAAATTGCTCCCTTGTGGGGCGTAGTCCCGACGTTGGGAAACACCGACTAGACGGTCAATTCAGCAGCCCAAAGCAACAGATGAATTGCTCACCAAACTGGATGCGTTTCGTCTGCTGTGTGATATGTGGCACCATCTTGTTGAAACCACACGTAAACCAGATTTAGCTCGTGTATTCTGTGCAACAAAAATTTGTGGTCATTGTCATTTTTGAAGTAGGCGACAATGAAATGAATGAATGAAATGAAAATTACAAGCGTAAACAGGTTAATGATACAGGAGCCTTCAGGCACGACAAGGAAATTATTGACAAACGGAGAAAAGATTTTTAATATAGCCCATATATTGCCAATCAACCAACCACTGATGAATAACATGGATTTGAAAATTGCGTTGGTTAATCAAATACGGAAAATTTAAGTTCGCGATTAGAATACCTCAAAGCTTATTGCATGATAATGGATGAAATATATCAAGGAAATACCAAACTAACCAAAACCAAATTTCAGACAGTTTTACAAAGTCAAAATACAAAAGTGATGATAAACATAAAATAGTGCTTCAACCAAACATTTGTTCTACATTACAAATTTGGAATTCGACAGACAGGAGATTTAGAAGTTGAGATTTCTGTGCAACAGCAATCAAGGGGGAGTTTTGAGTATATGGAAACTGGTGACGTGGAATGAATGTCTGAGAAGAATAAGAAAACTGAAATTGTGAAGATTGGTGAAACAGTTGCTGTGATATGTCCTGATGGATGAGGTCAAATGTGCCATACTGATTTTAATATAATCTTCATAGTGGGGCTACAAGACCATTGAACGTTTAACAGCAGCTTCGCGTATTTCTACAGGCCAGAAAACAGTATAATTCAATTCTTGATTTCTTTCCAAAATGCTCTACCTGCTCAAAGTACACATACTTCGTTTTTTTAGCGGCTTTTTCTAGTAAAGCTTCCGCTGGAAATAATATTTAAAATTACGTCTGCACTTTATACAATATATATTTAAACGAATATTCGACCACTGTAAAATGTATTGTCCTCACTATTATATCATTATGTTTATTTCAATAAATGTTATTTTAAAGAAATAGCACAAGTACGGTGTACCCCAAGGTTCTGTATTGGGTCCCAGCGGAACAAACTTATCACGCTTCTATTTGCTGGTGACACAACATATTATCAGCATTCAGATCTGATCAATATTGATTTTCTTAAGGAAAAAAATAATAATTTGGTTTTCTGGTTTTCCTCAGGTTAAGATCGAACCCGATAATGTTAAAAACGTCGTAAGAGCCCATAGTTCTTATTATGTAGGATTCGCTTTTACGTTGACGTTGACTGTATACGAAAATACAGAGTATACCAAAAGCATCAGAAAATAAGCGGAAGGTACCTACTAGTGTCCGCAAGCATGAGATCTAACCGTAATGACACATAATAAGCCGTCCTCTACGTGCTTGTCGTCATTAACAAACTTCTCTCTGGACGTGCACGCATTAGAACAATAATAATAATCACGTTTCCTACGCTGGCTGCAGGAATACCACTCTGATTACGATCTTCGTGTGGGTCCCCACGTTAAAAATAAAAGCATAGCGGAGCGGAGGTTGTATCGTACGCGTATCATATACAGTGTGATCCACGTATTTACCTTAAGCTTCTTAAGTATATAGTTTTTACGTATTCAAGGCGTATAGTTTTATCATGATAGGTACAAACTTTCTTATTTTAAATGGACCACACTATATATTGATGTACATTCGTTACAAGACGAGTTTAACGATATATGAATGCTCCAATGCTGCCACTTTTAGCGTTTTGTAAATTCAATAATTTTTTTTTAATGGCAGCCACTGTACATCACCTTATAATTCAATCGAGCATTAAAAGAAAGTTTTAACCACACCAGGTTGTCCACTGCTTATTATTATACTTCGCAGGCTCGTGTCAGATTAGAAACACCCTGCAGTTGCGGCGCAACGTTCCTAATATATGACAAAGTTGGATAAGGAACTGAGGATGTAAACAGATTACTTGTTAGTGTCTTTTTGTTAGGAATTTTTGCGATATGACTTCAAGTTTTTTCCTGACATATTTACGGTCAAACCGTTGTCAAAATAAAGAATAACACCTTATTTCTTTTACTAACAAACTAACATTTCTTTTGCAATACAAGTCAATTTAGTCAAGTCAACCAGACTTTTTTTTATGTTACCATCTCAATCCCAATTCTCTCTAAGGAACGCTTTAAGTTTACATAGAAACAGTCTGACAGTAGTTAAATGTAGTTCGATATTTAGTAATGTAAGGATGAGTGATCCTAATTATAGTGGGAATTAAGCCCATTTTTAATGATGTCATGCTGGTTGCCAAAAGGTATGTTCGCTGATTAATACAAATTACAGGTTGCTAATCGATAATGATATTTTCAGTATACCGTGCTGGACAGAAATATTCATGGTACCTTGAGAATATTGTTGATTATACTTATTTTATCTTTTTCTAAGTATTGTTCAAAAAACTTTTTACAACTTCCTAAACCAATGGTTTTAGCTTACAGTGACGGACACTTCATATAACTTAAACTGTTGACACCGCTGTTCGGAATATATTACATAAAAATAAACACAAATTACGTCATTACAAATGGATAAAATTCCAACTTCATACGAGCAGCCTCCCTTAGTAACTAGAGGGTGATCTTTAGACGTACAATTGGGATCGCTCATCCTATCATCATATAAAATTATTCTACTCCTTATTTTACAAATTTGGCTTTATTTGGCTGGTAAAATAAATATTGGTTATTCAATCAGTATGTTAATGATTCCGAGACGGTTATTTTAGACTTGTATTTTTATGTCGTTGACATTGTCGTTTAACTTTCAATTTATCCATGAAGTAATATGTAGAAAGTGGGGAAAAGTAGCAACACTGTAGCACGTTGCCCACTTAGAAATTTGCTTCGCGAGGATACGGCGACGAAAACTCTAATCTATTACTTGGCCATAGAAAAAACACTCGCAACGACCGTTTCCGTTTATGTCAAAAAATGAAGAGAAACACCCGTGGAGACGCGCGTAGCAGATCCGTACTACCATAAATCGGTAAACGAATTTGTAGCAATATATTTAAAATAGGAAAAAAATAAATATACAATTTTTTGTGGATATTAACATTTCTCAGGTTAGCTTACTAGACGAAAATTCTATGTGTAATTCGTGTTAAAATTAATTGTCTCATGCAAATACGAGGGGATTTAAAATTCCCTATCAACCGAGGTTGCCAGAAAAATTCGATTAAGTGGGACTACGACTAAACACATGTAATACACCAGCCGTTGTTTTTAAGGTGCATTTAACTTTTTGAGGTTAAAAATATTACAATTTTAAACAAGCGGCAAATTGTCTTTGGATATTCGATTTATTTAAGTACCTATTCGGTGAGTTAATATACAAGATCTTAAAGTCCTCTAGCCCTGAATACTTAAAAGATAAGTTAGTTTTTCTCTGCAAAACCCACAATGTAAATATTAGAGAGAATACGCTAACTGTGCCTCAACACAGATCTGCTCTTTACGAGCGGGGGTTAACCTGTAATGCGGCAAATATCGTTTAATCAGCATAGACATTTCTTTGTCTTATCATATTGAAAACTGTTTCTAAAGAACATGAAATGCGAGTTGTTAGATAAATAAAGTGCTGATTGTTTTTTTTCGTGTGTGTGTGTGTGTATTATGTATATTATGTATCCCAATTTTCAATAAAGAATTTTTTTTTCGGTTGTGAACCGGAGTATACTCTACAGTCGACCCGTAGGCAGGACTGCAAAGTTTGTTATTTATCCAAGAATGATCGGACGATATGCGTGGCATCCAATATGACGGACTTCTGCATCAGTTTATAAGTAATCTATGGAATGCCAATTTCTTGAATGCTTCCTTTCAAATTTTGAGGAACCAAGCCTGTGGATGACATGACTGGTACGATTTTTACTTCATCGAGGATCCACATCTCCAGGATTTCCCTTTTATGGTGAGTATCTTCCTCTACTTTTTTTATACGTTTAGTATGAACGTTATTGTTGTTGGGTATTTAAGTTTGTTTATTTATTACTGTTATATCTGGTCTGTTATGCGGTGTTGTTTTGTCTGTAATAACAGCTTTATCCCAGTAGATTTTTATCTGTCCCTTTTCAACGACAATGGGAGATTTATACGAACAGTATGGTTCTTCGTTTGGAGGAATGATTTCTAGAGATTTGAGGAATTCCAGGTATATAATTGCAGCAGTCTTCTTGTGTCTCTCCAAGTATTTTGTTGCGGCAAATTTTGGGCACGCGGATAGTATGTGCTCTATAGTTTCTTGGTTCTCATTGCACTTTCGGCATCGGTCACTGGGGATATTTTCCTTGATTAGAGTCATGTAGGGCAAGAGTGCGCATTTTTTTTTCTATGGTCATAAAATTGTAATAATTGTACAAAATAAATTGAAATAAAAGTATTTATTTAAAGGATTTATTGATTTAACAATTACGTAACATGAAATTCAATTTACTTAATTGTAATTAAAGAAATAAAATAAAATAAATGTTAGTCAGAATGCGCACACTTACCCCAATATTGGGGTAAACGTGCGCAGCACTGTGGGTAAGTGTGCGCATTTGTAATAATTTAAACCATAACTTGTTACATATAGTTACACCATATTTAATGTTATAAATATTATTTTTTATCAATACTTATCATTTTTTACTTCATTTTTTATATTTATATATTAAATATATAATTTTTGACAAATACTGTTTAACTTGATTTTTATCGAGAATAAGGCTTAGAGTAGTTAACAGTTTTGAATAGAGATAAATTCAAATGAGATCGTTTTTAACGAATATGATAAAATCTTAATTATTAGAACATATATCACATATGAAAGCACCAGTTTCATAATGAGCGCACTGTTCATGCCACCAGCTATGACATAAGCTACATTTAATCCAATCCTCTGTAGGTGGATCAACGTATTTTTCACCACACAATGCACAGTAATCATCATTTTCCTTAAAATCATTAATATTTTCTTGACTAGCCTTAACTTTAACAGCCTTATCTTTGGTAGTAGTATTCTTCTTTGTTTTTTTTTTAGAATTTTCAGTTTTAATTGCTCTAGCTATGCTAGTTGACGTGGGTTGTCGTAAATTCAAGTCAGGGTGCCTTTTTAAAAATCCATACACCCAATCACGTCCAGCCATTTTCGACTTTTGATTAAACCGATGAGGAATATGATTTATTTCAGCATACTCGTAGATCAATGTTCTTAGAGTTGTCATATTAAGACCATAATAGAGATCATCACATCTTTTTAAATAATTATATATTTCGCTTTCATGCTCACTTGTGAAAGTTGAAGTAAATCTTCCTAATTTTAGAGCAGTTGAATCAGATTTTAATCGCTTCCTGAGAGTACTCTCTTTCATTCCAACCTGTTCAGCTGCTTTTCTTTTAATTAAACCTTCGGCAATCAATCGCTTAGCAGCATCAAATTGATAACGGGTAACAACGGACCTGTGTGGAGCCTTCCGCTTGTAATTTCGAGGCATTGTATTTTTTTTAAGAAATATATAAGTACAACCTGAAACAAATAACAATGAGTGTCAATGCACAAAGAACTCACTATCGGGGTAAAAGTACGCATTAAAATATGCGTACTCTTACCCCACAACCGTATGCGTACACCCTAATCGCCTTTACAGATTTAGTTTAAAATTACACATTTTTGCGTCATTCTACCAAGTTTTGATGTATAGCTGATAAAATTAGATATATAAACGAGCATAATTGGACATAATTAATACTAATTACCGCTACATAAATATAAAAGTATTTGAATTCTAAATTGGAAAAAATCGTAAGAATAATAACCAAAATTTGTACTTACCAATATTACTAAAACTACGTAACTTTGCCAGACAAGACTCTAGTCTTTTGTCCAACGTCGTAGTGACTACTGAAGGCAGTTGATTCCCCTACTCTACTGTCAACGGTTTTATAAATAATAAGCCTGCGCACACTTGCCCCACATGACTCTATGTACTTTAGATAATTTCTAGTCTTCATTGTTTGGTTCTAGATAGCGAACATGAAACCTTCCTCTTCTTCTCCTTCTTGTTCTTATTATTAATATTATTATTATTATTATTATTATTTTTGTCCCATTAGGACTTTTGCGGGTTGTTGAGAACCGCGGTGAAGAAATAAAAGCTTGCAGAAACTTTACATTTTATAATTATATCGTCTTGCACATCAGAATCCACTATCGCTTAGCAATCACTTGCGGAGCTATCGCGGCAAGTGTCGAAGTGGTACCGTTCGGCCATTTTGATTTCCGGGAACCGCCGTTTATTATCGAATTCGGCACGGTTAAACGCGATCGGTCACGGGACGTGATCGAGTTAATTGATTTACATTCGAAAAAAATAAATAAGGAACGTTTCGTACTTATAAATCGGAAAAAGTGGCACCGCCGCCACAGTGCGGCGTCTAATGCTACGTTTCGGTGACAAAGGATTTTTAAAAAGTTTAAAAAACACTTTCGATTTACTTTATACATTTGGAAAAAATATTTGATTTTTCAGAACAATAATTAACATTTTTGGAGAAGTCAAATACATCACGAGATAACAAGAAATATAACCATGTGTTTCTAATATTTGACGAAAAACGGATCATTAGTATTCTGAGAGTGCAATTCGCGGATGAAAACAAATAGCAGAAAACGTTAAATGTTTGACTGAAATCCATTGCTGCAAACGTTGACAAGGCAAGAAGGGACACTCTCGACGGTCGTAAATCCCAATCCAAGTTATTCAAAATTTATTTATAATTTATATCGGGCTGGACAGTTAGACAATCTGACATGAACAAGACCGATATGTGAGTCTTGAGGGTATGGCCTGTTCATAGATATAAGAAAGCGACCAATTGCTTTTGAATGGGATTATCCAAGGGTGGTCATTAACGTACAATGCAACAAGATTATTTCCTAAAGTTTCGGAATTTAAATTCAGGTAAAATTGTGGTCCGTAATAGGAAATATTTTTATACCTACCTGTGTTTAATATTCTTTGGTTTGGTATACTACTTAGTATAAGTTTATTAGTAATCATTCTTATTTCGTGTGTAATACAGCGTGCGTTGAATCGTGTGCGAATTATGCAAAATATGTGCGAGTCTAGTGTATCTCAGGAGATGCTCCCGCCCAAATGTATAAAATACTATTCTACTGAGACTAAGGAAGTTATAAACAATGTTTATTTGACTCTCATTGCACGTGGTGCCAGCAAGCAAGCATCTTTAGAAGAAATGGCCACATTGACGAAAATTCCAACATCAACTGTATGGAAAATTGTGAATAATACCATTTCAGCGAGGAAAAAAAGAAGCGATGCTGACATTTTCTCGAGTGTAGATGAAGGTGGTCAAGATATAATACGGCGTAAAATTTAGAAGTTATACGAGGAACAAAGCGTGCTTACATTAGATATCTCAATTAGGAAGCTTGAAAAAGATGAAACCGGTGTTAAATGTGGCAGAAGTACCTTATGGAAGTGTATTCAACACATGGGTGTTAGATTTAAGAAAATGGACAAAAGGCAAGTTTTAATGGAATCTTTCAGAACTCGGAAATGGCGACTGGAATATCTAGAAAAAATTAGGATTTACAGGGAACAACAAAGGCCGATTATTTACTTGGATCAAACCTGGTTCGACACTTATGATACCCCGGAAAAGGATTGGGTTGACTCAACTGATAAGTGTAAAACAAACGCGCCATCAAAAAGAGGTAAAAGAATAACTATTTTGCATGCTGGCTCTAAAGATGGTTGGATTTTCTCTGTCTATGAAAAATATTAAAGATTCTTCTCTGGAGTACCATGAAGACACCACCGCTGATTTATTTGAAAGTTGAGGTTCTATAAAGCTTGAACCTACAAAAGGAATACGTCTGTGATAATTATGCATAAAATCTAAGTTTGAAGGCTTCCACCTTACCATTGTATTTTATATTTAATCCCATTGAACATGTTTGACACCAACTGAAATCTACCATTCGTCGTAGCAATGTTTTTCCGCGTGTTAACCCCAAATTCTGTTAAACATATAGAAAAAGCAGAATATTGCAAATAATATAGAACAAATAGTAATTAGAACAGGGGATGATAGCGATAGTGATACTAATATATTATGTGAATAATTTTAAGTAATTTAAGTAGGTAATAAATATAATTTGCTATTTTATTTTAGATTTAAACATAAATACATACATAAATAAATAAATATTGTTTAGTATCTTTCCTACTAAACCCCCAAATAATTAAATTCTAAGCAAAGTACGGACCCGTTTGGCCATATTTCATTCTTACAGATTGCCCGGGTCTTTCCTTAATTCGTATCAGTTAGTCACTTTCTTATATCTATCAACAGACTTTACCTTCATCCATCTCTTTTATCATTCTATCAACCCAACTCAACAAGAGGATAACAAACGAACCAAATACTTTTGTGTAGAAATAAGCAAGTTTAAAGCACTCTCTAATACTACCGATTAAAAAGGCGGTATATACAATTTTAGTTTAGGTTCATGTTTCTGTTGGTGATAAGTCCATTTTAATTTAATTTGTGTATTTAGGTTGGCTTGTGTATTTATATGTATTTCACGTGTTGCGTTATGTATTTTTATGTACGTTAGAATCGAAAAGTTTAGATTGAAGAAAAATATGTGTAAAAATGCCATTTTGATCATCAGATTGGTCAATATGAAAAATAATAACCTTTAATTATTAGATTGACTAACGCCACATAACAGACATTTTGCAGATTGCCTGAAACTGGCATGATAAAAGATATTTTTATTGACAGCAAATACTTCTGTGATTTTACTAAACAAAGCTTCGGACACAGCTCGAATAGAAGTAAATGAAGGAAATTGACCAATATTAAACATAATTCTGTTATGTGAAATGTATCTTCTAAAACCATTTGACTGCAGGGGATAGAAAGGAATAAAATATTGCAACTAAACAAATTTTACATCAAAAAAAGGTTTAGCGTTAGTCAGATCAGTTCGCTTTAAATAAACTTATCAATGTGACCTTTAGCAGAAGCCAGAACAAAATACCAAGCAAAAACAAAAGTTTTGATTTTTAATAATTAATATTTTTTCTATTAACATTTTAGTATTCTCATTGCAAAATTGATAGTTTTGACTATATCTTGTTATTTATAACATCGGTTCACATTTTTCATTTAATATACACTTATAAATAATATAACTTTAACCAAGATAAATAATTAACAGTTTTCCCTGTTTCTCGATCATCAGTTTGTGTTGATTGTCGAAACTCCCCTCCGCTCCTCCGGGCCCGATTGGAATAAAATAGAAAAAAATGTGTAAACACGCGTTAAAAATTAAAAGGAAAAATTATAATTGGCGAGGAAACGTCACCGATGGCCTTCGGTAATCCTGTCAATTAGCGTCGTGGCAAATAAAGCAATTTACTTTGAAGCGCCCCGAAATAAAAAACCGACAGTAATAATAATTATATCGACAATTAACGCGAAATTAACAGATTAATTCGTTGTCACTTGTGTCAATTAACGCGGTAATTGGATTAATTATTAAGCATAAAAAGGAAGGAAACGTTTCAGACAAGACGCATGACAAAATTGCTTTTAAACACATTCCGAGTCCAAAAATTCATAGGAATCGTTAAAGACTATGTAACGTTTAATACTTTTTACATCATAAATCATCCATAAAATTATTTATATTATAATAATAAAGTTTACTAGTGCAAATTACAAATTGCAGAGCGACTATAACATAACAAATGTATGCAGCAGCAATAATTTACCAGGTAAGGTGATGTCGAAACCAACTACGCTTAAAAAATTGCCTCAAGAGAAGAGACAAAAGAATTAAAAAAGGATCGGAAGAGAAAAAAAACAAACCAATGGCATGGAAAATAGTCTACAAGAAAAATAACAATAAATCTTAAGAAAAGAAAAAAAAAATTTAGAACATCTAATGTTCATGTGTATATATGCACATACATATACGTATATACAAATCAGAAGAAATACATATCCATCTGCAATATATTATCTTAAATTTTCGATTAAGAACTAATTCAATAAATAAAAGGCCTTTTGCAAAACATAAATGTTGAAAAACGTTCACCTAAAAAGTTTTTATAAACTGAACCTCTCGAGAAAACCTAAAACTCAAATCCAAATAAAATCCTCTTTTAGATGTGCCACAGTGCATGTTTTAAGCGCCATATGAAAAAAAGTTGTTCAAAGTTAGGAGTGGCAGATGTCAGAGACACTTGTCATGATGAGGTCTAGGGACGAATTTAACAAATTTAAAAAGCAACACATAAATGACTAGAACAACGAAAACACAGTTAATAAAACATTGTCAAAACCAATCAGAATCCGAATCGTCCCGGGAGATAAATATCATCGTCTAGGCTAATTATAAGGAAATCAACTAATTCTTCAAAAACATTGTCCAAATGTCAGGACAGTGACATTGTCACATGGTCACTTTTCTAATTTTTCCTTTGACACTTTGAAACTTTTATTTTTCTGCGCTACTTACCCTTTTACTTGTGCCCACGTCAGCTCATTTGGATTCAGAAATTGTAACCTTCCTGCGAGTCTTGAATGGTATGGTACATTGTTTAATATTATTACCATTCAAATCGGTATTGGGTCCATCATTTATTTAAACCATCCTGGGTGATAATCCCCGATATTGTTTGATTTACAAATGGCAAGCAAGACAAAATAACGTAACAAATAACACTACGAGATGCGTTGTAAATTTTAACCGCATCATTTCATTAAGAATAAATTTTTCACAAGTTAAAGATGGTGGACCAGTTGTAGGATGCTTATGGGGTTGTTCTAAATTACTTGACAGATTTGCTAAATAAATGATTACAAAATAATTAGGGTTTATATGTCGATGACAATTTGTTACTGTATTACTAGTTGAATAGGGTACTTAAGTTTTTATTAGAATTTTAACACTTTTTGTGGATATTATACATACGGCCATTACTTTATTATTCTCCCTTATAATGAACAATGTCCAATTAACTTGCACGCCTCTGATGATTTAATGATAAGTGATTTCGTTCATTCCCATAACCAACCAAAACTATATAAAGGTCGACGAGCACTTAGCGGCCTCAAAGTCTTTGGGAAAACGAAACCTTTTTCCCGATTCGGTCGACCTTACGAACAAAACGGCGAAAACGTATGGGATTCGATAATAAGCGTTTAACGCGTTACCGCCATATACGTCGCCCATAACCCATACGTATTGGCATTCATTAATGCAACATTGACACTGAGATGAGGTAACGCGAGCCTTTTCGAGAAAGCGAATATTTCCTCGATCTCGCTCACGGGAATATCGGTTTATTGACCGAAATTGCATGAGATTATCGCGATAAAAATACCAAACGGGGAGAGAGAGCCTCTGGCAAAAAAAAAAACACTGCTAATTGTTTCTCGGTTCGCGTATATATGCGACGATGACAATGACGATGGAATGTCGTAGCGTTTGTTTGAGCGAATACGACGGGCTCATGTTTATTCAAAAATAATTACGTCGGCGATAAGCGATTGATCAGGTCGACTCGATTGACTTTGAAACAACAGGCACACAAGTCAAATATATAATCAACTTAGCATTAAGATGGTAAGATGCTGTTTTCTTTATTCTATGGTTTGTAGGCAGGACACTAACGGAAGCCTGGAAGACTGCCTGCTCACAGGTCGAATATTTTAATGGCGTATACTCAACTTCCAATGAACATGGTCGCTTCCATTTTGCTATATTTTGCTATAATATTTGACAATATCGATATAAAAATGATTCTTTTGACTACTCCACATTTAGTTGATCATATCGCTTTCCTTGTTAACAAGTATCCAAGCAGCATTAACGATTTTAGACCAATCATTTTGCTGCCAACCATCTCAAAGATTATTGAAAAAATTGCAGCTAAACAACTTCGTCAGTTCCTATGCGATAACAAAATCCTCCCAGACACTCAATCTGGTTTTCGACCTCTTCACACCACTACTTCTGCCTTGCTTCATGTTACTGATGATTTATTGAGAACAGCTTCTAAATTCTAAACAGATTGTAAATTAAACTCTTTTCGACTATTGCAAAGTGTTCGACACTTTGGATCATTTCGGGATAAAAGGTACTGCTCTTTCTTTTGTTAAAAATTTTCTTGGTCAGAGATACCAAAGGGTAGTTATACGAAATACTTATTCAGATGTTATTGCTTTGGAGAAGGGTGTTCCCGAGGGGAGTATTCTGGGACCCATTCTGTTCTCAGTTTATACAGCTGACTTCTCTACTTTTCTTAAATTTTGTAAATCTCATCAATACGCCGATGATACTCAGTTATATTTATCTTTTGTTGCTAGTGAAGCTTTAAATGCAGCTACTAAAATAAATTTAGATCTAAAAATAATTGCGGGGGTATCTGCGGCTCACAACCTCTCATTGAATGCTAACAAAACGCAGATGTTATTATTTGGAAATAAAAATTATTTGGAAGTAAAAAACGCCTCTTTTTAGATTACACTAAATGATGAGATTATCTCTCCTTCTGCAGACGTGTGTAAAAATTTAGGATTATGGTTTGACGGTGACTTGCGGTTTTTTAAGCATGTTCGATTGGTGTTACAAAAATCCTTCTATAAATTGAGGACATTGTATATTCATAAACCTTTTCTCAGTAAAGAAGTCAATCTTAAACTCTGTGATATGTTAGTTTTTATCCCATGTCCCTTATTGCAGTATTATCTATTAGCCAGCTATACTTAATCGAGATAAGGAGAGGCTCCAACGACTTCAGAATGCTTGTATTCGTTTTAGTTACAATTTCAGAAAGTATGACCATATTTCACAGTGCCTCTCTGATTCGGGTTGGCTCAAGCTGGAGGACCGATATAAAGTTCAGTTAACCACTTTTTTTTTTACTAGACTCCAATAAGACCACGTCGTTTGATAAACTTTGCAGAGCAAATGATATTCATAGCCGAGACACCCGTCATTGTTCGGTAACTTTCCAGAGATCTTTTAGCTATAACGCAGTAAAATTATTTAATGAAATTCCTTATGCCATAACGTCCCTCCCCACAATAAAGTCCTTCAAAAAAGCGTTAATATTGTTTATTAGACCAGCCCGTGAGTAGCAAAAGCGTATGAGTTTATGATCTGAGTCTATTTCTTCTGTTTACGATGTATATACGGGTGTGTATTTTGTTGACATGAAGAGCGCAAATTGCGAATGTCGCCACTCTTGTATTGTTACTTATATTGTAATATTTTGATTATCAAAGACAGTTTATTATTATTATTATTATTATTTGCAATGTCGGCATATCGACGGCTGCTACTGAATAAGGAATTGGAACTACTCCAGAGGACTTCCAATTCTGGCTCAAGACTGTGCAGCCATCATAAGATAATGATAGTAAACATGATTGCCAATACGATCAATAACGCCATACCTTCAAAGTTGTTGTTTATTGTGGTTAAACTGCTTGTAATACTTTCTAATCTGCATCTTATAAACCAAGCCGGTCCTGGTATATGGAAAATGTCTAAAATTATTATACTGTAACGTTTTAGAACCTCTCCTGATGGACAAAATATTTAATCTGGTTAAGAACTAAATAGTCCCCCAACAACGTTGTTTTTTTTTAAGGGGGATACACCATTACCAATTTAACGACCATGTCTCAGTAGCTCTCTAACGGACGTCACATATCTTGATTTTTCAAAAGCGTTTGATCGCCTAGATCACAAGATTCTAATCAACAAGCTCCGTGCCTTTGGATTTTCCGAATCACTTGTTAATTTGTTTTCTTCGTACTTGTCTAACCGCACTCAGTACGTCTATCTCTATGGTCACACTTCTGATGAATACATTACTTCATCGAGCGTTCCTCAAGGCTCAATATTGGGACCACTATTATTCAACATTTTCGTTAATGACATTTGTAAGGACCTTGATGTCAGGTTTTTGATATATGCAGACGACACATTTTTTTTAAACCCGGTGTTCAGAGAATTGTCTTACTCTTAAGCGTAGGTTGGAGCAAATCAACAATTGGCACCTAAATAATAACTTGCAACTTAATAGAGCCAAGTGTAATGTAGTTTCTTTTACCAACTTGAGTGCAGCTGTAAAATATCATCTTTTTGATAAAACTCTCTCCCGTTCTAACACTTTCGTGACTCGAAAGTATCCTGTGTTGTAGATTTGGTTAGGCCTCTTTGTGATCTCCATGATTACCATTATTTAATGACTTTATTTCAAATTTTAAATAACTTGTTTGATTGCTCCGACCTATTACATAGACTAAATTTTCTGCTTCCCTGTATTAACTCTAGACATAGTAACACATTCTTTATCCCCACACCAAGAATTAATATTTTAAAATTTTGACCTATAGCCTCAATGTGCTCCAAGTACAATGCTCGACACGATTTGGACTTTTTTCGCAATCTATTACCCATACCCCATTCTCTTGTTTTTTTTTATTAGAGTTAATGTTTAAGTTACGCTAGACTTTAACCGGTCTCGTCATCATTGCTAATAGAGGCGTTTCTTCGTAGGACTTTCTATCACTGTCTTCGAAACCTATTGGTGGCATCTCTAGTAATTTCATCGATCCCTTCAAAAGCATTATGCCCAGGTATTCATGTCAGTATTACCTGTGCTGTGATGTTGCAGAAGATTCAACTTTGTTTGCAAGGTCAACTCGAATATGCGTAAAGTTAATATTGGGTAAGGTAATAGAGGACTGCTTTGCTTTTGTTTCAGGTCGACTTCAAAGGGATTAACAAAAAAGACTCACTTTTAATACGTGCAAATGGCAATTTGTACAGTTGTAGCAGCAACTTGTAAAATAAGATTATACTTTCATATCGCGTACTGCACAAAAATAAACTTAACCCGATAGAGAAAACAATTGTGTTTTTTTTTGTGACAGCTTAATCATATATTTGGCTACATTCTGTCCTTAATTGTCCATTAGGCCAAAGTTTTCCAGGGTAAATAAAAAGAAAATACGTAATACTTTCAAACAAGATAGTTGATACTAGTTTATAAGTTTATATGCAGAATTGTTGGTTATACTACGTATTTTTTTTTAATTAATGCAATAGATTAAACAGAATTTTTGCGCAAACTTGTATAATTAGGATTTGTGCGCACTTATATTACTTATTACTTACATGTCAAGTGTGTCACAAAATGAAGTTTTCTATATACTTACTAAAACTAAAAACGCATACATATTAAGAATATACGGAAGCACCCATACAATTGGTCAAAATGTTTCTTTACTATACCTCTATACTTTATTTCAGTATCTTTTAGCAATTTTATGTTATCCCGATTAACCCTGACGTATTCATTTGAGATATCCGACCCATTGATTTGAGGTTTGTTTGTGGGACTTCGAATGACCAAAGTAAAAATAGAGATGTCATCTACGAAATAAAGTCTTTTCTAAGGTCATGTACACAGATAACATAGAACTTGATACAGAAATAGTGTCATCAGTTATATTGATTAAAGTATCTTTAATAATTATTATATTAACAGTACATAAAATCATTTGTCTGCCCAGTTATAAAAATTGTCTCTTAATTTTATAACATTGTCATTCAAACTTCTAGAATATTTTTAAAAAAATCTACGTAAAATACGTCCGTTTTTACTTATAAATAAGAAGTAAATAGTTTGACGCAAGGTGCCCATCGGATACCGCTTGTCCAAACGTTACATCGCGCGTTGCGCCAAAGCCATCCGAGCAAGGCCAATGGGCAGTCAAGGTTCTGCGCATTTATATATATATATATATATACCGGCTACCGGATTTCGCAGCGATAATAACTCAAGAATCGTGCGTTGCGAGTCTCACTTCGCCGAGCATTACGATTATGGTCAATTACAATCGATCCGATCAGAATTATAGTTATAGTTAAAATGTTTTTCAAGCAATTTGGTTTTGACGTACCGCGTTTCGGTCATAAGCCATCTTTATTGATGTCTGAAACTTTCCGGGGAATCGAAAAATGCAGTCCTATATCGGGTGTTTCAAAAAACACGCGAAGTCATCTTTTATACTGTGTTTCAAAGTATACCCTCGTGACTTTCGATGGACCATTACACCAAAAGTAATTAGGACGTTCATATCGATTGTTACTGTAACATATAGACAGATTTGCGAGCCAGGAAATTCTCCTTCCACTTCTACTGCCTTCCTCATAATATAGCCAAACAATTCTAATTTTCGTTTTTTAATTATCAAGATAAGTTGTGACTGGCTGTTCATTTTTTTAAGCACTTCTTGGAGTAATATGACCGCCCAAGGTATTTTGAGAGTTTTTCAATGAATCCACATTTCAAATGCTTGAATTCGTTTGACTTTTGAAATCGCCAACTATCCACACCATACAAAAGCACCGAATATATTTGGCCCATACGTTTTTAGAGGTGTTTTGTTTGTTGACTATGTGACATTAGAAATAGGAAAATTTCTTAACTCTTTCGATGACTTCTCCATTGACTAAGGGTACGGGGGTCTTGCTTAGCTTAGCGCCATGTACTTGGCTTTTACGACACCGAGGCCCAGACCATACTATGTTGTTTATTTTCTCGCCATTTACTTTTATTCCATGCGGAACTTCCTCTAACGCTTTTCTGAATATTATCTCGGAATAAAGTTTGCACAAAAGAGGCGATAACACACAGTCATGTGCTCCACACTGAATTTCCACAGTTTGAGTGTACTGCCGCTCTCGTACCCTAGTAGGTATATTCAGTACAATCCTTAATCTTAATCTGTTGGTCTACGTCGAGATTTTCACAGATACAGTTTTTTTTTTCTCTAAATATCCTTCGGGCCATCAACTCTACATCCTCTTTATCCTGCGATGCAACAACCTGATCGTCTGCAAAATGAAGCGTTTATAAAGTTGTGTCTTCATTTAGTTGCATGCTGATTGCACTGCATGCTCTTCTCTAGTTTCTCAGAACTTCATAAAGGTACATCTTAAATAGTATTGGTGAGAGGCAGCAGCCCTGTTTAAGACCTTTCGAGACCTCAAAGGTATATGAAAGTACGTGTCTTATTTTAATTTTACTATAGCTTCTGCACTGTCATATGCCTTTGAGGTGTATGTACTTTCTTTTTATTAAAGATATGATCGAGGCAGGATCGACCGGCTCTAAGCCTCGCTTACTGTTCGTTTTCCTGAGGTCCGTATTCTTCCTCTATTATATTCCTTAGTATTTTTCCATAGCGGCGACTCATGGTAAATAATATAATATTTCATCTTAATATTTTTAAAACACATAGTCGGTTAAATTTTTTTTCAAAGAAACTTGCACAGGCTACTGTAATACTTTTTACAAAACTTTTGTTGGCTTCTTCAGAGCTGGACTGAAACTGGTTCGTATTTTACTCTGTGCCTGCTTATATATTGTTAGAGGGGGGTGGAGCTAAATGAGGAGCATAAACACCGTCTCGGATGACTGATTCCCATATTGGTGACAGGTAGAGACCTGAGTCGCGGTTAAGATTGTTAGGTTGTTTATAGATTTCTATGGACTCTCGAATTTTTCGTTGGTAGAGGAACTCCATTGTATTCTTTGAAGCATATGCATGGAATGCTGTAAACTCCTGGCATCTCAAATGGATGTTGAGAGATTTTTGGACAAGTGGTAAATCTCGTTTTGACGTTATATTTCTTTAGAACTTTTGATATGTGGTGAGTAATGTTTTGAATTTAAGGAAGGACCACAGTGGCAAGTGTAGGATTGCTTTCGGCCTCATTGCTATTGGAAGGTTGTGGTGAATGTGGAAATTATATAAGCAGATACAGAGTAAAATGCGAACCAGTTTCAGTCAAGCTCTGAAGAAGCCAACAGGATGATTGGCGGGACGTCAGCAAGTTCCACTCAGCAAAAACCAACGCAGGAGGAATCCAGAAGTTTTGTAAAAAGCACATAGTCCATTCCTGATGCTCCGTCGGCAGCTTATAAATAAAAAAACTTATTTTATTATTTTTGAGGAAGCAAAAAATATTAAATTATATTTAAAATTTTTCGAAGAATCGGAAAATGCAAATATATTTTTTAGTACAATATAAAATTTTCGAATCTCAGCTAGTTTTGGTTAGTTTCGGTAAGAGACCATCCAATTTCGCGATTGGGACGCCCTGTATATAGATTCGATCACGGCAGTATTTAACGAGCATCGGGTTAGGTTCGTTAAATGTCGAAATTATCATACCCGGACCTCTAAATCAAACATTTTTCCGTGTTCGTTAAATTAAGTTATTTAAAAAATTAATCGCAAACGTCCTCCTAATAATCGGTCGAGTATTTTATTGGCTGCGCGGACCAGCTGCCCGCGCCACTTTATACGCTTATGGGAAAATCATGCGGCCGAGTTGTCAATTTTGCATTTCAATCTTTCCATTTGCATGCTTAATAACGCGCGCAGGGCCGTAACGCGGAGGTTCGTTCGCCCGCTCGATTAAAAAGGCGGGTTTATACGTCATATAAATGATTTTTTTCCCCTCGTTATACTATACAATATCCAATTATAGCAACTTAAGTTGACGCAACGTCAATGTTTCCGTTTTGTTTTCTAAATTTGGCATTCGTGAATTGTGTGGATAAATGAAGTGCGAAATTTTTGTTTCCATTAAAGTCGGTCAACTTGTTTTATGTTAATTTACAGAGGCTCTCAACGTCGTTGATTTGAGAAAGGCACCACGAAACCTCACTTCGATTTAATACTATAAGTCTATGCTATACTATAATAAGAGCCATTAAAAAACATTTTCAAAAAATGAATATAACAGAATTGAGATTAGTACAGTTAGTTTGAGACCCAGCATTACTAGACCTACCTCGGGAACTTTCCAGAGATCTTTTAGCTATAACGCAGTTAAAATGTTTAATAAAATACCTTATGATATAACGTCCGTCCCTAAAATAAAATCCAAACAAGCATATGAATTGTTTATTAGGCCCGCCAGTATCTAGCAAAGGCATCTGAGTTTATGATGAGCGTCTATTTCTTGTATTTTTAGGTTTTTCAAAACGTATTTATTTATTTAACAAAATTCCACTTGTGCCAACGTTTTTTCCAATCCTCGAAGCACTTCTGGTAAGCACTTTCTTGTATAGCCTTGAGTTCTTCCAGCGATTTATTCTTTATCTCTTTAATCGTTCCAAACCTCCTTGCTTTCATGGGTTTCTTGAGTTTTGGGTACTACAAGAAAAGTTGCAGCGAGCCATGTCCGGTGAATATGCTTCGTTTTTTGGGGAAAGAATTAGACACAAGCAACGATGAGTGAGCAGGTGCATTATCGTGATGCAAAAAAAAAATGAATTGTTTTCCCATTCTGGACGTTTTTTCGTATCAGCTTGTACTACTTATAAACATTTTTTTTGCTCAAAGTAAATTCACCATATGCCGTTGTCAACATTTTTTCCATTTTTTTTTGACAGCAGAAAATCGCCGAGCGCACAAAACACGTCTAACCCTTTTGACTCACAAAAAAAGTAAACGTACAAACTGGCTAAAATTGTGAATATATGTTAGGGATGTGTGTATCAACGTAACAAAAAATATATCGAAGATCGAATGTAGGTAGCCCGTCCAATTACAAAAGTCTTCTTACTTTTTGAACACACCTCGTATATCCGGGTGCTTTTTTTGTGATAATCATCATAGTGTTATAGAATAATAGTATGGTATTTTATTATCTTGATATTTTCTTTATTTATTCTGTTTTCTAGGATCTTGTTGTCACATACAATTTGCAATTTACGCGAATGTCGCCACTCTCGGATCACAACTTATATTGAATATTTTGATTATTAATAAAGACAGTTTATTATTATCATTATTATTAATTAAATCGCGGCTCGTTGGCTTATCAAGCGCTGTTAAATAGATATCGTTGAGGTGTTCTGTGGTGATGATCGCGAAAGCGAAGTCGGTATGTCCGAAATCCTCGTGTGGAACTATGTTAGGCAATCCGTGGGCCAGTGTTTTCCAACTCTACACATTTCCCTATTACACACCTATCGAGCTCCGGAGGTTCTCTTTCTCACCTTCAAGCCCACGAAGGATTCGTTCTTGGCATATGAAATACCTACAGATTATGCGTCAGAGGTGTCAATCTGTTGTACATCCTCATGTACTTGGTTGGTTCGAAAAACAACAACTAAAAACTCGAGTCAATTTCAAAATTGGCTTCCTCGTCAACCGCACCTTAGTATCCTTAATATATCTTAAGAATTCAATTCAATTCAATTCAGGGCTGCTCACTAGCATAGACTTTATTTAAATTTTATTTGGGAGCAGTATTAAAAGGCTGGAAAGAAAAATGCCGAGGAATTAGAATTCCAGGAGGATATCAAACCATGTACACTTTGCTTTTTGCTGTTGACCAAGTCCTAAGAACGATAGATAAAGACGACTCGAGTTCAACGTTCAGAAATAGGGCCCAATAACAAAACAAAAAAAAAGCGGAGTACATGGTAGTGGGTGAAGAGGAAGCAGAGGATTTTTTAATTAATTAATATCTGTTCATTTACATATTTCATTTGTTTAAAGTATCACGACTTACGGTGTTCAAACTTGATAGCTAAACAAAAAAAGAAAAAATAACTTACTGTCTCTCGAAATAGATTTTTGGTGGAGGAGTTGTCGAATATCAAGATTGGAACACGATTCATACGCATATCAGATGACCAAAAAAGTATATAAATAGACACTAACTAAGCAGATGAAACGGCCACCTATAACATGGGAGCAAGATGCAACTGAAGAAATGAATACAAGAGGTCTTCAAGAAGAAACGATAGACGGGGAGCGTCGCAATAGAATACAGGCCCCCACATAGATGCCACGTCATAAATTTTATTCAGATTTGATACAATATATTTGAATTTGGAAGGCGAGTAGGTTCTTAAGAAAGCAACAATTGACGACAGTTATTCAGAATCAGCACTGCTACAAAACGTGAGTATAATTGGGAGCGTGTTTAGAGAAGTGAAAACAGCAGATTTAGGAACTGTACAATTCAATGGAGAAAATGGTACTTTAAATCCACATCAATATATCGAAAATATGAACGTGAGGATAATGCGTGATAGCACATGGCACAAGTAACGAATATTTGGATGAAATAGATATTTACTTTCACCAGCTTCCAGTCCTGATCTTAATCCAATTGAGATCTCTTGGTTGCATTTCAAAAGCTGAGAGCCTTCACGATCTGTAAGAACTCGTTACAAGCTTACAAATTTATATATTAACCTTCGTCTAAAAATTTGTTTTAATTTTTTAAATATTTTTTTCTTTAGTTTTCGGATTAAACGTAAGTTGTTACGTTACGTTGTTGATAGAGCGAATTAAAATCTTGTGTCTTTTAGTGGTGATGTGCAAAAACTGTTGATGTCGTTCTTCTTCTTCTTTGACGGCCTTATCCGTTCCGGATGTTGGCTATCATCATGGCTATTCTTATTTTGTTGGCTGCCGCGCGGAACAGATCGACGGAAGTCACGCCAAACCATTTTCTCAAGTTAGCGAGCCAGGATATTCTCCTTCTACCTGGTCCTCTTCTTCCTTCCACTTTACCTTGCAGGAACAGCTGTAGTAGGCGATGTCGTTACTTGTCGAAATCTGATGGTGTTCTTTTAATGTACTTGATATTTGTCGACCTGTTTCTCCGAAGTATTCCTTGCCACAGCTGCACGGTATGCTCTAAACACCTGCTCTTTAGAGAAGAAAGCACTACAGTAGCTAATGGAGGGTCCATCACGGAGTTAGCGGTTAGTGTAGTTTTTGATCGAATGTATATCTTAATAATGGTAATTGTTTGTGACAATACCCGACATGGGAGGAATCTAGAAGAAGAAGAAACAAGTAAAAAGAAGCATTGGAGATACATTTTTAGGGTATTCCAACTAATAGGAGTTAACCATTAGGCACCTGTGGGTATTTTATTGAAAAAATTAATAAAAGAATTTAACAAAAAAAATGTTTTTTCAAAAACCAATATACAACAAATTAAAAATGAGTCTATATCTTGTTTGCATAAGCTCAATTAGACTGCGAAAGTGACTGACTTAGATGGAATACTAAGCTTCTTGAATACCCTTCACTAATTGGTCCACATCATGTTTTTAAGATCATTGCACAGATTTCCGTTACATCAATAAGGTTTTGCTCAAACCATCTTCTTACTGATCGTGCCCTATGTTTAGGATTACCAGGTCACTGGTAATTTGCATATGGCAGCATCGCTAATGTAGATTTGTTTATCCTCATGAGCCATTATGCATTATGATTGAACCACCCCCGTGTTTAGCAATCAATTTGGCGAATTATGCATTAAGTTCGTCCTTATTAAGCATATTTTTCCATTCAGCAAGTGTTTAACTCAAATGATCCCGGGCGAACTGCAATCGAATTTGACGAGGTGAGGAGCGTCTTTCGGGAAACTATTTTGTGTTCTGATTTAAATTAGATTAGAAAGTTCTTCATTTCAAAAATTGTTACCCATGTTAACAATAAATTAAATGACATTAAAGACCCGCAGCAGGTCAGCTACAACTAGACTACATATTGCCAGAGCAATAGTAATACTACATTATATTCTTAATGCTACATAAGGATTATTTACATGTTTAGATAGTTGTCGAGTTTTTCAAATAACCAGTAAATCATTTTTTATAAAGAACAAAAGGGATCACTTATAATATACATTTTTTATGTGAAGTATTTGAAATTGAGTAAAAATTAAGTCCGATGGATATCGCAGATTTAACTTAAATATAATTTTCAAAATTCTTACGTAAGGGGGCTGAAGAGTTGTGTGATAGGCAGCACCAAAACCAATTATTCTATAAGATATAAGTGATTGTACCAGTGAAAAATAAGTAGAAAGATAATTGTTTATCAGATATTTTAGTAAGTTGCCTGAATAAATACATGAAGGATAGTAACTTTTTCATTAACCGTTCGATATGGAAGTTCCACTTTAGATTTGTGTCAATATGAATTCCTAGATAGGTAACATGCTCAGCTCTAGGTAAAGACCAGCAATAGTTTCTAAACAATAATTTTATAGTAAGTTTATTATTTGTAAGTACTGGACTGGACCATTATAATTTGAAAAGGGCAAGTATTTGTGTTTTATCTAAGTTGATTGTTAGTAAATTATTGTGAAGCCACTGTAGTATTACTTTTTACAAAACTTCTGGATTCCTCCTGCGTCGAACTTGCTGACGTTTCGCCAATCATCCCGTTGGCTTCTTCAGAGCTTGACAGAAACTGGCTAGCATTTTACTCTGTACCAGCTTATATATCGCAAACACCGCTTCGGATGAGTGATTCCCATATTGCTGACAGGTAGAGACCTGAGTCGCGGTTAAGATTGTTAGGTTGTTTATAGATTTCTCTAGACTCTCGGATTTTTCTATGGTAGAAGAATTGATTACATGCAAGAATTGTAGAATTGTGTTCCGCAACAGCTGATGGGTTTATTTGTCTTAGTCGGAAAGCTCTTTCGTGTTTCTCCAATGTATTCTTGGCCGCATATGCATGGAATTTTGCTGTAAACTCCTGGCATCTCAAATGGAATTTTATCTTTGACGAACCGAAGATTTTTGGACAAGTGGTAAATCTGGTTTTGACGTTATATTTCTTTAAAACTTTTGATATGTGGCCGGTGATATTTTGAATGTAAGGAAGGAGCACGGTGGCAAGTGTAGGATTGCTTTCGGCCTCATTGCTATTGGAAGGTTGTGGTGAAGTATATTTATTTGATCGAACGCTTAAACATCTTTAATGTGGAAATTATTAGAGAGAAGAGCAGAGGTTAGGTGTTTTAATTCTGGGTTCAGTGACTCTAGCTGATATAGTTTTACGGCTCTGTAAACAAGAGAGTTGCTAACCGATGATTTTTGGGCCGGATGGTGATGTGACCATGCATTAAGGTATCGATCTCTGTGCGTAGGTTTCCTGTAAACGCAATGACTCAATGTTAGGTCTGATTTTCTATTAATAGGAATATCTAAGAATGGAAGATTATCATTAGTTTCGAACTGGTAAAACGTATGTTAGAGTTCAAATGTCTACGAAAATCTAGGGTATGTTGACCATGAGGCCAAATAACAACAGTACTATCGAAGTAGCGTTTCCATAATTTTGGTTTCAGATGAAAGGTCGAGAGCTTTATTTTCAAAGGGTTCCATAAATATATTCGCTGGTGATAGTGAAGAACCCATAGTTGTTCCCAACATTTGTTCAAAAATTTCACAATTATAAGAGAAATATGTTCCAGACAAGCATTTTTCGATTAAGATGAGAAGGTTTGGTTCCAGATTCCCGGATTTTAATATACCTGTAATGATGTTGATAGTTTCAGAAATAGGAACTTTGGTAAAGAGGGATTCTACGTCGAAACTAGAATATCTTGTGTATCTAATGTAATTGTTCAATGAATTGAAAGGAATTAAGTACGAAACTATCAGTTTTTCCTGTATGGCATTTAAGGAACTAGATATTTTGCTAGAGAATATGTTGGAGAACCAATGGTGCTGACAAAAGATCGAAGGGGTAATATCCTAGTTTGTGGATCTTTGGGAGTCCGTAGAGACAATAGAGAAAAAATTTAATAACAGTAGGATGACGTAGGATCTTTTTTAAGTTGACAATATGATGCGTCTCTAAGAATATTTTGAATCTTCTCTTGATATGCATTTGTGTCCATGACCACCGTAGCATTTCCTTTATCTGCTTTTAGGATTACGATGTCTGGATTAGATTTTAGAGATTTTTTAGGCAATGCGTACAGGCTTTGCAATATTGGTTTTAAGAGGTCTTGATTTTTTAAGGTTTTTGCGGTTTCAAATCGAATTTCATTGGATGATTTTAATTTGCTGGCAGCCATTGTATCTTCAGACGGACGAAGAGGATAGTGTCGAAAATCAAATGACGGCAATATCCAAATGATCCTTGCGGTCTATGTACGGTCCTGCGGGCGCGTAGGACCCCCGAATAATGGCGAATCGTTAATTCGACAGTAAATAAGCTACTGTGCGGGAGCGGACGACGAAACCGAAGAGGCAAAAACGGGGCCGCAGGAGCCCAAGACCGACACTTAAAAAATGCGGATCATCTGCGCACGTAGAGGCGGTCGCCTGCCGTCGCGGTCGCTCGGTAGACAAGATCCTCACCTAATTGAAATGTAAATGGGCGATCGTTCGTTTTCGTTCGATTAGCGGGGTCTTTATTGATGGGGCCCCGCTCGTTTGTAATTCGCTTTTCATGCAAAACGTCGCGGGTATTATTGGGGTACCGTCGTTCGTGGCAGACGGCAATACGATATTGTGTTAATTAGATCGTCCGAATGAAATTTATATAAATATAAACCGATCGACGTGTATACGTATAAGCGAGACGGTCCAAATTGGGACGCCAGGCCCGTAACTCGGGATTAAGTCGTTGCAATATGGACGATTTATGCCGGACGCGATCTTGTTTCTAGCAATTAATTCGTATTGCTTTTAAAAACGCGGATAGCTTGCATGTCGCGGGATATGCGAAATGCATGAGAATCTGATCACTGGACGATAAGATTCGAGAATGTTGACAATGGAAAAATTTCTAAATCGTTGCTAAGCTGAAAAAATAAAGATTTGTGAATTTTGGCCAAATGGATATAAATTTTGCAACTAGGTTTTCTTAAACCTTCTAGAATTTTGAAGAAATATAATTTAAAAAAATCTAGTTAGAAAAGAAAAATGCCTATTTCAGTTTCTTTAAAGGAAATTCCAAAATGTATATCGCCCTACACAAAAATATAAAGTGACGCTTATAGTCAAGTTCAGACAAAGGTAAAAAAAAATAATATTAATAAATAAACGATAATTAACCATTTCTTTGTTACAATAATGAGTAAATTAATGATTAACAGCGACTAAATTACATGCAGTTGCCTGTATTAGGTGCTGCTGAAGCCAAAGAAGAAATTAATTATTTAAGTAATTACAAATTTTATCACTGTACTTCCATCTGTAAAATACATAATTACACACCGATCTACACTTGACCACGTTAGTCTCGTTTCCCGCGGATCCGAACCACTTCGGACATTTCCGGGATTTTACCGCACGGGTGTGGGAGTAATCGGATATTTCCGGATATATTTCCCACGCTTTGAATTTTGACGTTTGTCAATTCTGACGGTCATGTCAGTGAATGCATTCGTGTTGTTTTGCCAAAATATACCCAAAAACTAAAGATGATAGAAAAAGTATAGTAAGCAACACGTTCGGTAAACGTTTTGAGTAACTGGTTTATTAAACACTCGCTCCGCTCGTGTCAAATAGACTCGTGAATCAAATACCGTTTACCGCGCTTGTTGATTAACATACTATTGTAATGGAAGGTTTGGAGGGGAAAAAGAAAAAAGGACTGATTTGAGTGTACGTGTGGATCAGAGAAAATTGCTACTCGTCTCAGCAGGTATTAGGCATTACGCATATTTAGCCACTTTATAGCTCTGAGTTTATATATGTTCAATACGACGGATCCCAAATATAAGCCGCAAGCAGGAATTTTGAAGTTTTTGAATGTGTGGTGTGCCAAAAGCATCCAAGCAAGGACCATAAACAATGTCACAAAAATTAAGGGGTAATTAAACTATAGAATCAGACAGCATATTATTGATATTGCTATTTATTATTACAGCAAGGTATCAGACCTTAAGTTTTTAAATCCTAGTTTGTGGTCGATTACGATGATTTTTTTTTAAAATTTATTTCCTCTAAAATGTAGTTTTTATATAATCTTTAATAAAAAATAAGAGTAATCAATACTGTGTTCTGTTAAAATAAACTTATTTCCTTTTCACGACTATCGTACTGGGCAACTATTTGTTTGTTGACGAGTGGAAAACAATAGGCAAAACTCACAAATTCGAGAACAGAAGAAATGCCAAAATTTGCAATAACAAACAATGAAAGTATTCATTGGGTCACTCTGCAGTCTCATTACATACATAATTAGGTTTTATTACTCGACACTTTACTTACCTTACGAAATATACATTAATAAAAAGCAATGTAGCTGTATTTTCTATATGCCAAATTAATATGCTATTCTAGTCGACATTTCAATGTAATACAAAAAATTAATTTGATCAATAATAAACAATTTTTCCCACTTATGAATTAAAATATCAAATGTTTTGAAAAGCTTTATATCATTCTCAAGCTGTAGTAGTAGCTAATGTTAGGACTGGTCAATTGACCACTTTTAATTGACCGGTGAACTGACCACTTTTTAATTGGCTAGTCAAAAAATATTTAAATAACATCCTGCGATTGTAGAGTGTTTATCATATTTAATACTAATATGTATTTTTTACAATAAACTATTATACCTGTGTTATAATACGACCAAAAATATAGTGCATCCCAATAGATGTTCTGCAGTAATTAGGTCTTGCCTGAGATTAATTTAATTTGATAAGGCATTGAAAAATTTCATAATCATTCTTCATGCTGGATCTAAAAATGGTTGGGTGGAAGATGCCTTATTTTTGTCTGCCAAAAACGTCAAAGATACAAGTGTGGATTATCATGAAAACATGATCGCGGAAATATCACTGGTTGGCAATGAAATCCTCCTTTCAAAAATTTTATGATAAATATAATGATTCAAACGTTTTGAATCTATCTCCGTTGGCCGATTTTTTCTATCACGTCTAGATTTTTCGATATGATTTTTTTTACATTTCAAAATTTTGTTTTTTTTTTTCAATTTTTTCATTCGTCAACGTTACAAAAAGTAAATATACATACAAAATGAGTTTCAGAGAGTTGTAAGAGAAAGGAGGGAAGTGCCGAAGGTGATTTATATGGTAGTAAATACGCGCATGCGCAGTATTCATTGTGACACTACAACAGTTCAGTGAAAACTTTAATTGTTTACCTTTTATATCAAATATTTTGGTAAGTTTTGCATAAAGTTCATGTTCTCTACATTGGATTCAAGTATTTGATGTGTAGTTTGAGTATTTTTTTTAAGTAGAGCCAATAAATATACAATAGAAGTTTGACAGTTGTTATAAAATTAATTTTATGTGATTTTAGGTTACAAAATGCCACGGACTTGTAAAAATTCCTCAGATTGTTTTTGCTACATTTGTGGGGAATACATACTAAAAACACAGCGACTTTTTTTTTTATTTTATATCGATGAGCGAGATAAAAGTTGGTTGCCAAAAGTATGCTGCAATAGCTGCTCAAGAACGTTGAGAGGTTGGCTTGAAGAAAGTCACAAATCCATGCTGGAGCTGTTTCAGATGGGCACGGTGAAAAGTTTCATCAGGATATAATGCAAATTGAAAAACGCTACAATGGAAAATAGTCAGCAGCAATGGTTGCTGATTTCTGTTGGTCAATTCACCGCGAAACTCCAATGGAATCTATGAAGAGGAAGAAAACTAATAAATAATTTGAATTCTATCACTCCATAATGAAATAACTGACGATATTTATTAGTTTTGTCGATATAATTTAGAATTTTTTACTGTAAAACTCAAGCCGCCACATTTTTTTATTTTCTTATAATAATTTATACTTTAATAATATTGTTTTTTGATGAAATAACTATTAAATTAAAAACCTACGTGTGGTACTTATTTGTATATCAGATTCCGTGTTTAGAGCATAAAATAAGATGAATTCATGCATGAAAACAAGGAGAGATTTTTTTTTGCAGACCAGTGATACTTGGGGCCTGGTTTGAAAATAAACTGTTGCCACAACTATCGCCAAATTATTGTGTTGGATAATGCCTAAGCCCAAATTAGAAAAAGTCCAAATACTTCTTCAAATAACGATGAAATTAAAGAATTTCTGTACGAAAATGACTTATATGTTTTTTTATATTCAAAAAAACAACTTCTGGAATTATTAAAAATGAAACGTGAAATCTTGTAATAACCCCCGTATCATTGTATATTTAATTGAGATGATTTGGTCAGAGTTGAAAACGCATATAAAAAGAAATAACACTTCACCAAAATTTAGTGATAGTACCATAAACGTAATTCGACAAGAGGTAGCTAAAATATCAGTACAAAGCTGGTCTAACTGTAACTGCGGTATGGAATAATAAACAGCAGGCAAAGTTAATCACGGAATCGGAAGTATACCTACAACCCTCTTCAAGGAATTCCCGAATTGATCAGTCAAGTATCTTTTTTTGAGCTATTACATATTATTCCGTTGCTTATCCAAGAAATTTGACTTCAATTTTACAAATCTTCAAGTCAAGACGCAATGCAATTAGACACCTCGCTAAAATATCATAAAAAAACAATTGTGCATTATACGGTACAGGTATTCTTTTGGCAGCCACAGTCGGGGAGGGTGGGGCAAGGCGGTTCACTTAAGCTTTTTATTATTTTTTGTGACTTTTAACCAATTCGAATTATTTTTGACTAACTTTAACTAAATTTACCCAAATGTTGGCAAATCTTCTGGCCATCGTGCCCCACTCTTCCCCATTTATAATGTTATGCATAATAAAAATAATTATTTATTAAAAAGTATTTAATAAAAAAACGTTACTGATTAGTAAGTATTTATAAGATTTTCGAAAGCTCTGGCCTTAGGCCAAATTTATAGAATTATCTAAAAAATAACACTTTCAATAAATTAATTATTATATAATAATATTATATATTATAATAATACGGAATAGTTTTTTTTTAGAATTTTAAAGCTGTCCATTTTACCCCTAGTATTACGCAAAGGGCTAAAAATGTACAAATAACCAGAATTTATGTTTATCAAAAGAAAAAACAAAAAAAAAATTTTTTGAGGTGGGCCTCCTTGGCCTAGGGGGGCCGCCTTGCCCCACCCTCCCCTACATATTATAATGACATTTTAAAGAAAAAAATGGCCTCGCCCGCCATTTAACTTCTGATCATTATTCCGAGCAATTATAACCTCGCGCGGAACAACGGTTGTGAAATTACTCAGACTTCTTTTAAGTGGCAACTCGTCTGCATCGCAAAACACGTATACGACGCGTCGCAAAATAATATAAAAACGGACAGAGGACCGGCGGCGACGGCGGTAAAATGGAAATTTAGAGGCCTTAACTAATTTACGAAAATTTCCAATAATATTGTCGATTTTTTCGAACGCGTCAAGCCATTACCGATAATTAGTCACAAACGATAAAGAAGACGGCAACGGCGCACCGCAGGTAATGAGAAGTTAATTTCGGCATGCTTATGAGGTTTGCGCGCGCGATTTTTAACATTTTACGCGCCGCCATTAACGATTAACGACCCGTTATGCGCGGACGGGGGCGGTTTTGTAAAAATCGCCGTAATATTGGCTGCAAAGGAATTGTCGCGTACAGTACGACAGAATTCCGAGGAATTACGACCGATTTTCAGGGAATTTCGCGAAGAATTTCAGATGAATTTTACGGATTCCAGAAAACTATAGAATTTTAAAGGAATTCCAATGAAATCCTGGAAAGATTATTGGGAAATTGCAAAGAATTCCGAAGAATTTCAGAGGAATTTGGAAAAATTTCATAATAGGTAGGCATGATTTTAGAGGAATTGCAAGAACTTCCTATAATTCTATAATAAAGGAATTATGAAGGACTGCGGTTTTCTTACTTAAAATTTCACTTCACTTTTATTGAACCATTATTACTAATAGTCCATTAAAAAATATATCTCACTCCGGTCTATGTTAAGTAAATTACATATTCTTCGAACACTTCCTCCGCAAATTCTTGTTGAACGGAAACTTTCAGAAGTATAATACGACCAAAAATATAGTGCATTTATTGCTTTGACGTTTTAAGTATTTTAAAGTACCTTAACCGCAGACCTTAGCAGGACCGTGGTAAAAACCCATCCCAACAGATGTTTACTCTGCATTAAGTAGGTCTTGCCTGAGATGGACCGTAACAAATATTTTTAGAAACTTGAAATTGTTATTTGAAACGTTATAAATTTGATTAAGCATTGACGCTGCGGGATATTTTCGAATAAGTAGAAGCGTGTATTTTACCATCAGGTGATATGTATCGTTCTTGCAGTAAGTACGTATTTGTGTACCGGTAGAGGTAAGTTTGAAAATAATCATTTTTGTCTTGCGTGCCTTTCAATTAACAACATTCTTCTTCTTGTATTTTTGTGTTTTCTGCATATTTCTTCGATTTGTAAACAAGTCATTCTTAAGACTATCGATTATATTCGTGGTAGAGAAACGTACGTCATAAGAATACAGATAAATAGTTATTAGAATCTTACATCTTAGAAGAAGAATCTTTTTAACACTTTAAAATGTGGAGACCGTGGAATAAAGCAGATGTTTCCCTGTTAGAAGAAGACAGAATTTTAAGACGAAGTTGAGATGGTAGTCGAACCTAATGACAGCAAATAAAAAAACGGGTCAATGCTAAACAAATTCATTTGAATATTTACATTGATAAGAAATTCATAAGGGGAAGTAGGAGCAGCAATAAAAATAAGAGACATGACTAAAGTTTCGAAGTTAACTGTAAGAAAAATTGTTGCAAATGTGATAATAAAGAGAAAAGTAAGAGAAGATGCTGGTACTTGGCGAGTTTTTAAAGAGCAACACGCAGATCTAATTAGGCGTAACATCTACGACGCTTATAAAGTAAATAGGGTTTTAACCGTAGAAGCACTACATAACAAAGTACTGACAGATTTAAACGTTAGTTATGCCAAAGAGTCGTTGCGTACTTTTTTAAAGAAAACGGAGTTTCAGTTCCAAACAATTTATAAACGTCAAGTGCTAATGGAATCTCAAACAATTTGGTAAATGAGGGTGGATTATTGTAATGCGATTGAAAAGAGATAGCTAAAATAACATTAAAAAGCTGGTCTAACTGTGAAAAACGAGAAATAAAAGAAGAAAATATTTATCGAGAACGATTAGTGGTGGAGTTGATAATTGATAATGATAATTTTTAAGTGACTGATATTGTGTTATTATCATATTTAATATTTTGTATATTAATAATGATACTTTGTAGAAAAAATAAATTGTTACTTTGTACTAATTTTTAGTCCGATTTAAATGTGGTGGTGGAAGGACCCCTTCCATTTTAGCTTAAATCATCGTTTCCAGTGCAGAAATAAGAGACACTTCTCGTTTTTCCTAGTCTTTTGAACTAATCTTGTTATTGTTTTTTATCAACAATATATTATACAGGTTGTTTCAAAAAACTAGCAGTAACGCTCGGCTGGAGAAAAAAATTTAAATTAAAAAAATGCCTATTGTCTAACATATGGGTGTTGAATATTTAAAGAAGTAACGTTATAGGCAGCCTGTCTGCAACGAAGCATTTTCATCATTTTCTTTATTGTTTAGTTCATATTAATCAAAGTATCCAAAAAAATAAAATGTTTTATGATTTTCATGATTTTTACTATTTGTTTTATTGAATGCAACTCAAGCGTCAAAAAAGTTGTACTTTTAGCGGCTTAAGCAAAGTAAATAGCAAAAGTTTCGAAAAAGTCAGCGGCATATATCTTTTTGATTTTGATTTAGTTAAGATACCTCCCGGGACTGCATTAGACTTCCCAACTTATCATTACAAATGACGCTGTCTAATTTCAACAAACTAGGACATAAAATACTTAACAAATTATAAATAAGCCGTTTCTCCAGCCGAACGTTGACGGATCTTTGTGAAACACCTGGTATAAGAATGTAAAATTTTACCAAAGGAATCTACCAAAATCGACTCTATATATACTGAATTTGTCGAAATGATGGTATCCCCCGTATATCAAGAAACGACGCGCCAATTACCACAGGCGGCGTGCGTGGAAAAAAAAATAATAAAAGCGATCCAGCGATAGCGCGTAACGCATATAACGACGGAGAAACAACATTTTCATATGCCTTCACTTTACGGATTCGTATACCTACCCATTTTCACATTATTATAATTATAATTTACGTGTATTTATTGCGGCTTATTTAAAATTACCATAAATAAACACATTCCCTGACCGGACCCTTGCCCGCATACTAAAGAGGTCGCGGACGGAATCAATAAATCTAGAACGAAGGAGGGTTCTTTAGCTATACAATCGTATGGTTAATGTGACGTGTTGTTGAAGTTGGCATTACCACTTGTAAATATTTAATGGTTTATGGTACTAATCGTCCTTTTTTTGTCGTTAAAGAAATACATAGTCGAGTTCGCATTCTATAATACGAAATTCTATTCAAAATATTATTAACTTCAATTTCCATATAGCTATTAGATAATATAGTGGCCCTACTACAGTAAAAATTGATGCACCTCAGGTGGCTATGATATTTTCGTAAGGGGAATGGATTTACCGCGCATGCCTCTAGATTTCACAAACTAACCTGTAATCTAATTTATATATATATATATATATATATATATATATATATATATATATATATATATATATATATATATATATATATATATATATATATATATATATATATATATATATATATATATATATATATATATATATATATATATATATATATATATATATATATATATATATATATATATATATATATATATATATATATATATATATATATATATATATATATATATATATATATATATATATATATATATATATATATATATATATATATATATATATATATATATATATATATATATATATATATATATATATATTCTCACGTATTGATTCACGGATGGAAAAATGTGATGACACTATATTCCGGGATATCATCCGTTCGCTCGTTGAACTCCGACTGGAATCCTGCATCCGACTGGAATCCTGCAAATCTTGCATCCGACTGGAATCCTGCAGACGTTTCGCCAAAATCTCACTTGGCATCTTCAATGCTCGCGCTCCGAAAACACTTCGAACACTGGGAGGTTATCGGCGGTGCGTGCGGTATTTATACTCTGCGCCGGAGATGGTAACGGTGCTGCTTGTGCGTGGGGGGAGGTGGCTCCGCTCCCTGAATTGTCGCGTTGTTAATTTCGCCCGATCGTAGTTGCGATGTCCCCGTTGGCTGCTGCGCATCGCTCTGCTGTTTGATTATCGTTCTCCACGTGTTGGATAAATGCAGAGCGTCGTCTCTCGTATTGAGGTGTCCGGACTTTTCTATTTCGATGGCCTCTCGTATAATCCTAGTAAACAACAACAGCCGCAGCAGAGAGTGCAGGACGAGACCCAACGAAGATCGATCGCTGTCCTGCCATACATCAAGGGGGTTACTGACAAAATCGGCCGAATATTACGGAAACACGACATATCAACGGCATACAAACCTGACCATACCATCGGAGCAATACTAAGAAACCCAAAACAAAAAATTACTCTGGAAAACCAAGGAGTATACAGTGTAGCATGCGGATCGTGCAGCCTGACGTATGTGGGACAGACCAACAGAAGGATTTCAGCCAGGCTCGAGGAACATCGTTTAGCCATAAGAAACAAACAAACAACATCTGCTTTGTTTCAGCACCAACATCAGACAAGCCATAAAATTGATTTCGGCACTTGCAAACAAATAGCTAATATTCCTGATTTTAGGACTAGGATTATACGAGAGGCCATCGAAAAGTCCGGACACCTCAATACGAGAGACGACGCTCTGCATTTATCCAACACGTGGAGAATGATAATCAAACAGCAGAGCGATGCGCAGCAGCCAACGGGGACATCGCAACTACGATCGGGCGAAATTAACAACGCGACAATTCAGGGGGCGGAGCCACCTCCCCCCACGCACAAGCAGCACCGTTACCATCTCCGGCGCAGAGTATAAATACCGCACGCACCGCCGATAACCTCCCAGTGTTCGAAGTGTTTTCGGAGCGCGAGCATTGAAGATGCCAAGTGAGATTTTGGCGAAACGTCTGCAGGATTCCAGTCGGATGCAAGATTTGCAGGATTCCAGTCGGATTCAGGATTCCAGTCGGAGTTCAACGAGCGAACGGATGATATCCCGGAATATAGTGTCATCATATATATATATATATATATATATATATATATATATATATATATATATATATATATATATATATATATATATATATATATATATATATATATATATATATATATATATATATATATATATATATATATATATATATATATATATATATATATATATATATATATATATATATATATATATATATATAATACTACCAGTTGCCGCAGTATTAGTGTTGTGCTAATAAATAAACTTTCAAAAAGGGCATAAACGTTTTAATTTTTTTTTTCAAAACGCTGTCTATTAATTTGGATTAAATTGGATTTAGAAATTTTGCAAAAATGTAAATAAACAAAAAAAAATACATGGCGTATGCTTCCCGCACAAAAACAATCGCATCACAACCTGAGTGTTATATTTTATTTAAAATTCGTTTATTATTTAAACATTAAATTCATGGCGAGTGCTCAAAACCCCAATGCTACGATGGTCCTTTTAGTCAACATTTTCACTTGTCAACTATTCTAATTAAATCGCTTTCTTTAATTTTAAATCCAGTTTTTTGAGAAATAATATATTTCAGATATTACCGTTTCAGAACTGGAATAAATTCGTTTTTTTTTTTTTGTTAAATGAAAAAACGAAAATGAAAATATCAAAATTGTTGAAAAGGGCGCTTCCCCATTAATTCGCCATCAATTCTGGCTTGAAAGGTTTAATTTACTTTGCTTGTATTGCTGCTAGAGGGCTTCTTGCAATAACTACTATAAACTACAAATAAAATATATGTAAAAAGAAAATTGAATGCAACGATACCATGAATTTACATGAATGAACTGCATTTAAAAAGACAATAACAATTAACATTCATTCCACTTGATTGAGTTTTAATTTTTTTTTCATTGCTAAGAAATAAAGACCTATTTGTGTATTAATTATAAATTCGACAGAAGAACATGTAGAGTGTGAATGGTGTCAATATAGCCTAGGCAATTGGTAGGAATCGGTTTGGGCAATTCAAATGTCATACTTCTACTGTTCCTCGTCGCCCATTTCATGTCCGTAATCACTGCGACTGATTACATTGTTGCAAACGGCAATTTAATAAAATCAAACGTTCGCAGGCTGAGCGTTCGCGAGGCCGCGGCCTCATTGCCGTCACATCCGGCAACGATGTATGAAATAATCTAGTTTTTCCATGTTTAGAGACGCGTCTGCGGCGAGTCGGAGCATTCAAAGTATGCGTACGCGCCGGTTGCAGTACGTCCGGAATGATAATTTGCTGAGAGATCCGATCGCGAGCTACGAATCGCCCGGATTACGGCGGGTACGGGATATAAAAATCGCTCCGGATAGGGACTGGAATATTTCTATGGAGGCCGAAAATAGAGACCAACTCGGCACTTACCAAATCAATTTGCGACTTTTTTACAGATGTCACATTCTGGGACTCTTTTTTATAATTGGAAGTCAAAGATTCAAATCCAATTCAATTCATGAAAGTTAGCAATTCGCACTGCGACCCCCAGGATGTCCCTTACTCTCTTCTGAGCTGTAGAGCTTTATCTAGGTCTTTTTGCTGTGATTAAGGCCCACAGCTTCGATAGCGGCTCCCTCGGTGCCTCCTCTACAATGCCCTTCGCACGTGTTTGTTTCCTTATCTTCTTAGCAGAATTTGCAATCAGTGCTTTCTTCCACTCTCATTAGGCTTAGATGCCTCTAAGTCGGCAGTGGCCCGTCTTTTAGCAGGTCTACCACCAACCACACCAAAACAGAGACAAAAATTTTAAACAATTTTTGACATACATTTTAGGACATTAATGTTGTTATTAGTAAAAGTAGTATCGTCTACATATAAAGTCATTTATAAATGTGAATAAAATGGGAGCAAGTACGCATCCCTGAGGGACTAGATGATTCACTTATTTACTATCAGAATTTCACTGACGTTTGGATCTACGAGATATGATTGAAAAAGTTTAAGTACATGTCGCCTCAAGTCATAAAAACATTCTAGCCGGTATAGTAGAAGTCTATGATGAGCGATGGACCCTCTGGCGCCCCCCTGAACTCCCTCAACAACGCGGTCAAGTTGAATTAAAGTTATAGCATGGTGGACAGGCCAGGCCTAAAGCCCAACTTTTTGGGGTCAAGAATATTATTAGATTAAAGGCACGGAACTTCAGAACTAGTTCACACACAATTTTCTAACAATGGGAATTATTGAGATAGTGCCATAGTTATTTACATCCTCTATGTCACACTTCTTAAAGATGAGCACCACGCGGCTGACCTTTGAAGTGTCCTGAAAGTCCCCTTCAAAAACGGTTTTAGCCAATGTCTAAGTCCCATACCCCTTTTCTGTTAGGGGAGTATCTTTTTATTAATACTTTTGGCAAACATGATTGTGCCAAAAATTTGAGCACGAAGTCTCGAAGGTTGGAACTAGGACGCTTTATTCCTAACCTCTTCGATATTTCTCAAAATACTCGATGCTTTTACGTTTTTTAGAACATCGACACGGAACAGTAGTTTAAAAAATATAAATATGCAAAGAACCTGCATCTCGTAGAAGCCTTCCCTTTTATGTTTTCATTACACGCGTATATATTAAATAAAACGGCCGAAACCCATCACGGTTCAATTAACAATGTATATCAGTGTTTACTTAAACCCTCGGCCTAAGAGGGGGAGGATGTTCACCTTTATTTCAGAGAGGCGCGGCTAAGTTGCGAAAAATATCGGAAACGTTGAAGTGCTGATAAACCAGGAATATTTGCAAAACTTTATTTTTCAAGCGAGGTTTACCGGCTTCTTAACTATACAAATATTTACATAGATATTTATCCTATTGTAAACAATATTATAAAATTGTTTCATATATCACAAACAAAGAACACTTACCACTAACAACAACTACTACTACTACTAAAGGTTCGCAAACCGATAAAATGGACGCACAAAATACAGATATAAGTTAATCAGTCAAATGGTGGCTGCTTTTAAAAATGGAACTCCCTCTACTCGAAAAACTCTTGGATTGAATAAACGGCATTATCCAGTAAATATGTTCTATGTGGTGGTCTTCTTCCACTCTAGTCGGGCTTGCATTGTATAAGAATGAACCGCTATAATTAAAAGAAAATCTTTTTAATATGTTTAAAATCTGGTTGTTAATGGTCCATTTATAAGAGGCAAATGACCCCAAGCTAATAATCCGTAGGGCACAAAGGGACAAGAACAGCGAATGATACACTATCCTCACCGTAAATCTTGGCACTTCAATTATTAGTAATCGAATAAGAAATATATTACTACTTAATTGGGATGCATGTTTTTTCCAAGATTGTTCCGAGAGTTCCCAGAGTGCAACCAAGATATTGTGCCAACAATTATGACAGCGCACAGCATTGATTCTGTGCCTATCCCAGCTCTAAAGTCATTCATAAAGGTCAAAAATTAGATAGGCCCAAGGATCGATCCCTGTAGCACACCCAACGTTACTTTTTCGTCTTTATGTTTTGTTTTCATGTTTTACACACATCTTGGCCAACATATGACGTAACAAAAAGAGTCCTAAACTCGTAGATTTGAGATATCAGTCAGTCAACAAATTTGTAATTGGGAAAGGCTGGCACCCGACGGGTCCAACTTTTCGTATGCCGTGACCTATAATTAGTTCAAGCTGTCACGATATAAATAGCCGGCCATTATCGTTTTACTTAAGCCTTTTGTTAGCGTCACAGTTAATACGTATGCGTCGCGAATGGCTACCCCCATGTGCCTAGGTCGGTGCGTAAAAGAAAATGGTCACCAAGTGGTGTTAAAGGTTCGAGTTTCACATAAAAACAACCAAATTTGAAACATTCCATTGTAAGTGTCATCTATTTCTTTGATGCCCTGCATAACCCACTCTTGGACTAACAATTTGTTACTTGGTTCAAAAATGTTATACCGGATGTCAAAGTGCAAGCGAGAAATTTTATTGGATCCAGAAAGAAGTCCAGAAGATCCAGAAAGTAATTTAAAAAATGTAGTACAACTCTTTAACGCTATCTACAAATCCGGAAACCTACCAAAAGACTGACGAAAATCGACATTTATACCTATCCCAAAAAAATCTGAAGCTAGAAGATGCGACGAGTTTCGTTTAATTAGCCTAATGATTCAAACTTTGAAATTGTTCCTGAAGGTAATACACAACCGAATTCGACAAAAATGTCAACAAGATATAAGCAACAAATGGAATTTCGTGGGGTACTAGGAGACCAGAGAAGCCTTGTTTGCACTGTCAGTACTTCTGCAGAAGTGTAGAGACCAGAGGAAGGAAGTGTACATGTGTTTCACAGATTACACAAAAGCTTTTGACTGCGTCAAACAAACGAAATTTTTGAGCATTCTTAAAAGTAGACTCCCAAGATTTTAAAATTATCCAGAAGCTGTATGAAAAGTAAGTAGCGTCAGTAAGTCTGGAAAGGCTCTGAAACAACAACGACACACATAAAACATGGAGTTAGACAAGGATGTGTGTGCTGAGTCCTATGCTTTTCAATATGTACTCAGAGTTGATATTTCAAAGTGCCCTCGAGGGAGTATAAAGGTAAAACGTAGATTGTTGAACAACTTGAAGTATCCACCGTAAGCAACTCGATGGACACGAACATAACTGTAGATGGAACACCAATTGCATACTTGGGCAGTGAAGACCTAGATCCCGATGTAAAAGTAGGAGCATGTGTCGAAATGGCAAGAACAAATTTCCTAAAGATGCGAAGCCTTCTCTGCGACAACAGTCTAAACATTCACACAGGACATCACTTCGTCAAATGCTGCTTGTACTCCACAGTTCCTTACGGTGTTGAGTCATGGACATTAAAGATAAGCACAATGAACAAGCTGAAAGCAGAATGTTCCGGATACCATAGACTGATCGCTTTGGAAGTTCTACATCGAGCGAACAACGAAAGCCAGCTTCTCGATACCATAAAGAACTCATAATGGAAGGTAAGATCGAGGGAAAACGCCACCCCGGACGTCGACAATGCTCTTGACTAAAGAACATCAGAGACTGGACTGGTTTGGACTCACACACATTACTAAGAAAAGCACAAAATAAAGAAGAATTTGCCATAATTGTTGCCGATCTTCATTGAGTGGAGATGGCACTTTAAGAAGAAGTAAATCGGAATGCGGGAATTTATTTTTGGGTTTCCGAACTAGCCACCAGGAGGAGTAACTGCCATCTTGATTTTCAAAACTCGTTTTCTGAAAAACTTTCTGATATTAACGATAGAGTCGAGTAGTACTGCTCATTATAAATTTTTAAGGCATCCTCTAAGTGCTAAGTACACCTATGAATGCGGGATATAAAAAAAATAATTTTGATGATTATGTCGTTTTTTTACCAAAAAAAAACAATTCTGCAAAATGAAACTAAAATGGGCTCTATCGAACTTGTTACGCCCTTATCGAGATGTCCTTTCTTATGTTGCATTTTAAACTTTTATATTGAAACTTTTTGTCTCATCCATATCCTAGGTTTTGCTTCTTTCTTTGCAATCTTCTTAGATACTTTTTTTATAAATTACCTTTCTTATTTAGGATTAGCCATAATAATGTAATTGATTCTTGTAATAGCATAGCTCATTTTAAATAAGAATTGTCTCGATATAAATAAATGCTGCATAATTTATGTTATTCAAATAAATATCATTTTATGAAATATTTTATTCATTTAAAAACGAAAAAAAAAAGAAGATTATCAACAAATTATATGCATTTTATTATTACAAATTAATATTAGAAAAATTATTTCAAAAGTCTGGGAAACACAGTCTTAGGCTAGCAATCGTAAGCATTTTTTTTTAAATAGACGCAACTATTAGTAATATTTATACATCACTGGAAATCTTTATTTAACCCTAAAATATTAAGTAAAAAACTGAAAATTCTAAAACTTTAAACTTGCTAAGTACAAGAATTCTACTGCAGGCATCGTGGTGACGCAGAAAATCGCGTATATAGACAAAACCGTACGTAAAACAAAACATCTTTCGGTATTCAAGCGTCAGCGGGCCGATACATGTGGCCGATAATTCCTGCCCAGATAAAGATCGCTTACAGATGCTGTATCTTTTGTTAATTAATTGATCGTCTCTCCCGACATCGCTACTGTTAATTATGGTCGGAAGGCGCGCGGCGAGGCAGGGGGGCCGTAGGGGCGTACGCGTAAGGAAACTCGCGACCGGCTACCGTTCGAACGCGGCCAGACTGTTTTCCCTGCAGTCTAAGCGGTGGTTATTGCTTCTGCACGGTTTTAAGTTTCGACTGACTGACCGGCCAGTGAGCGGTGCTTCGCTTTTACAGTCAAAAGACGAAATTCATTGATTCAACATTTCAAATTTATTGCGTGTTGGTAACAAACCGTTGGAAATATATACAGCGACGTAAAAAAAAATGTTGAATTTAATCAAACTAATATAGTTTTGTTAGTCAAAGTAAACGGTTCTTTCAAGTAAATATTATTAATAACAAAGGCGGTGTAAAATGAACCCTTCCACATGACCAACTTATTAACATAAAAAGTTGCATAAATGTTACATTAAAATTGATAAGCGCAACCATGAATTTTAATTTTAAACCCCCTCCTCGTTGGCGATCATTCTGGCTATGATAATTTTGTTGGTTGGAGACTTGCTGCTTCGAAGACTTGCCAAGATAGTCTCCTGCGTTCTGGCACTCTTTTAACTGGATTTTTTCCCTGAAGGATACACTGGAGTAATTCATGTCTTCCTTTGTTCTTCATGATGTCATCCAGGTATTGAAATTTGCGGATGTTGCCTATTTCCATGGAGATTTCCATTCTCCCCAACACTTCATTAGTAACTTTCTGGGTCCATGGTATATTAAGATTCTCTTGTGCAGCCAGCATTGGGCATGGTTTCCTGTTTTAAGGGTCATGACGCCACACCGTACAGAAGAACCGAGTATAAGTAACACTTTAGGAGTCTTTTCTTTATTTCCAGTGATCGGTTGTGGCTTTTGAATACTTGATCCATAGCTAAGAAAGCACGACTCATTAATTATAGTTCCTAGATAATTATATTGTGAGACTTTTTGTTTGGTTTATGTCGATATCTTTCTTACTTATTAAGAATGAGCATCACTTTCATCATTCTTTTGAAACAAAATTATGAACTATTACAGAAGAAAGTTAAAAAACAGAAACGGGGTAAAACAAAGAAAAAGAATACTCACTCGGTTATACACTGTCCAATTATTAATTCACACTATATGCTTACGTAGTTTTGTTTTAATGTTTGGTTATACTTTATGTATTCAGTTGTTGATATGGATATCACTAAAATAAATTTCTTCTCCCTCTGACCAGTCAATTGACCAAAATAATTTTTAAAATACAATTACATAAATTTATATTTATTTATATTTAGTTATTTATATCATGGAGTCGACATTTTTATTGGAATTCCCCGAATCGCTAAATATTTTTATTTATTATAAAATATATTTTATTATTAAATAATGATAGATGAGACTCTACATAACATTTTGATCGAATTTGACTAGTCAACGAAGAAGTGACCAGCCCCAATTCAATTCAAACAACAAGATAACAAAAATTTGCTAAATTCAAATCTTTGCACAACGCTAATAAGACACAACAAATAAGACGCAAGTATCAATATTAACTAACTAACCAAAACTAACCAATGACGATGCTATAAATGTGGTTGGTAAGTTAACACAGAATAAGTTTAGCAATGCCTTTTTAACTTGACAATTCATGTTTGAAACTGGAGAACCAGAATACCCTTAATTGCCGATAAATGTTGTTCAACAAAAACGATTAAGTTAGCAATAACCATTATTAACAGAATCGCTACGTTTTTGACTCTTTTAGGTGAATATTTGTCATCTCTACATAAAAGCCTGATGTTGCCTTTTTCTTGTCGTATGCACCGTTGAATGAAATAATTAGCAAAGAAGTGTTAAATTTAGTTACAAATCGGTTGTTAAACGTCACTGGTCGATGCCTGAAAATGAATTGTTCGTTTTTAAGTTAAAAGGCTAAGTTCGGATAAGACCTTATATCCTATCTTAACCTTCAATTTCCCAAAGACATGTTGGAATATTCCCGTGAGTAAAATACGAAAAAAATCCTGCAAGCATTAGCAAAGTGCTCTAGAATTATCCGGTCCAGTATTGACGTACCATCAAGGATACGCGCTTGAAAAAGGTTCCCAATCGACCCGGACGGAACATAAGAGGCCCCTACCTGTGTGGTTCGAAACCACGATGTACACACGACCGTCTGCCAAAGTTAGCGGTCCTTTGGCGGTACCGTCTCGACGGCCGCGCGGCACGCCGATTAGGTTAGGTACTACCAAAACAGTGGAAAGGACACGACGGACAAAAAATGCGCGACACACAATGCCTCGCCGGTAATTTCGCAAATTCAGATTCTTTAGTGTCTGCTGTTCGGCGCGTCTATATACGGTACGGCCGCCATTAACTGCCACCGAGTCGTACCCGAGAGCGACCGCGAAATATAAAAGACCCCGCGGGATGCTCGTTTTATTATAACCCGATAGGTACTAATTCGACCATTATCGCGTATCGGTACGACCTACGGTGGGAGTACGACCAGCGACTAAAATCGCCCGTAATTTTAATTAAATTTAATTAATTATAATTATATATGGGGCGGCAGTTGCTTACTCACGGGATGAGAAGCTATTGCGGGCAGAAGGAAGACAAGTCTAAACACAATTTCGCTCTTCAGGTCTTTTTTCCAGAAAATAAAGCTTCCTCATGTTCCTATTCCATAGCTAACCTAAATGTCTCAGGGTGTTCAGTTGATTGGTTAAGAAAGAATACAAATCATTTTCTGAAGCCAACATTACCAGCATTTATGACTCAATTAACGTTCAAATAACTGTCACAACTGTACTCATCAAAATGGTGTTCAACTGAATTTTGAGATGGAATTGGCACCGTTATTGTTTAAGCAATTAATTTCCAGGTTGCCTGTGCTTTCCGCGTAGTACAACCCTAAGGCAGCACCAGGTATTTTGACTCCTCCTTCGTTCTAGTTTCCGTATAATAAAAAAAGTGTTCTTCCAAATAAAGGTATTGATCAATAAGTCTATATTCTCCCATAACTTAAGGGTCTCTGATCTTAAGTGCCAATGCATCCTGGATTACATTGATCTATAACATAAGTTTAATAACACGTTTCAGCGCCGTACAAAGCACAAGCTATTGCAGGATCAAAGTTATTGAACTTGTTGGTAAATTTTGTAAATTGGAGAATATTCGCTAGATAATGGGGCTTATTAAGTTCACTTCAATTGTTATTTTAATAAGGGGACAATCTATATAACGATAAATGTGATCTTGTCAAAACGAATTTCTAAAAATTGTATTTTGGTAAAACTATTTGAGGAATTATTTATTTATTACATAAACATTTATAAATCTAAAATAAATATCCCATCGTCACGATTTCATAGAAAAAATAACTCTGCAGACCAAACAAAAAATAGTGGTTGTGACCACCATGTGCGAAGTGATAATGAATACGTATTTTTATTTTTGTAAAATTGATTTAATAAATAACAATTTAAAAGTTTGATAAACTTTTTCAATTTTTTTAGGTTTAAATCTTTAAAAATGTCTTCTCATTAACAGTGCACACAATAGTATTTATACTCTCGGCCGAAAAATTTGGAAACAATAAATCACTATGTAGCATAAACCTTTACCTAGCTAAAATGTGAAAAACATTTATATAAAATAAATTTCACCATTGAAATTATTGTATACAGTTTTAATTTAGAATAATATAACATAGCATTGTTTTTTTGAAAGTATAGATTTTTGTATAAAAGAAGATAACATTTATATCCTGTAGAGGAAATGAAATACTCAATTTACAATACAATATATAATATGTGGCAGTTCAAAAAATTGAAAAAGTTTATCAGGTTTTCGTAACATAGGTGAAACAAAAAAGCTTTTAAATTGTTAAGTATTAAATAAATTTTAATAAATAATGGAATTTCAAGGGAAAGAGACATTAGCAAACCACATGTTTATTCCAGCCTTGGAGAATGACAGAAAAAAATAAAAGATTAACCGAATCAAGCGAAATGGATGCACTTAGATCAGCAAGAATATCAAGATCCAAAAGAATTAGAAATGAAAGTATTCGGGAACAAATGGGACTTCCAGACACAATCATAAATGACATCGAAAGAAAACGTATAAAAAGACAAGGTACGGCCATGTACAGGGTATGAACGACGACAGATTATCTAAACAAACAATGAATTGGATACCGGAAAAAAAGAGGGCGTCCAAAATGAACATGGCACGAAGGAGTCCGCGAAGCGATGAGCTCAAGAAACTTAGAGGATGGCCAATAGAAGGATCGAAGACAATGGAGACTTATATGAGCGCGTTACAAAATAAGATTATATATATATATATATATATATATATATATATATATATATATATATATATATATATATATATATATATATATATATATATATATATATATATATATATATATATATATATATATATATATATATATATATATATATATATATATATATATATATATATATATATATATATATATATATATATATATATATATATATATATATATATATATATAGCAGCAGTGGTTCTCAGTTTCATGCTTTCATTGACAACACACAATACAGCTCTCTCGGCGTCTTCATTTTCTTTTTTCTTTTTGTAATTTCTTACCATTGTGATTCACAACTGTAAAAGAATATAAAATGAACTTACTTATGTAGACGACCAAGAAACTTGTATTTAATTAACTTATATTGGCAATACACTTGCTACAATATACACAACACTATGAAATAGCCAAAACTCGAAAATAATACTTACGTTTTCAGTAATCCGTTTACAATAAAAAATAAAAATGTTTGGTTTCGTGTAAGGATAATCAAAATAAAAATAACGTAATGAAGCAGAATCGAGTCTAATCCTCCCGGTTCGACAACTACGTCTTCACTAACTTATCGTAAACCCAAAAAACATCGCATAATAATACCCTAATTATCTCCTCACCGCAACTTGCCCACCCTGTCCTTTTTGCCTGAGACGCCGATACATTTTACGATCGGCAAAAAAAACAAGGCGGCGCCTCTTTGTTGCGGGGTCTTGTCGGATATGACGTAATAATATAAATATTCCAACACTCGGCCATCCTGACTATTGGTCTGTCCTCAGACCTAATGGTGAAATTTAAACGTAACTTCAATCTTTCAAAACTACAATACCATTCTAGCTTGGTGCCTAGTCTTAATCATTACGTAATAAAAAAAACATAATCAATTGTAGGTAGTAGGGTATCTTAAACATAAGCGACATTCCTTTATAAACAATAAAATAAGCAACATTTGCTTATAGGCAACGTTTGCCAAAACACAAAACACCAGCGACGTTCGCTCATAGGCAACGTTTGCCAAAATACAAAATACGAGCGACGTTCGCTCATAGGCACGTTTGCTAAAATACAAAGCACGAGCGACGTTCGCTCATAGGCACGTTTGCCAAAATACAAAGCACGAGCGACGTTCGCTCATTGGCACGTTTGCCAAAATACAAAACACGAGCGACGTTCGCTCATAGGCACGTTTGCCAAAATACAAAGCACGAGCGACGTTCGCTCATAGGCACGTTTGCCAAAATACAAAGCACGAGCGAAGTTCGCTCATTGGCACGTTTGCCAAAATACAAAGCACGAGCGACGTTCGCTCATAGGCACGTTTGCCAAAATACAAAACACGAGCGACGTTCGCTCAGAGGCACGTTTGCCAAAATACAAAACACGAGCGACGTTCGCTCATTGGCACGTTTGTCAAAATACAAAACACGAGCGACGTTCGCTCAGAGGCACGTTTGCCAAAATACAAAACACGAGCGACGTTCGCTCATTGGCACGTTTGCCAAAATACAAAACACGAGCGACGTTCGCTCAGAGGCACGTTTGCCAAAATACAAAACACGAGCGACGTTCGCTCATTGGCACGTTTGCCAAAATACAAAACACGAGCGACGTTCGCTCATAGGCACGTTTGCCAAAATACAAAGCACGAGCGACGTTCGCTCATAGGCACGTTTGCCAAAATACAAAGCACGAGCGACGTTCGCTCATTGGCACGTTTGCCAAAATACAAAACACGAGCGACGTTCGCTCATTGGCACGTTTGCCAAAATACAAAACACGAGCGACGTTCGCTCAGAGGCACGTTTGCCAAAATACAAAACACGAGCGACGTTCGCTCATTGGCACGTTTGCCAAAATACAAAACACGAGCGACGTTCGCTCATTGGCACGTTTGCCAAAATACAAAACACGAGCGACGTTCGCTCAGAGGCACGTTTGCCAAAATACAAAACACGAGCGACGTTCGCTCATTGGCACGTTTGCCAAAATACAAAACACGAGCGACGTTCGCTCATTGGCACGTTTGCCAAAATACAAAACACGAGCGACGTTCGCTCATAGGCACGTTTGCCAAAATACAAAGCACGAGCGACGTTCGCTCATTGGCACGTTTGCCATTAATCCTCTTCGTTTTGTATACTAATCCACTTTTTAACATGGTCTGCGGCTACAACAGTTCTTCTACGTTTGAACCCCTCTCGTAAGTCTTCAACTTGGTATCTGTCATTAAATAGTACTTTTGTGATGCGAAAAGGGCCTTTGTATTTCGGATGAAGCTTATGACTGGCACCCGTAGTAGGTATACTCGTTATTAATACTCTAACTAGGTCACCGTCGTTGTACCTTTTGGAATCTCGTCGTGTTTTATCATAGCGTTCTTTTTGTTTTTTCTGGTCCCTCGATATGTGATCCGAAATTTTACACCTAAGCTCTTCCAGGTCTAGCCTATCGATTTCGTCTTGGATTTCATTCAGAATTATTGCCTCTGCCGCATGTTTTGAATTAGAGCCAATAAGCGCCTTCATGGGGGTCGAATTAATACCCTTATTAAAACTTGTATTAAGTGCGATTTGCACTTGTTTTATCTATTTGTCCCAATCTCTTTCGTCCTTGCCTGCAGCTGTTGTTGATAGCGCACCCACAATGGTTTTGTTATATCGCTCACATTGGCCATTACTTCTGGGCGAAGCAACGGCATTTAAAACGTGCTTAATCCCATAAGTATTACAAAATGTTCTAAAAGTTCGAGATGTAAAAGCTGTCCCTCTATCGCTTATAATTCTGCTAGGTACTCCAAATAGATATATTAGGTCGGTTAAAACCCTAATAACGTATTTACTTTTTTGATTATGTACTGGTTCGATTACAGTGAATTTAGTAAATGCGTCAACAATCACAAAAATATACTTATTCTTCGTTTTGCTTGTCATAAACGGCCCAACATGATCTACATGTAATGTATGAAAAGGAATCGGATGTTTCTCAATAGGGTTCAATTTACATTCTCGTTTAGAAAACGACTGTTTGTAATACATACAACTTAGACAAGCGTTAACATATTTCGTTACGAATTTCCTCATTTTTGCGAACCAATAGTTTTCACGAATTCTTCGTAACACTTTTTCTACATTAAGATGCCCATAATCATCATGACACAAACGACAAATTTACATACGTGCTGCTCGTGGAACAACCCATGCTTTGGTTCCATTTCCTAATTTTTTGTATAATTTGTTATTCCTTAACTCATACTGCTCAAAGTAAAACTTTGTATCGCTATTTTTTATTTTATCGGCTAAAATGTTTCGGATTCTACAAATCTGTTCATCTTGCATTTGTGCGCCGGTAATCCAGTAAGCTTCTGTCAAGTCTATTTGAAAAACTTCAACTTTAAAATTATTGTTCGATTTGGGGTTTCTGCTAAGAGCGTCAACATGCGTCATCTTTTTGCCGGCCCTGTACTCAATTTCGAAGGTATATTCTTGAATTTGCGGCCACCATCTTCCAATGCGCGGGATCAAATCCTTCTTTGATAAGCTCGTTCGCAAGGCATTACAATCCGTAAACACTTTAAAGTTTATCCCCAATAAATAGACCCGAAAATATTTTAAGGCATAAACTACAGCCATAGTCTCGAGTTCGTATGAGTGGTACTGCCTTTGGTCGCTTGTTGTTTTTTTTTGCTAAAGTAAGAGACAACGTGCGTATTACCCTCAGCATCGTATTGAAGCAATATTGCCCCGACACCGATGGAACATGCGTCTGTGTGAAGTTCGGTTTCTAATTTAGGGTTATATATTGCAAGAATTGGACAAGATATAAGCTTTTGTTGAATTTGGTGAAATGCTTCTTTTTGTGGTACGCTCCATATCCAATTCGCACTTTTGAGAGTTAATTTTGTTAGAGGCTCGACAATCATGGAGAAGTTCTTGACAAATTTTCGAAAATAACTTGCTAATCCAAGAAATTGACGCACTTGCTTAACGTTGGAAGGATAACTCATATCCAATACCGCTTGAATATTCTTCTTACCTGGCCTCACTCCTTCTGCACTGATTTCTCTCCCAAGATATTCTAGAGTAGTTGCAAGAAATACGCACTTACTGATTTTTAAAGTAAAGTTATGTGCACGAAGTTGGATTAACACCTTTTTTAAGCGTTCTAGTCCAAGGCGGACGTTTGAATTTGGTGTTATTCTCATGAAAACTATAAATTTCGGTAGGCATGTTACCCACGGTGTTTAGATACGCATAAAGTGCATTGGCATTCTCATGTTGTGCGGCTCTAACAGTTCGCGATATATTATCGTCTTTAATACCGTCGATTACTGCGTCAATCAAATAAACGTCAGGTATATTTATGTTAAGTGCCCTTAATTTAGACATTTTTTTAAAACAATAATCTCCTATGTTTTGTCCCGGCTTAGTTTCGTAATTAGCAGCGTCCTTTAGTAACTTGGAAAATGGAACAGACTTACGGAAATAGAGGCTCATTGATGTTTTAATTTCAATCCAGCTTGAGTCGTACTCCAAGTTCTCGTCGTACCATTGACGAGCGTTACCTCGTAATCGTCCGGAAATTATTCGAAGAATAGTATCATCGTCCCACTGATAACGTTCTGCCAAACTATCCACTTTACTCAACCAATTATCCACCATCACGTCATCCCGACTTGGGTCAAATTTTGGCACTAAAAGTTCGTCTCCCGCGCGAAAGACCGGCTTACGCCTTTTTAAATCATTTAATTCTTTCCTCAAACGTTTTATTGTCCGTTTTCTCCTCGAGCTATTATCGGAAGAGCTATAACTCGAATTCGAACTGTCACTATCACTTCCCGAAGACGAGGATGAACGTTCTTTCCGTGTATTACGCTTTTCACTTGTAACTGTTTTCGATTTAAATCTTCCCATGACGTACAATAATTTTAACTTGTCCGAGAAGAGAAAAAAAAAAAACGAAAACGATTGTAAGTGATTTTAGTAAAATCCCACCGCTGCTTTGTAAGGATAATCAAAATAAAAATAACGTAATGAAGCAGAATCGAGTCTAATCCTCCCGGTTCGACAACTACGTCTTCACTAACTTATCGTAAACCCAAAAAACATCGCATAATAATACCCTAATTATCTCCTCACCGCAACTTGCCCACCCTGTCCTTTTTGCCTGAGACGCCGATACATTTTACGATCGGCAAAAAAAACAAGGCGGCGCCTCTTTGTTGCGGGGTCTTGTCGGATATGACGTAATAATATAAATATTCCAACATTCGTTTGCGTAAAGTAACCGACAAATTTTATTCTGTCTGACACTGACATTGACGTAAATTGGCAGCTGTTTATCAGCTAGTGTAGTTCGGTGTTACCAGTATTAAAAAGGTATTGGAGGTTAGGAAAGACAAATGATGCGTTCGTAAATCCAATAATTCAAAACAGCCTATGTTCTAAACTGCCCCCTCACCCCCAATGAGTTGCATACATCCATCTCAAAAAACCAGTAGGTAACCATAGCATCAGCCACCATAAAAACGTTTTTTATGACCTTGATGTGGAAAGCGCTATTTTATTGGCCGAGGAGGATAGGGACACGTGCGTGGCGAGTGGTCCACGGAAACAGGAGAACCCTTCGAAACAATGCGTTCGGAAAACGACTTTTTGACGTCGCGAGGTCCGCGGTCGGTCCCGTAGCGTCGGATGAGGCCGTAAATTTTCCGGGGCGACAAGTGGGGGCCATGTTGCCGATGTCGGTCGCGAGATAACACCACCGAACATGCCTCTTTATATTACTACCCAAAGGGACCGCCGCCGAATGATAAATACACTCCGTCTTCCGCGACTGCTTCGCTGAGGCACTTGCTTTCCCGTTCCCACGCGAGCTGGATTAGTCAATGCCGAAGTTTTTCGAACGATTGACGGTTTTAAACGCTTACGCGAGCCCGGGGCTCGACGCGGGGGCCACCTACGTAGAACGAATCGAAAAAGCATATCGGCACCCCATAGGACACATGATATAACCCACAAAATTACTGAAATTTAGTTAATACCGGCGTGGATTAAAGGATTTTAAAGGATTATAAAGAACGTAACTCACAACAACGCATAAAGTATTATTAACTTAAAAAATGTGTCGTACAAGACCTATGCAAAATTACTTGCTGTTTTTCTTTTATTTCAATTTCCATGGCGACGGTGTTTTGTTCTACGTAAATCTTAAAAGTTTTTTGTTATTAGCAACCCGGCTCGAGAAATAAAGCTTCACAATACGGCACAATCGAAAGTGAAGTTTGGACACAAACATTGTACAGGGTGGCCAATACAACGTAACCTTATCCCCGAATATACAGGATGTACAAAAAAAATCTTAAATCCAAAAGTCATCTGGTTTGAAACGAAGTTTTATTTTATTATATTTTTTCATATATATTTTTTCAGTGTTGCCTGGGTAAACAAAACTTAATTTTTTTAAAACTGAACATCTTGCATAGTATTACTCAAGTATCTAGGAAAACTTCATATATACTGTTCTACACCTATGTCTAATGGTTTTTGATATACTTAAGTTTTTATGTCAGTTGTAGACCCAAAGAAATTTTTTTAATTTGGGTTTAATACCTTGTTGACAAGAACCTACTTTAATAGAATTTTTATAATAATAATATATAATTGATTTTAAACGCCAACTTAAGAATAGACATAACAAAGCTTGAAACCCGCATCAAAATCGTCATATAAGAATATTAATTTGTCAATCCTTCAAAAACTAAACATTTTCAGCATAGACAACCTTATACAAACTTAACTTTATTTTTAATGGTAAATAAGTTAAAGTTATGAAATTTGGGGCTTTCAATAAAAAAAAAGATTTTTGGAAGTTTTCTTAATTTAGTATTTAATCAACAAGGTATTAAACGAAAATTAAAAAATAAACATTTATTTTTAGGAAAAACTGGTATTTTTCTTAGGGGCTGCAAAGGACATACTTGAAATAAAAACTCAACTATGTCAAAAACTCTTAGACGTAGGTATAGAACATTAAATATTTAATTTTCCTACACACTTGAGTAGAATCCAAAAATGCAATAAAATACAGGATGTTTCATTTAAAAAAATTAGGTTGTGTTTACCCAAGCAACACTGAGTGCCCTGTATATGCAATACTATATACTACAATACTAAAATAAATCTTCGTTTCAAACCAGGTGATTTCTGTATTTAAGATTTTTTCGTACACTCTTTGTATTCGAGATAAGGTATAGGTTTACGTTATAGTGGTCACCCCGTACACATGCATGATAAAAGGTCATTCATTATAAATGCCCCCCTCCCCCAAAACTTTTTCCTTCAGGTTTAAAAAAACATTTTAATACAAAAGTTGTAGAGTACAACTCAAGTGTTAGGTTTACGTATACAGGGGGATCCAAACAAAATTTTCATAATTTAGAAGGATGCTACTAGTTTTTCTTTAAAATTCTCCGGATTATTCCAAAACTTTTATGCAACGCGTATAGCATTTAAAGGGTTCTCCGAAAAATATGCTACAAATCTTACTAGATAAAATCTACTGATAATGTAAATATTATTCAGTATTTAAAAACATTTTTTGGAGAAAAGAAAAGAAAAAACAATGGTTTTCACAACGAACAGCAATTTTTAAAAATTGCTAATATTTATAACGTAATAAATATAAAACTATTCTGTATATAATGATATAACAATATAATAATTAAACGATATATATCTTCCCCACATTCATAATTCATCATCCTGGCTTGGAATGGTTTGCCTTTTCCTTCTTCTTAAGTATTTATTCCTCTGAATTGTTAAACAAATACGTTTAAATGCCTTTCTATAAACTACAAGCCTATTATTACGGCCATCACCGTGGATTTCGATATATTCGCGTCTTGTCGAAACTGTATTTTTGTTATATATATATATATATATATATATATATATATATATATATATATATATATATATATATATATATATATATATATATATATATATATATATATATATATATATATATATATATATATATGAATATTATGAATATTATGAATTTCAATTTTTTTATTTTTGGAAAACGCCATAATTAAACATTTTTTTCTGTCAAAATTTCTTAATTAAGATGCGTATACTGTCATTGTCATGGCCTAAAATGTTTTTTGGCATTTTCTGTCTTAAAAATCAAAAATAACCATACAAAAGTAAAAGTAGGACGGTTTTACATATAAAACTTCACACCTTCATGTTATAAGTGAAAATTGAAGCTTACGTTTACAAGCTAAAGACAAAAAATACTAGGAAATCAATCTACAAATCGTGTTTTTATCCGAAAAACCAAGTTTCGCCCTACAATCCTCGCCCTAGCCGTTCGCAAAAAAAGCACTTACCTGCCCCACGGCAATCCGTCATGCTACTGGGGTGGGGGGTAGGAATATTGCGGATCGCGTCGTAAAACCCTTTTCCCTCCAAGCGAGAAATTCCGAAAAGCAATAACCGTCAAACTGTCAACGGAGGTCCGGTTCGGCGGACCAATGGAGACGGCGGCGCACGCGGACCACGCCCCCTTCGTCGTCGCCGACCGTCAGAAATAAATAAAACAATTGAATTTACCAGCCCAACGGGCGACAGCCACGAAGGTCGACCTCTGCATTTATAGCGGAGCGAAATGCTTTGTAATTTTTCAACAGCGCCGCACGCTGGTGCAAAATATGGGAATAAAGGACAAAACGACTTGCCTTAAATGATCAAAGTATCAAGGGGTTGCCTTTATTTAATCTTAGATGGAAAAATCTATGCAAGAATTTGGCATACCGTATGGCGATACATAGAATTTTAATAGACAATTTGTAGTTGAAGGTATATTGAACAACCGCGCCTACGAATATATACGGGATGAGTGATGCAGGGTTTTTCAATACTTTAACCAAACTAAAAAATATGTTGGATTTTACTATACTTAAAGGTCCACTTTTTCACCTCTTTATAACACGTATTCATGAGTTTTGGGACATGGATCATACGAAACATCAGCGCAATTCCAGTTGTCAGCGAACCAAAGATTCACGGAGACGTTTTTTATCGACGGTTGAGTACATCCCAGTTTTTATATACATTTCCGAAAGACACACATCTAAGGTTACTATGAAAATTTATTCCGAGTTTTTTATATTATGAGACGGGGCACTTTTCCATATTGTAAATGTTTTTCTTTTGACTTGCTTTTGCTGTTTGCTTTTCCTGTAACTTTAATATTATATGGAAAGAATACATAAAAAAAACTAATTTTAAGAAATACTTTCTTTCATTTTACTAAAATTTGGAAAAAAGAAACCTATTTACCTAATCACTAGAGATAACAGATAGAAAGATTATAGATTATAAAGATTTAAAAAATCAGGTAAGTTGAACACTATTACCTCATAGATCTTTGTGTGTCCCAAGTTTTAAGGCCATGATGGGTAGATCACAAGTAACCTTTTTTCTATTTTATTCGGAGATGAGCAACGCCAGTAGCAATGGTTGGTCTTCTGACTTTCTTACTTCTGTACATTATCTTGGTTGATTATCTTCAACATTTATTTAGTTGAAACTCATCTACTGTTGTCGATAGAGATTATTATTACAATCACAAAGAATTTAGCAAGTTTTAAGTGGGTGAAATTGGTGAAGTAAGTGGTTTGAAGCTCGGTTTCAAGGTAACATTTATTTTTATTGATCTCGCCGTAGTAATTACTAAATATGATTCATACTTGCATAATGCAGTGATACTGCGAAATTCTGTTTAACTTCATGATTGATTTCATGGATTTTGTTGTATAAATAATTAAATTGAAATGATATTTGTATGACATGTTGTAAATTGTCCTGCTTGTGATTAGCCGCAATAAAAATATTCAAGCATCCTCTAGTTAGTATAATGTTGTTTCTAAAAAGAAAAATAATCTAAAACAAAATTTATACATGAAACTAGAGCCCTTCATTAAGAGGACCAAAGATTTGCAACTGCTGACGGGTGTAAAAGTTTATTTATAGATTAACCATAAAAAATCAGAGATTGTGGACAATGTATTAGGCAGCGTATTTCCCGGAAAGTCAGCAAGGCCCGAGAAATCCAGATCAAATGTTACAGTCTTGTACAATTAAACTATAACACGCGACTATATAATTATCATGCCTAAGATATAGATGTAATTTAAAGTCAATTGTAAAAGCAAGAAATACATGAGTTACGAAATTATTTGCGAACAGAAAAAAGATTATTCATTTATCTCAATAGCATTTATCCATTTCTGTCAAGGTTGCGAATTTCATGTAACTTCAGATCAACAAATATACGTATTATGCATTCGGTCTTGTCCAAAGACATGTGGGTCTTGGTTTAAAAGATGAAACAAAAAGTTTGTAAATAACTTACCTTACTCTGGGTGGCATAATCCAGAGCTAACATGCAGTCGTTGTAGCCATTTTCGGTCTTGATGGTGGTAGCCATGGGACCGCAGAGCTGACCCAGCTGCCCGCCCATGGAATCCCGGTACCACGGATACATGTTCATCTGAAAAAGAGTTAGCGGAGAGTGACGTAATATTCGAAAAAAATTAAATTTCGAAGAAGCATTTGAACTACTAGCCTATTAATCGGTTGACATACCGAATTCCTGTTCGTTTTTTTTTTCTTCAGGTTCAAAGTATAGCGTGTTCTATGCGGAACCGTTTTTCCTTGACTAGGAAAAGTAATCAGACTGCGTGCGTTTGAAGCCGTGTCGTCTGAAAATTTATTGCTCGCGAGGCAATTGCCGGTATCGGCCGACATTGTTATTGGCTGTTTTCGCAAAATCGCCATGTTAATTTGCGTCCGCGATAAACGTTTCGAACGTTAATGCGTTCGTTATCGTCGGTTTTTTTAGAAAGTCGGTCATAATCGGGACAGCGACGTCGTGTATATGCTGAAAATATGGACTACGTACGATAAAACCGCCGGCGTGTAGCCTTATTTATGAGCGATGCGCATGTGCTGGACAAGTTTCGATTCTTTTTTCTCCCACTGTGCGACAATTTTTTTCCTTATTGAACCATAGTTTACAATGTCAACTCGTTTTAAAAATTATCAGCACGTCATTTTTTTATCCAAGAAACATATAAATTTTCACCTTGCTCTTACAGAATAAAAGGAAGCTTACGAGAGCCAAATGGAGGCAGCAGATATTTTCTAATGAAAACAAAAACGAAGAGGACTTCTTCTGAGAATTTGGAGAAAATCCTAATTTGAACTTTGGTGTTCATCGAGAAAATAATTATATAAATATCATGCGGTTATGTTTACTTCCGATTTGGTTTAATATTTTATCATTAAATATATTTTATCATCTATTTTTATATTTTTGGTTATTACTTCGATATGCCGAACCTCCGTGGTCAGTCTGGAAATATGCCATATTAGCCCCCATGTCTAAAACACAATCCATACATACAGTGTTTTTATATTTTTGCCATTTTTTTCATTTTTGTAATTACTAACTAACTAACCAAAACTATAAAACCAAGAATTGTTATTGTGACGAGAACAGTCGATACTAGAATATTTCTGGAGATGTCTGAAGTGTGTCCCCGTACATCCAGGTTCGCACTATAACGGCCCGATAGCGGTGAATGAGATCAGATTTTTGACCTCGTGGTCGGCGCACCGCAAATAAACAAGGCGAAAAACGACCACGAAGGCCGAGGAGCGAAAATAAAAAATCGAAAACTACCTGACCCGTTCTCGGCTACTGATGTTCCTACTGCCGCTGTGATGATGATGATGACCACGGTGATGGGCACTCTATATTTTAATGTCGAATATTACGCGGTGGTGCCGCGATTCTCGCGGGAGAGAACAAACAGCACCACGAACAAACTGTTCTGTTCAAAAGATATGTAAATATATGTAAATAGAACTGAAAGAAACAACGAACTTTTCAACAAATATTATTAGTTCTGGAGTTATTTCCAATTTCCAATAAAATAAAATAACGCGTAACTCTTCAGCAAAAACTGCTTAGATTTTACGACCTCTTTTTTATATATACTTCTGTGTTAAGGCTGGTTTTGTATATCCCGAAAATATATTATTTTAGACAAAACTTGGAGGACAAAAATCAACAAAGATCTCGAAAATGTTATATGAATTAAAGATAAATACTAGCATAAACAAGAAAAGAAAAATCAACTCTCAAATCTCGGAAAGTGAAGAAGAAATATACACATTGAAGAGTTGCAGGAATACAATGAACAAATTAACACACATTAATAGAGGCAATGGCTGATGAAGTGAAAAACCAACAAATGAAATTGACCTGGTACTTTCTGTTGCATTCCTGGTCTATCAGACCTGACCTATAGGCTGAATGTAAATTTTTACTTGATGATAAAAGCACTAGATCTTGAAACTCGTTACCAATAGCATTAATAAATTCTAATGATTGTGGATGTGGATGGATTTGAAACGTTTCATTATGTTAATCTTTCAAAGAAACTTCGACAGGCCACCGCAATACTTTTTCCAAAACTTCTGGATTCCTCCAGCGTCGGTTTTTACTGAGTCGAACTTGCTGACGTTTTGGCCAATCATCCTGTTGACTTCTTCAGAGCTTGACTGAAACTGGCTCGTATTTTACTCAGTACCTGGTTACATATTGTTTGAGGAGGGCGGAGCTAAATGAGGGTCATAAACACCATCTCTCGGATTTTTCGTTGGAAGAAGAACTGATTACATTCAATAATACAATAATACGTACATGCATTTACATAACTAAAAGACAGCTCACATTTCAGATGCAACTGTTTACATTAAAAAAGCAATTGAAATTTAACGCATATTCAGTCCCATAGCATAGAGATCGACGAAACCTAACCAGAGGGCGGAGAATCCAGTGGAAATATTCTACTCGGAATAGGCAGCCAATTATACACGTTTGAAATTTCTTCATCTGCGAGATGAATGCAGCAGTTCATGAAACTGGCTACCAATGATATTAATAAACTCTAATGCCTGTCGATAGATTCGAAAAGTCTCAATAACTTATTTTTCTCTTCCACCCACTTACATTTACTTTTGCTTTGGAGCCACTGTTTATTTTGACATTTCAACAGAAGAAGAAAGAAATTAAGGTTAATAAAAAGACAAACTAACTCTTTGGGCGTTCTAAGCATCTTGATCAGTAGCTATGCATTAGCAGCCGACATGACCTAAGCAGAGAGTGGAGAATTACATATCTGAATGTCCCGAAGGTGTCAAGAGGTACGCAGACGGCTCAAAGATTTTGCCAGATTCTGAAGAGCAGCTACAAACATTAATGAGAATTCTAACAAGTTTAAGTACCAGAGTGGGATTGGAGATAAATACTTCAAAGACCCAAACACTTGTTTACAGTCAAAGCGCAGAAGGTCAGAGCATTACCCACATTTCCATCAACAGGAGCTATCCTTCAAATCTATCTAGACAGAGAATTAAATTCTCAGGTAAACGACTCAAAAGATATCAGGAGACGTTTTCAAGTCGTCAGAACAGAATTCATGAGTGTGCGCAAACTCCTCAGCTACCGAAAGATGGACTCCTAAACAAGAAGACAGAAAGAAGTTAAACACATTTCAAATGTGGCTCTGCTGAAAAATGTTACCAGCAAGCTGGATCAGTAAATATATCCGACGCAGAAATTCTAAGATGAACACTAGAGCATACCATCCAACCATCAAAATTAGGAAAATGACTTACCTCGAATATAATATTTACGAATACAATATTTAACTTATAATCGACTGTAACGTAGACGGCAGAAGTCATAATGACAGGGAAAAGAAATCGTCTTTAAGAAATATAGAGACTCACAACCCTCAAAACAGAGAATAATTTGTTATTCGCTTCGCATATATCATTTTCAGTTGGGCCTACGGTTGTGCAGAAAAGCAAAAACAATTTTTATACAATATATCAATTTCAAATTCATCGATCGCCTGTCCCGGTGATGTGCGCGGTACCTGCCCCACCCGTTTAAATGACGTCGGGCCCCCTCGGACAAATGGGACCGCGGTAGCGTGCATATACGCGATCATTATTGCGCCAGTTAGAACAAATTGAACTTACGGCAAATTACAGGCCTGCCGATGCTGTTGCAACTGTATAATGCGCGATTTAAAGCGTATACTTTGGGGCGCTTCCCAAGTCAAACAAGGACGGAGGAGGCATTATAACGAGGCGAATGAGAAAAAATGTTTTATCGGAATATACGTATAATAATGACGTTTGGTGCGAGCAGATCGATACGCATCGCCGAACGATTCGATGGAGATGATCAAACCCAAGGGATGCGATTTTGTTGTTTGGAGTGACTGGTATGGTATGAAGCGCTGTATCATTTAGAGCCATTAAAGAGCGGAGTACTCTAGATAATCACTTCAGTTCCAATTTTATTTGCCACACTTCCGAATTATTGAACCGATGTAAAATCAAACCACTGGCGTAAGTTGTAGAGCTCCAAATGTTCCCTTCCGTTTACTATTAGCTATTAGGAATATCACGAATTTTGTGGTCAAGGTATTTTGTATTCCTTCTCTCAATGGTCAAGGTTACTTCTTTACCTTTGTTTTTTTGAGAATCCGTCGGTATACAATTCGAATGTCTCCAGCTTTTCATTAGTCTTTCTGTCACTGTTGATTGATTGCTTGAATCCTTTTTGAAATGATGGTTGTTCCATGGTATATATGCTATTGAGCCCACGTATTGAATTAACTAACCGTTTATTATCAGCTGACTAGCATCCACATTGATTTAAATAGTGGTGTACCACCTCTGTGAAATCAGTGAAATCTGTTCGGTTGTTGAATTCAACAAACTTACTTGGCATTTTTAAGGTTAGCAGATCTAAGAGTAAGATCAGGTCGTAACAAATACTTTCTCTGCTTCTTTTCTATTTGGCTTAAATTGCATTTCTTTTATGGACACAAAAATTAATACGTGCACTTTTCAATGAAGAAAATTACCTAATTAAAATTGAAGAAAAAGAAAGCAGAAGAAACCAAATATAAAAAAAATCAAATATATTATATTAATATCTCTTTTCAAAATGTATGATACTGAGAATAACACTTTCCGATAAAAAAGGTTTTAAATTATGACGAAAAACAACAATTTTCCAAATAACCTAAAAATTATTTTTCAAAATCCAAATTAAAAATTATTTAGAAATCTGTGACATCTCTATTGAATTCGTGAAATCTGAATTCGGTGAAATCTTCGTGAAATCCGGTTAAAGAAATGGTTTTAACGAGTGGAATCTAACACGCTCTGTGAAATCGGTGAATTCTTTGTTATGTGAGAAATCCGCGAGATCTCAACGCATTCCTAAAATTTGATTAGATTTTCGAGCGATTTCCATTAAATAAAGCGTCTATCTAATTGATACAAAAATTAAAATAAATTTAATAACTATTTGTAGATTTGATTGCAGCCTAACCAATTTGGACAAATATCCATTCCAGGATATCCTCACAAACTATGATGAAGATTTAAGGTAGATGGTTTCTATAAAAAAAAAAACATCTTTTTGGCTTTAATTGTAATTTTTTCTATCAACCTATATTAATAATAATACAAATTCCGAACTAAATGTGTTATACATGGCCTTTTCTATAAAAAAAATTATTAAAGAGATTTATAAATCTTCCCTTTCAGAGCATAACTGAAACATTTTCAGGAATCCAGAAGATGTATTATTAGGTATTACAGTGGCCTCTAGGAGTTTCTTTGAAGAATGAACCTAAAAATTAGTTTTCAAAGTCCAATTTCAAAATCGGTCAAAACTAACATTCCCAAAACATCTATAAAATCGGTAAAATGTATGGTGGAACACCGTGCTATGAGGGTCTTGAAAGAACGGAGCACTTTTGGATATAAATGCTGTATTCCTAGGTTGCTAAATATTAGTCCAATTAAATATAACTTGAATATTAAATATCCCTAATTACTAGGAAAAAATAAGAACTACTTGTTACCCAGGGAGACGACCCACGGGGTGCCATGAAAGACCGTCAATATGTTCAAAAACTTTAAATTCATGCACATCCGATTACATTACCTTTTTTTTTATGCAAGTCGTAGATATATATTTTCCCTAGATATTTGAACGATTGTGAGTAAGTTCTATCGATAATATTATTTTGAGCTAAAAATATTTAATTTTATAATAAAATTGCTTTTTTGATTCGCCATTCAAATTTCCGGTTTTAATTGTTGCTAATCATTATGTTATGATTCTTTGAGACTATCCGACTTGCCCAAAAGTTTCAAAACGTTAATAACAATAATACATTTTCATTCAAGTAATACACAATTTAAAAAAAATAACTTCATTGGAAAAGCAAAGTTCACCTCAATGCTCACTTGGATGCGATGTTCTTTCACCAAAACTATCACCTCACATCAGAATTTCATTACATTCTTTCTGATAATTTATTAAACGTTTCCTATGCCAAAGATTGCAATACACATTTGCCATTAAACGGCCGATGAATTGCAATTTTGGAGACAAAGCACAATAAAGATAAAAGAATGTAAATTTGCATTGGACGGAATAACACATAACAAGTTAAAGAAAACTGAAAAAGACGTTACTTATATTAATTTTTTTTATAAACCGAACCATGGCATAGAGTTATCAAAATGTAGTTGGCTTAAAAAGAGTAAAAAAACAAATAAAAGCTGAAAAATCGAAAAGTCATCAACAGATGACTAGAAGAAGACAGATAGCTTAAGTTCAATGAAAAATATGATGTTATTGTAATGATTGCAGCGAATACTAGAGACCGTGATAACAACTCGGGAGTCGAATATTGTCAAACAAACTGTTTACTTAAATACTCAATAAGCGGGAGAGTTGGCCGAATTGGTCCCGGATTTATCCTAAGGTGCCAAAAATAGTATTTGACCGAGCAGTGAGCCAGAAACCGCCACACCATCGTGGGCAATCTCTGAACTGGAGGTACTAGACTCCAAAACATGTTTTCTATCACTATCATGAAAATTTTTATTGTTAAAGAATGTTTTTTTTATTGTTCCCCTATCTTTTAAACTTTCAAGTATTTATGTAAAAAAATCATAAAAATACTTTAAACTTTTTAAATGCACATGAGTCAGACGCTACAGGGCTTATTTACTTAAATATGTTTTTTTTTTCATCATGTTTCAACCAGAACTCGACAGATAAAAAACAACATTATTCGAATCGAAACTAGTGCCCTTATTATACAATACGAACTTTTTCATTTAAATAAATAGGAACACCGTGTCTTTATCAAATGTAATATTTACAAACTACCTGCTACTATATATATCGAAAAATGACCATAAAACCTTACTTAATGTTGTTGGGAGAATTTAAGTTCAATAAATCTAATTGATCGTTAAGCAATACATTTGAATGTCTCATATTGTTAATCTCTATGGCTTCCAAGAAATTTAATTTTCTACTTTTTGTGGCTGTATGTAAAATATCAAAATTGTTGTCAAAAATGTGTTTTTCCGTGGTTAAGTGTGCAGCATATTTAGAATCGAGAATATTGTTTTTAAACGCTCTTTTATGTTCGTTAATGCGTTTCTTGAAGGATCTACCTGTTTGTCCAATATAAATTTTAGGACAAGATTCCGCATTTCAACCTGTAGACACCTGATTTTTGAGATTTTGGACATTTCGTTTTATTGTTTTTTTAAAAATTTTCCTATTGTGTTGTTAGTTCTGAAAGCTATTTTTAAACCACATTTAGGGTTTTCCTATGTATGTAATTGTTTTAAATTGTTCGTGTTCTGTATTAGGTTTCGGATAAATAGAGTTTACTGTTGTCGGGATTTATTTTTTATTTATAATTTTATTTAAAATGGACGGATTGTAGCCGTTGTTCAGTGCAATTTGTTTAATGATATTAAGTTCTTTGTTGTCATTTTCTGTTGAGAGTGGCGTATTAAGAAGTCTGTATATAAAAGAGTGAAATGCAGCCATTTTATGTGTATAAGGGTGATTTGAGCTGTTATGTATGACTGTGTCCGTATGTGAAGGTTTATGATAAATTGAAAAATCTAATTTGTTTTGCGCTTTCGTAATAGTTAAGTCTAAGACTTAAGAAAATTTTTAAAAAAACAATAAAACGAAATGTCCAAAATCTCAAAAATCAGGTGTCTATAGGTTGAAATGCGGATCTTGTCTCAAAATTTATATTAGACAAACAGGCAGATCATTCAAGAAACACATTAACGAATATAAAAGAGCGTTTAAAAACAATAGTCTAGATTCTAATTATGCTACACACTTAAACACAAAAAGTAGAAAATTAAATTTATTGGAAGCCATGGAGATTAACAAAATGAGACATTCAAATGTATTGCTTAACGATCAATTAGATTTAAATACCTCTCTTTTATGGAACTTAAATTCTCACAACAACATTAATTAAGGTTTTATGGTCATTTTTCGGTATATATAGTAGCAGGTAGTTTGTAAATATTACATTTGATAAAGACACGGTGTTTGTCGAAACAATTGTCATGTAAAAATATATAATTTCGTGAAAATCTGAACTTTTAGTTGTTATTTATTGTGATAAATGGATTTTCATCAAGTAAAAGCCACCTCAGTTCAATTTTTAAAAATTAAAATACTGAACGCCCTGCATCTCCGTGAATGAGTCCAGTACATCCAGTTTACAGATGAAGAATCTGTTACATTATCATTACCCCGTATATTTGACGTTTCGGATCGTCCATGTCCATTACGAGAGACTGGTGTCAGAAATTCTGACTTGCTTTTCAAAAATTCTGGCTTCTCAGAAATTATCTGAATAGTTCTGGTTTTTTTTATTTCAGGTTGTTACTCACAGTATCGAATTCCTGTAAAGACAAGGCGGGCACAAACTTTACAAAATCTCTCGCTACGAATTTGAAATGATTTTTTTTCTTTTTTTAAATTTCCGTTTTAAAATACTAGTATTGCTAAACATGCAAACCGATAATTTTATTTAATTTTTTTAATTCATAAAGGTACCTTTTCGAATTGACACCCATATGAGACACATTCAATTTTTTAACTTTAAATACGCCAAGCAAGTTTTTGTATTCACTAACATTAACTAAAATTAACTAACAATAAAAAAAATTCAAATTAAAGTCATGTACTATATTAGTCAATACATTTTTAACTTTTTAAATAGTTGTTTTAGTCGATCATTCCTCTGAAGCTCCCTAAGAATTTCTTGGTCAAAGCATCGGGCTCCGTGGCGCCCTCACGGAGCGTGTACAAAAAGATACCACGATCTATAGCTCTCCGAAAATCAGTCGTATGCTGCTGTACAGAGTAAGTATATTTTTATGGTACCATATTTTACATTTGGTGAAGTTTAAGCGCTTTCGTATTTTGAAAGATTCGAAAGATCTTACTATATTTTCAAAGAGCCTTTCTGCAATTATACAGGAGGGACGAGAAATACGACATTTCGTGGCAAAACGGGCGAAAGCGGTCTGGACGGTTTAGTAGATATCAACGCTACATGAGCACCCGGATTATGTCTGTGATATCAGCGCTTTGACCCGGATTTTCGACAAACGCGCGTAATACCTCGCAGCGTACGCTCCCCGAAATTTCGTTCATTCACGAATTTTCATTCATATCCCACAAAGGCAGTCCGAAGGGGTTGATTAATCGACCGGTCCAATACACCCATTCCGATTGGGGAATCATTGCATCCGCTATTACGGAGGGCGCGTCCAGGTAAAAATAAAAAATATATACCGAAACAGGAAGTTAATGGTGCGGTATTTGTCGCCATGCATTTGTGACATTTTCCCCGATGCATTTTTCTTTTGTTTATTTATCGGCCCGACCGGACGGACGGCCTTGACTTTTTCTTACGCGCCGTCTAGCGTTATATGCACGGTGCTGGTCAATAAATTAAATTGAACTTGGTCGATCCCAGCCAAGGCGGTTAAGCTTAATAAAACATGTAAACCGTGGAAGTATAATGACTTTCTCTGCGCATTGGCACTCATAATTTCTGGGAAAAACAAAGCCGGGTTAAAAAATAAAACCTATTTATTCGTCTATTTATTTATTGGTTCTTATTATAAACATTATTCATATATTAGACTACTTACAGAAAGAAGAAAGTATATCCATAAAATGAACAATACACTCCAGTCAATAGAGCGATGATAATAACAACGATCTTAATAGACCTTGGTTGTACAGAATGTGTTTAGTTAATCTCTAAAAGTACTAAAACTACCTACCTACCTTAATCGAAATTTCAGTTGTAAGAATCTTTGAAACCGAGTTTGCAACACAGGAAAGCAGATGAACTTCATACATGTCTTGAATTTTAAGTTGTTTTCGTGACTTAATACAGTAATTTCTCCTCCGTTTGATGAAAGAATCACAAATTTAGAGTTAGATTTGACCTCATATCCATTCCCTGAGGGAATCAAGAAGACGTCTCTTGGAGCTATCACTAGAGTTGATGTTGGGCTAAGTATTCTGTCCAGGAGGAAGCACAATTGACCTACTCAGGCTTAACTGCTATGGTGTATCCCGCTTCACGGATAGATGATATGATGATGTGTGTGTAGCATGGTCTCGAGAAGAAACACAACTGGACTGAAGAAGAGATGACTTTCGACTGTGAAAGCTGATTGTGTAGACTAATCTGTTGATAACGGTTGACGGGATATATTGTCGAAGCCCTCATATTTGCATTTTGAATGTTTTGCTAAAGTCAATTAGTACCAAAGCCTCAATTGATGATACTATCACAGAAAATACTTAGTATTGCAGTAGTATTATACAACTGCGTCCATTGCGAAATGTACTCTGATTGCATGACCTCTATAGTATCTAATACCACAACAACTCAGGAACTGCAATACCCGCTAGGAGTGATTATTTGTGTCTTCTAAAAGCGAATTATTGTAACTCAAATATAATTAAAATCTCCCGATATGGCGGTATATTAATCATTAATATTATTTCTAAAATAAAACAAAACTATTAGAAGCAGTGAGTTTCACAAGTATATCACCTTCGTTTTTACCGACCCGCCCTCAAATAGTATATTATGCAACAAGTGCGGTAAACGGCATTTGACTCACGAGTTTATTCGACATGAGCGGAGCCAGTTTTTAATAAACGAGTGAGTTAAAAAGTTTACCAAACGTGTTGCATACTACACTTTTTCTACGACCGTTAGTTTTTGGGTTCATTTTCGAAAAAACAACACGAATACATTCACTGACATGACCGTCAGAATCGACAAACGTCAAAATTCAAAGCGTGAGAAATATCTCCGAAAACATCCGATCGGTGGGTAATTAGGTATTTTACAGACGGTAGTAGGACCTTCATACCTATTGTTGCTATGGAAAACCAGTTACACATTGTGAAAGACCAGTACGAGTTTAATAAGTAGAGGATTGATTCATTAAAGAAGAAGTTTTAAAAGCAACCTGCCTATAAAAACGCCAGTATCCTCGATAAAAGAATAACTGAAAAAAAAGCTTGACGTTGAAACCAATATAATCATTAGCCCTAACATACCTCCACTCGAAAAATGGGATTTAAAAAAAGTGGTAATCGAATCACGCGGATTGCGCACTTGGAGATTTAATTACCTTCAGGAAACTAAAAGGTATATATGTATATGTTCATTTATATACAGATGAATTTTGGTTCAATAGAAACACCATTACAACTGACAACACATTCACACTTCAAATACAAAAATTAAAATTCAGTTACCAGAAACAAACTTTTTTATTCATATGCTTTTAAAAAACAATATGTATGTGCATTGTATACTCACTCAACCCCATAGACCATTTATGGTACCAATCAAATGTATCCGATTATAATAAATGTAGTTGAGAATTTTGAAATCTGCAGGTTTTAACAAAATAACATAGCATAGCAGAGTAACATTGCAATAAATATGAGAATAAATCCTAATGACGACTCTGAAAGTGATGCAAAATGAAATTTTGGATAAAAACGTACTTATTTAGGTAATTATTGATAATTTGTAATGCAATCGTATTTTTATTAGCAGCAACGTGATTTTATTATTATATTTTTAAAACACCTTAAAAGTCCATCCCGCAATATCGACTGGTCAGATATTTTATTGTCGTCGGCATTTTACTTCGATAATGACCGTCAAAAGAGGAGACGATATACTTTGAGACAAGGTATACACCAGACACTCAATGCTATATAGTGAATTCTCAATCGCAATTCTTATCAAATGTGAGATCGAATATCTTACCTTACGTCTTAAGTACACGCATATCCGCACGCTGTTATTAAACATTTAATTATGTTAATTAAAATCCGTATATATAGCAACCTTGATATTTAAGATTTGATTGTATACGCGGTACACGTGGGCATACGGGAAAAATATATTTATTTATTAAGCCATTAATATGGTTTTAATTGTGAACCGCGCCGAGGCACGGACCTAAAAATTGTGGAAAACTTTGCGTTTATAATGTCGTGCGGGCGCATTAAAATCGATATTTCATATTTAAACTGTGCATGCACGCATCACGCTAGTTTTGTTACATTACGGTGTACGAATTACCGTAAAATCGGTTTATAATGGCGGCCGTTATAAACTATTCCGTGCGTATTATAGTATTATAGTTCGTACTTCCTCCTTTCTTTTTCTCAAAATAATAAATCTGAAAATTATAACATAATGACCGATTATTGGATATCTTGTTGATAACGTTAAATATTTGAATTTTAAAAATTACCTTCTTTTTTTTAATATTTTTTTCAAAAACAGTATATGTACATAAAGTATATAAACACATATGTACAGTTAATGAGCCAAATCCGTCTAATGATAAAAAAAACGCAGAATTAGAGCAAATAGTGAAGCAAAAATATAACAGAATTTTCCACTGCAAAAAAAAACTTTGGCTAGTTCCAAATTGCAAATTTCACAAAGTTCTGCCTGTCTTCATCCACCTCAGAAGTGTTTGCGCCAATATTTTTCATTGAATGACTGTTTTAACTCGAAATTTTCAATAGTTTCACTCCAAATGTTTTGCAATCAACCATCGCTTGCGTTAAAATATTGATTGGCTATTTTCAACTTTGCATACATTTTCAAAGCTTTTTGTTTCGACACATGGCCTGATAGTAGAAAATTTCTTTTCACGATTTTTAACATTTCTCAGAGTACGTTTCTGAATTATATTCAAATTTAAATTTTGACTAATAGCTATTGTTTGTTTCAATATTTAATATATACCCATTTGAACATCTAAAATATTCGACTTTTAAATCAGAACACAATACTATTCACTTTAATTCACTTTAGACATTATAGGAGATAAAAGTTACATACTTATAATTATTAAATTTAAGACTTATTCACGCCACTGAATATTAAAGGCTCGATTAAAGGTTGTTCACACCACAGGGTACCAACGCAAATATTTTACTGAAAAAGTTTTGTCTCTATATCAATCAACAACCGACGAGACACCAGATTAAGAAGATTCCCAGAAGAAGTGGTCGTCATAACAATTCGATAAATTATATATTTTTTTAACCGCTCTGTATCAAATTATATTTCACATTACCTAATTAACCAAAACTATACTCTACACTATGGTGCATTAGAAGTAAATACTTCGGTAAAATCACACCCATATTACCGTTCACTCGTTACTATATTTGATTTGACAGGTAAAAGTTACTCGTTTAAATCTACATTTGGAGATATGAATTAATGAATTTTGATTATTACATTAAGAATGAAAAATGTATTGCCATGTGGTTATTTACTAGCAATTTAATTGATTTTTAATACCAAGTATTAATACATGTAAATTTATAACTACTCAAAAGCATTTTTTGCATAAGCCGGAGGTGAAACCCATACCGGACTGATATCAAAAGGTATTTTCCTGAACTGGTCAATATGGATAGTGACATTTATCAAGTTACCAATACTAATACAACAGAAAACGCAGCAATATCTAAACCATTCCTTTTAACGAATGAAGTAATCAAACATGGGAATAATTTTTTTTATAATTTTGGCAACGAATTTCAATTATCTGGATACATTATTTAAATACAAACCTGTATATACGTTAAATCATCTTTTTAAGAGTTGATAATTGCTCTCATTACAGCAACGTATATACCTCGGTATATATGAAGCATCCTTTGAAAAACACGATGTTTTTGATTCAAGTCTGTACTTTATACATAACCAGATTCTCAACTATTGGCTAGATCCAACCAGTAACCGCAAGTGACTTTTTTTGTAACTGTGGATGTAGGTAGTGCAAACGTCAGAGTTTTAGAAGAAAAGTTATTAATCATTACGGCTAATTTAAATCCTTTTCACATTCTGTTATACCTACAAACCTTGTGGCTAAAAGGATGTATTTATTAGTAAATAAACACAAATATGTGGGTATACACAGTAATACTAGAAATTAATATGATAATGTGATGGGCCCATATGGATAAATACCTAATAATACTTATGGTGATTTTTTTAATTTTATTTCTTTCTAATAAAATTAATTTTGTCTTTAGTTTAGAATTATTTCAGCTTAAAAAGCACATTCCGGCTTTGCTTTTATCGATCGATAGCATTATTAATATACAGCAAACACAATCTTTGATTTGCCACTAGGTTCGAAGGAATTTGCCAACCAGTCAAAATGGTCTGTGGTAAATCGTACTCGCTGACGTTTCGATTTATTAACAACCTATCAAGGAGGGATCCAGGAGATTTGTAAATCGTCTTACAGTAGCCCGTGAAAATTTCTTTGACAGTAGAGGGGCGTCGCCAAGTTTAGCAGGGAATTGAACTAAAAGTCATGTTTCTTTCCATGAGTTGAAAATACTTATTTAAAAAAACCTGTTATCTATAAACAATACGATATGTTGCGGGGAATTTTAATCTCTAATTTGCGGTGTAAGCATAAAGATTTCGGTCTGATTTAGACACACTGAATATATAAAGTCTGTTCATAGATATCAGAAAATGACTAACTCATACGAATTAAGGAAAGACCCGGGCAAGCTGTAAGAATGAAATATGGCCGAACAGGTCCGTACTTTGCTTAGAATTTAATTATTTAGGGTTTTGTTAGGAAAGATACTAAAAAATGTTTATTTATTTATGTATGTATTTATGTTTAAATCTAAAATAAAATTACAAATTAGTTTTATTACCTACTTAAATTACTTAAAATTATAATATATCAGCATCACTATCGCTATCATCGCCTGTTATTATTATTTGTTCTATATTATTTGCAATATGGGTATACGATTGTTCTGATTTTTCTATATGTTTAACAGAATTTGCCCAACTTTGTGGAGGGATGTTAGAAACTTCGGTTTCTATAAATTTAAGGACATTGGATTTAACACGGGGAAAAACATTGTGACGACGAACGGGAGATTTCAGTAGGTGCCAAACACACGATTCAACGCACGAAATAAGAATGATTACTAATAAACTTAAACTAACTAGTATACCAAACCAAAAAATATTAAACACAGGTAGGTATAAAAAGATTTTCTATTACGAACCACAATTTTGCCTGAATTTAAATTCCGTAACTTTAGGTAATAATCTTATTGCATTGTATGTTAATGACCACCTTTGGATAATCCCATTCAAAAGCAATTGGTCACTTTCTTATATCTATAAACAGACCATACCTATCTACCTGGACATAAACGACATTATTTAACACTTATTACCCTATGAATAATAAAATGAGTAATAAAAATGCCAATTAAAATCCTAATTGAAGCACGTTTGAAATACGCAATAATAAATATAACCTTCCACAAGACAGCGCAAAATAAAACTCTATAAATAACCTATACTGCCTAAACGTTGGAAACCCCACGCACCGGTAGCACACAATTCCAGAGACTGGGTACAAACAAACAAACCTTGGAAAAGGCCGATCCAAAACGCCAGACGGCGAAAAATCCAAAACGCCTCTCGGGCCTAGTATCTTCTCGCTCCTGACGTTACCACGATATGCACTCGGTTTATTACTACAACAAAAAGCACTGGGCCACTTTTTTCCTCAACTCGTTTTTATTCTCGCACGGAATTCTTCCGTTTTTTCGCTGTTCAAGGTCCGTCGCACAACCGATCTCTGTCACACGACCACGCCAATCAGGGCACGCCGGGATGTCTCGAGTACGACGCGGTGGTACGCAACCGGGGTTACGTCCCGTTTACATAATTTTCGTAAGGGGGAGCCGCGGGGGCGCCGACGTTCGCGCGGGAAACGACATTCCGCAAAAAACTACCACCTCACCGTATAATTTTTTTTCCGAATCGCCGCCGCCGCGGGGTGCACAAAAAATTTTCGTGTTTTTTGTCACGCAGTGCCGACGCAATATGCAGCTACCGATAGCAGTGAACGCGGTCGCCGACTGCCGAAAGCGGCGCGGACGCGAGTATCGCGGTGTTCGGCGCGGCTTCGGGCGTCATCGGCCGCGGGCGCCGCCCTCGGAGGACGGACGGACGACGGTTTTTTCCGCGTGCGACAAAGACGGACTGACGCGCGCTAGTCTTGACCGTTTCGCCGCGTGTGCAAACGAGACGACCGCCGCGAGTGACGGGGAAAAAAGCAATCGCACGCAAGCCAAACGAAAACCGGTTAATTGATGTCGCGTTGTTGTGTTTTCGACGGTTTTTTTTTTGCAGCGCGTATTGTTTCGGGTAAACGAGAGCTTATCGCGCGAAATTTTTAAAACCTCCTTATGGCATTCAAAGAGGTCTAACTAAAAGAGACCGCATAAATCATTCATTATCTTGCCAGTGTTATGATGACAATATATGAATTGCGTAAATATGAATGGTTGCTATGGTAACTGTGATAGGCCAGGGCACTCTGTATAGGCGCGACAGGTACTCTTTATTTCTTGCAAATATACAAAACTCTAATTTTTCTTTATTCAACTAGCAGTATGTTAAAGTGGAATTTCAAAACTGTTTAATGTTCAAAAATTTCCTATTTGCCTATTTTTCATTCCTACAAAATAAATAACTAAAATTTATTTCTTTTAAAAAATGGCAATAATACTACTTAGTTATCCATGGAAATATTAGTCATTCGCCAATGGATTGGTTTCAAGTAACGATACAACTATATTCGTAATTTCTTCCCAGTGCTAAATCTAAAATTAGAAGTAAACAAAATAAAAGTCTAGTCGTTTCTTATGTGGAGTAAAGTTTTCAATTTATCTCTTGGAGCTGAGTGTATTTTTGTAAGTCGATGTAATTGTTGAAGTTTTTATTGTTTAGAATAAAATCATTCAACGCAGTTAAAAAAATCTTAGTGCAGTTTACTAAAATAAAATTAGTCAAAAATATAATACGAAAAAATAAATGCAGATCGACGGAACAACGCAGTTAAAGTCTGTTCATAGATATAAGAAAATGACTAACTGATACGAATTAAGGAAAGACTCGGGCAAGCTGTAAGAACGAAATATGGCCGAACAGGTCCGTACTTTGCTTAGAATTTAATTACTTGGGGTTTTGTTAGGAAAGATACTAAACAATATTTATTTATTTATGTATGTATTTATGTTTAAATCTAAAATAAAATTACAAATTATTTTTATTACCTACTTAAATTACTTAAAATTATTCACATAATATATCAGTATCACTATCGCTATCATCGTCTGTTCTAATTATTATTTGTTCTATATTATTTGCAATATGGATATACGATTTTTCTGCTTTTTCTATGTTTAACACAATTTGAGTGGTAAGGTATGCCTTAAAACTGTATGTCCTAGATTTTTTGCATAATTATCACAGACGTATTCCTTTTTGTAGGTTCAAGCTTTGTAGAATCCCAATTAATTGCTTTTTGGTATAATCTTCGTGAAAATAAATGTCGTTATTTTTGTGTCACATGAGGAAGGGGTTTTAGTCAACTGTCTACTGTGATAACGTGCATTGTCCATTACAATGACGCTATTAGGAGTAATGTTTGGAACTAGTTTGTTTTTAAACTAACTTTCAAATAAATCTGCGGTGGTGTCTTCATGGTAATCCAGAAAAGAATCTTTAATATTTTTCGCAGACAGAGAAAGTCCATTTGGAATCCAACCATCTTTAGAGCCAGCATGCAAATTAGTTATTCTTTTACCTCTTTTTGATGGCGCGTTTGTTTTACACTTATCAGTTGAGCCAACCCAACTCTTTTCCGGGGTATCATAAGTGTCGAACCAGGTTTCATCCAAGTAAACAATTGGCCTTTGTTGTTCTCTGTTTTCTAGATATTCCAGTCACCATTTCCGAATTCTAAGAAGTTCCATTAAAACTGGCCTTTTGTCAATTTTTTTAAATCTAAAATCCATGTGTTGAATACACTTGCATAAGGTAGTTCTGACACATTTAACACCGGTTTCATCTTTTTCAAGCCTTCTAATTAAGATATCTAATGTACACTCGAGAAAATGTCAGTATAACTTCTTTTTTTCCTCGCTGAAATGGGATTATTCACAATTTTCCATACAGTTGATGTTGGAATTTTCGTCAATGTGGCCGTTTCTTCTAAAGATGCTTGCTTGCTGACACCACGTTCAATGAGAGTCAAATAACTTTATATTTATAACTTCCTTAGTCTCGATAGAATAGTGTTTTCTACATTTGCGCGGGAGCATCTCCTGAAATACACTAGACTCGCACATATTTTGCATAATTCGCACACGATTCAACACACGCTGTATTACACACGAAATAAGAATGATTACTAATAAACTAAACTAAGTAGTATACCAAACCAAAGAATATTAAACACAGGTAGGTATAAAATTATTTTCTATTACGGACCACAATTTACCCTGAATTTAAATTCCGAAACTTTAGGAAATAATCTTGTTGCATTGTACGTTAATGACCACCCTTGGATAATCCCATTCAAAAGCAATTGGTCATTTTCTTATATATCTATGAACAGACCATACAACGGTCTACAATGAGGCCGATATGATTCAGAAGTCACAATAAATAAAAAAATGCATAAAAGTAACGGCAACCCTTAAATAGCTAAATGTTTATAAATACTATTACAATTTATGAGTCTTCATAACTCTCAACACTAATTAATATATTCATTAATTTTCATTTCGCTAGATTTGCATAGTATTTTTAATGGTTAGTTATCGGCAGGTAAAACAAAGGTATTAGGTTGGTTATTGGTGTAACCACGCTTTTGCGAGTGGTTCACTAAAAGCTGGTGTTTTATCAAATTGTTTTAGTCGAATTTTGGTTGATAGACCCTCGTGGGTAAGTTTGCTACCATTTTATGGTATTCTAAGTTTAGCGAGACCTTAAATAATTCTTAGGTTTTCTTTTTTTTAATTTCTTCTGTCTTTCTTCTACCCGCCAAACTAAACCAAACTTTCTTTTTCTGATGAACTTTTATTAGTTAACGATATAATCTAGGGGTGCTAATGATCAGCAGGAGGCTACAGTTCCATATTTTATTATTATCCATTCATTAAAATTTAATAAAAAGTGGTGTGTAATAACAATAACAATGGAGACTGCTGCTGCTGCAGATATTTTTATTTACTGTCATGTTAATGACGACCCTTATTAATTTGGATTTCTCTCGCCTGAATGCCGATAAAAGATGTTGCATTTTGATTTTGCGCGCATCTGCGGAATTTTTATTATAATAATTACCTGTAGGTTGCTCCTCCATCTTAAATGGAAACCCAGCTTTTACATATACAAATTCGGAAGTCATTTCAGATTTGCACTGAGTCAATAATCCAGACAAGCTTAATAACAAATATCCTTTGGAATTGTCATTTGTGAGTATTTTTAAAATGCAGGGCACACTTGATTTTTTGATTTTTTGTCAGTTTTATATTGTCCATACCCCAGGCGCGTTTCATCATCGCCTTGACATCGATATATTCACGATTTCGTGAAATACAAATTTTTCACGGACGAACCGGTCGATTATTATCGAATATTTCGCAGCTAATTTTAATATTGTCGCGTGTCGGTTTTTTGTCCGCATTCAATTTCGATAAAGCGGTATTTTTTTTCGCAATAACTCGGCAACTATGCAAAATCGGATAGTTACCTAATCTTTAATTATATTTTCACCGTTATCGATACGCCTGCGCGATAATTGTTAAAACTCTAAAATAGTGGGGATGATTTATGTATAAAATTTGTTTACCCGACAATATTGTCAAAATTGTACAAAATAAGCTAACAAGATTTTCATCGAAAATAATCGTTATTGGCTATAAAATAGTAATGTTTTACTCAAATTATAGCCCTAAATGCGAGTTTAATCCTAGTTTGGTAAATAAAATGTTTTGAACTCGAATTAAAAAAACACGGTTTGCCATGAAAGTAAATCTCTCTTTTGTTAAAATGTAATATTGTTTTATGCAGGTGGACAACCGTTTTGTATATTAAAACGAAAATGGTTCCTTAATCCAATAAATTACTGCTTATTACAAATGACAATAAAAACAGTATTTCTATATATACAACTTCAATTTTACCATTAACTATAAAAAAGAATATACTTATTCTTCTTAATTTTTGGGAGTCGAAATTTACATAAAAAAAGGCGACAGGAAATTTTGCTCAGAGGACTTTGTGTAACAAGCTTCAAAGAACAATTCAATTGATAACTTATCTGTTTAAAAGGACTTATAGAGACATTTAGAAACGTATACATGTTTATAGATTTGAAAAAAGCCTTTGATGGTCTATCCCTCAATAGACTGTGGCCTACATTGTCGAAAAATGCTGTAAATTTCCTCTACGTACAAGCTGTCAAAACTAGCGGCATTGAAAACGAAATTATCAGACAAATTTCCAATATTTAAGGGCCTACGACAACTCTCACCTTGTTCAAGATGTGCCTGAATCCTACACACTACTACAGAATATGAGAATTTCTGTTGGTAAGTGTGTCATCAAATAAGAGTAGAAAATATGGGATCTTGAGTACTTTAACGTTAATCATAACATCAAGAGTAGAAGATGATAGTTCATCAGATACAGGGATTAATATGATTTTTTATAATTTAAATTCTTAAGGCCTTTTTATCAGTATGCTACCAGGACATCTTTTTCAATGTTGTACACAACATTCCCATGTCTAGCGATGAAGTCCACCTTCACCTATCGGGTAACGTAAATTTTCTATCCAAAAGTAATAGTCTGGTATGCAATATCTGAGTTCGGCGTTTGGAGTACTCATTTTTTCCAGGAAGATGAAATATGAAATGATATTTTCATATGCTTAACAATTTTCTGTGTCCAAAAGTTAACAAACTGAACAATAATCAGCGAGATCACCTTTGGTTCCAGCGGGATGGTGTTACATCGCACACCACTCGAGGTTCACTTAATCTTCGTCAAGAAACGTTTTCAAATAATGTGGTGTTTTTGCGGCGTGATCTTGACTGGCCGTTGCGTCCGCCTGATTTGTCTTGCCTTGCGACTGTCTGCTTTAGGGTTACCTCAAAGCAAGAGTTTTTATACATCATCCGCGGGCTTTGGAAGACTTAAAGGCAGCCACAAGAGAAGAAATTGCCTCAATTCCGTTCCTAAATGGCATGAAATGTAGATTTCAAAAATAATACAATGTACAACAACACACAGTGAGGAACATTATCACACTATTGAAAAATTCAAAAATAATGGAAAAAGACAAAAAGAGAATCGACCGTTGATATAAGATCACAGAAAGGAAAAGCGGACCGCAAAGCTGCATCGAAAGAGACAGCTTTAAAATGGTCACATGCAATTGATGGACGTGTTTCAAATGAGAGTAAACTAACCAAAACACGGGATATGGGTTCTACAAAGCAAGTTAAATAATAAAATCGAACGCATCACGAGAATATCACATTTTTATTTTACGTAAAGCAAAAGCCACTTCTTTTTGTAAAACAAAAACGAAATCGACTTTATGGCCAAGGGACCATAGAATCTGGCTACCACATCAATGGAACTAAGTTTGAAGTTCGTGTGGGCGATTAACGGAAAGGGATCATCCGAATGCCAGGGGAAGAATATCGCGCAGACTGTCTCAAGATGTTAAATCCTGCATTTGTAATGGTTTGGAACTGCATGACTTCACAAAAAGTTAATACTGTAAAGTATTTCATCTACCTGAAGTCCTGGTTGAATATACCTTTTTTAAAATGGTCTTCAAGTAGTCCGCACTTATCTGCGATTGAGATGATTCATTCGACCCAAAAAATAAATATGCTATTTGGAAGACCATTTAATATGCTTTAGTACGAGTCTAAACTTATCGATAGTGCTGATCTTTTATATGCGTGGCTACGGTTAAACAAATGAAACGTGTTAGTTATAGTGACAGTATATATATAGTTGTTGTTATAGACTTAAATTAATCGCCTTTGCATCTGGAATTTTCACATAAATTATCGCTTTAATCGAAGCGCCAGCGAGCTGTTGCTCAACAACTAGATATAACACGCGCACCAGTTCAGTATGAAGAGGCGTCCTGGAATAGGCAGATGGCGATTTACAACGGCTCGTAATGAATAATAAGAAACCGTCACCTTAATGCGGTTCAATTGCAACAACAGCTTCAGTAGAAAGAAGACGGAAAACAACAACTGCAATTAATTGGACCAAAATTTACTCGAGCTCATCGGCAAGCACGCCTACGCTTTGCACGGGATCATCTGAATTGGACATTTTACCAATCGGGGGTCTGTTCTGTTCTCAGATGAAACCAGAATATGCCTTTTTGGTAGTGCCCCACGAAAAAAAGTGTACCGAAGATCAGGAGAGCGATTTGCAGATTGCTGCAATGAAGAGCGGTGATTCCTGCATGATATGGCAATTTCGATGGACGCACAAACATTTGAAGGGGCAGCCCCGGTCAAGGGGCAGGAAGTTTTTTAGGTGCTAGGTACATCGAGGATATTTTATCAGATCACGTGGTACCATATGTCGACTGCATTGGAGAAGAATTCATGTTTATGCATGAAAATGCTAGGCCGCACACCGCAAGGATCGTGCAAGATTACATTACAGAAATCGGTTTTCTAGTTATGGAGTGGCCAGCATGCAGTCCCGATCTGAATCCGATGAACATTTAAGGGACGAGCTGAAACGGAGAATGCGAACTTGTCTTCGCAACCCAACATCGATCCCAGAGTTTATTGTTGCAGTAGTGGAATAGTGGCTTAACATTACACAAGAGTCAATAGCGAACTTGATTTGATCTATGCCTAATCGAGTAAGAGATGTTATTAGGGCAAGAGGGGGTTATACCCATTATTAAAAAATGAGTGTTGAGTTGCTAATTGTCGATAACAATATTTGTTTTTAGTGATAAAAAAAGTTAATTTGACACGTGCACTTATTCTACTATGCTAAACCTAAAAAGCAGAAATAAATTTTAATCAATTTAAACTTTTTTATTTTTTTTATTATCGTATTGAAGTTTATTGGGGCAAGAGGGGGTTATAACCATTATTAAAAAATGAGTGTTGAGTTGCTAATTGTTAATAATTATTTTTATTAATAAGAAAAAAAGTTAATTTGACACGTGCAGTTGTTCTACTGTGCTAAACCTAAAAAGCATATTAAATTGTTTTTCAAACAGCATATTTTGAAAGTTTAGTATATAGCAGTTAGTTGTTTTTGTAACAGTTACGTCAAAAAAATAAAAATTTGTTCAGGAATGCATGAATGTATAAATATAGCTCGACGACCTTTTCGGAATGCCGAAAGAACCACAAACATAAGAGACAAAAACGCATCACCCCGCGTTAACCCTCCTACGGAACTGGGGCGTCAGCCGGCGCGGAACCGAATCGAATGGAGATCGACGAACTGTTTTTACGTATACCAGCAGAACGAGCGAACAACCCCGCGACCTACGGCAAGGCCATCGTCGTCTGATACACACCCGGAGCAAAGCAAAAAGGTGCTCTCTCGCGCGCGGTAAAATATGTCGGGAGGTTTTTGCTTCCGCCGTCGGCGAGGAGTCCCGCGTTTTTCTCCTCACTTTTTACCACTCGCCGGGAATCCCCTGGCACGCGTTGCTCCGCAAGAAACAAAAATAGAACGTTTTTGCGTCGGCGGAGCTCCTGGTTCGACGATCCCTCAGCAATTTCCCGCCCGCGCGGTGACTTTAGAAGCGCCAACCGATCTATGGTAATAACAACATTAATTAATTACGGTTATTGCCCCTAAACAATACAGTTGCACAAGAAATTCACTATTCACTATTCCTGCTTTATCGTAAAGGTAACGGAAGACCGAATTCATATTTACACTTTTCCCCCCAAATCAATACAGATCTCGCAGAGCCTATGACTGCTGCAAAGCCTTTTCTAAAGTTACAAGAGACATCTTTCGCTCTCTTGACACGAACATAAGATATTTGGTTCAATTACTTTTGTCAACAGGATGTTCTTCTTGACAACAAAATATCAGATATTTGTTATGTGGTTATTTCTCAAGAAAGTCGGAAATCACATGCTGTTTTTAATGAGAACCTTGAAACGTTTTCTATGGTAGCAAGATACTACCAATTACAAATTAACCATTCAGTAGGGTCTTTCCAAAATTATTCAAATAATCTGGGCCTTACAATATCAACAATAGATCACAATTTACTGAACATGTTACCAGCTGGATCTGTTTGGGCTATTGCAACTTAAAAATGCTGTATTTATAAGCCAAATGGAGCATGACGGATGACCGATTCCCATATTGGTGACAGGTAAGGACCTGAGTCACGGTTAAGATTGTTTGGTTTTTTAGAGATTTCTCTGGATTCTCCCATTTTTCTTTGGTAGAAGAATAAGGTTTCAACTGTCGATGAGTTTATTTGGCGTAGTCATGGTGTTTTTGCGATTTTTGTTTTTTAATTTCTTCTTCTACTAACTCATGACTCTAAATATATGCGTTCTTATCTAGACTGCCAAGAACTTCAGGATGAATTAAACATATTTATATTGGAGTGCAATACCCACGACGCACCAAGTGCAAAGTCATAATGTTTAGTGGCGGCGTTCTCATATTATTTTCTACTATTCTTTAAATAAAGACTTTTTGCAGCCTGTGTAGTCTATGAAGTGTGAACTATCCTTTGTATAACCACTTCAGTAATTCAGTAACTGTCTCTTATGATATAGAGATGTCTCTTTCGCTCAGACAGTAAAATATCTTTATGGGTTATCTACTTGTCAGAAGCCAACTCCAATATAAATCTTCTGGCTGGAGCGTTGTACTTTTCACATAAATCGAATTAAGCTCATGCAGAGAAAGTTTCTCCATCGCTTATTTAGGCGTGGCCGTTGTTACCCTTTTCTGCTCTTCTGACTAATACGATTGTAACCTTAAAGATTGGTTTACATGCTTCTGTCATCATACAAACTATAGGGCTAGTACCTCACGCCTTGCTAGTTAGTTTAGTGATCTGTTCTGTTCTGTTCGTGCAACAGCTGAATGAAATATTGTAACTATGTTGCATCTGCTTTCCTTTCATTTTATTTCGGCTGTGGAGGATTTAGTTTGGCATAAGTATCTTCTGGTTGATTACCCATTTGTAATCATTTTAATGTTTAATGGACACATCCGTCCGTCAATAAATAAATGACAAACAACGTCTTGGAGGCTACCGCTGCACCAACAAGTGAATTTGTTGGAGCATATCTGGATAATCTATCGAATTGTTCTATAATTTGTAAAGGCACGTGGTGGAGACACACCTTCTTCGAGCTTCGAGTGTCAAATCTAGGGAGTACATGATGAAATTCCACCTTCGGAGTAAATACATATTTAAGACATGAGCATTTTAAAAAAATGTTTGGTACAGTCTCACGTGTAGTATGAACACCACATAACTGAACAGTACTCAAGCTTGGATTTGGCATAACTGTCAAAAAGAACTTGTACTATACAAACACTAAAGTAAAACTCGTACAAATAGAATTCCCTATCATCAATAAATTCGATAGATCTTTCTTTCTACAAATTTGTAGATTTTAATATTGTCTTTTTTTTTTCATTTCTATCATTAATGACCATGGCGAGTAAAAGGTTCCACGCCCACTTTTGGCTAGTCGCCGGCAACATTTTTATTCATTAAAATTCAAGAATAGTGACCCCGGCATGTGTCGCGTTTCTCTTCGCCCTCTTTGAGATCAGTACACAATATTCCGCCCCCTATACCCGCCGCACAACGTCGAGGAATACCGTAAACCCCGGAGAGCCACGGGAGATCGTCGAGCGTAACGTCCGTCGGCACTGCATTCGGAAACATTCGCCGCGTAGACGGACCAATCGCGGTGCACTCCGGTAACACTTCGGCCCGCAATTGGTCGCCTCGGACACGTAACACCTTGAAAAACGCGCCCCGCCCATCCGGAGAGGCCCCGCAACGTAATGTTTAATGTATTTACACCGGAAAAAAACGTCTTTTGTCCGGGCTCCGCGTGCTGCTATATATCAAAGTTGGCCGCGGCGGATTTGATTGCGTCTGTGTGCTCGGCCGAAGGACGCGTATGATACGTATACATTTTCGCGTCCTACCTATAATGGGTAACCCACAAACGAAAAAGCGCAAATATGAACTTTTCATGGCCTTACAAATTTGAAAAACTCATAGAGTACGAAATTTATAAAATCTTGGCCACTTGTATTGAATTATAGCAAATCGTGAAACTAACGGAAAACCAACACAATCCTCCAGAATCATGCGAATCATCAACAGAGCTACTCACTCGAATGATGTATTTATCTAGTTGTTTTGACATTTTTAGTGAAGTATATATTTTTAAACAAAATGCAAAACCGTTGAGCATAAGAACATATAATGGAACTTTCACGTCATCATTGATAATAGATCTTTAAATCTATCTTCGGCGATTCGAAACTTTATCCATCGTTCTGTCAAAATTTAATTATGGCAATCCTGTCTCTGACTTATTTGTGGGAGTTCGACGTAGACATCATATATGACTCAAATTTTGTGATAACCGCATCGCTTGGTTAAATATGTCAAATAGGAGACATCTCTTTTACACAAAATAGAAACTAATACCAAGTCTCCCCTACCTGTATGGCAACATAGCCTTACCCTTAGACCTTCGACAAGATAGTCACACCAATGCATAGAATTGATTTTTTTAAACATTATTTTACATACCAAATTTGTCAAATCTACAATTCCCTGCCAGATGCAATCAAATTTAGGCCTACTATACCAATTTCCTGTCATAAAAAATATGTATATGTCAAATTCTATTGAAAATACTGTTGCTATATCTCAACCAACAATTTTTTAAACTTTAAGTTTCTTGTATTTAATTTGAAGAAAAACCTTTTATATATGTACTTGACTATTTTCTTTCTTTTTTCTCTCTTAAGACGTAAAAAAAGTATTGTAAGGTTTCTTTTTGATTCTCACTTTTCGGCGTTTTGCAGCATTCTTATTTTTGTACCATTTTTTGCTGGAAATTAAAGGCTTCTTTATTTATTTATTTACTTATTTATCAAGGAAAGAACCGTTTGTGTGAAGAGAAGGGATCTAAACGTACTATAGCCTACTTCTTTCTGGTAACCGGTATATATATATATATATATATATATATATATATATATATATATATATATATATATATATATATATATATATATATATATATATATATATATATATATATATATATATATATATATATATATATATATATATATATATATATATTTATTCAATAGAAAAAATAAGACCCCCTGGGGGTCGCGACCCACAGTTTAAGAAGCCCTGGTTTAAAACATATGTAGATACAGCAAACATGCCTGTTTCGAGGAATGTAGGGATTACAATTAAAGTATGTTTTTTCAAATTGTTTCATAAAGAAATAGTAAATCAAAATTCTGTTCTACGATTTTCCAAAGATTGGATACATTAGAAATGAAAGTTTTCACTATAACTTAAAAAATGTCTCTGTCTATTAAATCTTGAATTTATGGAATTAAAAATGGTCGTTGTACACTCTCCAGCCATTGGATATATTTAAAATACATTGGATTCCAGAGTGGCGTAGCAAATTCCAACACGAGTCTGACAAGACTGTAAAAAAGTATTATTAAAGAGTTTTTATCTTTAAACCCATTAATCACCCGTAGAATAAATCCAAAACTCTTTAGAGCCTTTTGAACAATATTTTCTAAGTGCATCTCAAAAAGAAGCGCCGTATCCAATGTAATACCCAGGTCCTTTACAGAGTTCAAAAAGTTCAGTTTGTAGTTACCTACGTAGAGATCACTTTTAATTTGCAAACGTGGTAATTTTTTTTTAAACAAAATACAGTGACATTTCTCAGGCTTAACAAACAATCGGATCGGAGAACAAAATTTGACAAATCTCTCTGCACCAATACGTAGTCTGCCGCCGAGTCAACCGATTTTTCATTCTCTTTAATATAAAAGCTTGATAATATAAGCTATATAAAAGTGTGGTTCGCCCAAACAAGATGTATTTGGTTCAATCACACATGGGCTTAAATACTTCTTCCAAATCCAAACCATTTCTCGTCCTTCAATAATTAGATTCACCTCCCCTTATTTGTGAAGGTAGGGTTACTTTAAGCTATACATAATACATAATTATTTATACAAGGGTTTGATCGATCTATTTTAAGATTCATCCTCAAATTGAAATTTTCATTGTTTGTTTTGTTCATTTTATGAGCCATTAGCTATCACCATGGTAAAATGTAGCAACGCAATTGCTGGGGTATAAGTAAAATATTCAATAAATGTAGCAAGTTTAAAAGATATTTCATTATTGGTCTTTCAATCAGACCACTCGTATTGAATACTATTTGTTTTAGAGGGATGTTACAGTTTTCGCCCTAAAAGAAACTTAAGGAAAAAGAAGAAAAAAGAAGACATTTTAACGGAAGATAAAAATACGTTTAGTAGGTATTGTTAGTATACGAGTATGTGGCATAGGACTAAATACTACTTTGGTTCTAAATATTTTTTTACCGAAACGAGAATAGCTGTTGTTGAGCCACCCTTAGAATGTTTAATCAGAAATAATGGAATCGCATATTTGCTCTAGCAAAATATGTTATTAGTGTCAATTTAATGGCAGTTTTTGCAACAACTTTGAAAGTTGGGTCAGTTGCGTCCAATATCTTAAGTCTTAGGATCCAAATTACGCTTGATAAATATATTTAAAGCAAACCGGGAAATTCTTTTCACTTATCATTTTTTTTTGCGTAGGGTCATCTTCAGACCGTTATAAATTCGCATTCAGTTTAAAATACACAAATAATAATTTCTAGATCATCTACACATCAAATTAAAAATCATTTAGGTGCTATCGCACCTTTTTAAGTTATACTTCGGGGGTTTTCCTCGCGCATATTATTTCCGAACGCGGACGATGGCTTCGTCGCAACACCCTGTAGATTTGCGGTGATTTATGACAAGTCTCCGCCCAATATTTATGCGGAAAACGGCGAGCGGGCAATAAAAACGGGGGTCCTATTAGCAGTCGTACTTAAATCCCATCCTCTGCGAGTTAGTCATTAACTGTTTTTATGTTCTGGTTCGAATGCGTGATGCGCAAATTGAATCGCGGCAGGTATACCCGAGCTGCCTAATGATACACCTTTTAAATATTAAATACGACCATTGACGTTTGCAGAAGTGTGGACGCTGAAAGCCAGTCGACATTCCTTATTGCATTGGCGACGTCTAAAAAACTGAGCTCTCGACTCGACGAACAGTCCAAGCATGGTAAAAATAATAGAAGAATTTCCCTTTCTTAAAAATTTTTCATTCAAGGATTGGTTACCAATAAAAATTGCCAACAAGTATGGAAAACTCCCTTTTTTTGGTCAAATAATCCAGAAAACTACCCAAGATGTTAAACGGCTACGCTACGCTTAAATCTTGTAGATCAGAGATTCAAATAATGACATTCAAATATAAAACTGACTGACTGAAGAGACACACGAACACGTTGGAGACGTCTATAGGACAGCCCATGTGCGGGAGTAGACAGATGATGATGATCATGACACCAAATAATTGGCAAGCAAAAGCAGAGGATAACAGTATAAACTAAATGTCAAAAAACATATTGATAATTTGAATTAAAGGACATATTGTAGACACTATTTAATGATAAAGATAGATAGATACCTGGATATTTTATTGCCTACATTTCAGCGCGATACAGATACAATGCGCAGGTACCTAAATAAACATTCTTTTAACTAGAATAAAATTAAAACCCAAAGGGATAATTGAATCCACAATATTTAGCTTTATAATTTATAATATTTATAATATAATATTTGTAATATTTTTTTAACAACGATCACGTGCGAACCAAAAATATGGCATACTATGCCAATGCATAGTATTTTATTACCCAAGCCGCTTGACATCGTTCGGTACCCAAGCCGCTTGACATCGTTCGGATACTTTGAAATATTTCTTCTTCTGGTCTATCTCTCATGAACAACTCATTTCAAATACTATTGACTCTAGATGACTCTTAGTTTTCAATTTTTCATTTTTTTCCCTTTTTATTCTAAAATCACTTTCTCCGTTTTTTCTTCGTTCATACTTTTTCCCACAAATCTGGGACAGATGAACCACTTAATAGAGCCAATGTTCAGTCCGATACTGACACCATTAGTGTACGTCAACATAATCTCGAGGAATCACAAAATAAAGATTAGCAAGGATTGGGAATGATGAGTGAGTGATGTGATATATATATATATATATATATATATATATATATATATATATATATATATATATATATATATATATATATATATATATATATATATATATATATATATATCCTAATAACTATCATCGAAATCGATTAACCGAACAAAAAGATGAACATCCAAACCCAACATTCAAATCTGAACGTGCAACCGTCCCAAATAGAACGTCCGTAAAACGTCCTCAGGATATCTGACGGTACATAGAGTATATCCTAGGGTTATATTGTTTCAGCTATACGATGTTACTAATTGGAACGTCCCCAGTATATCAGATACGTATGTCCGTAAGATCTTTGTTAGGACATACTAAGGATATCCAGTTATACTAGTCTTTAGTTGTTAGTCCGACTGTGAGGATATATGATCTTATACATCTTATATACCAGTGGACCAACAGCATTGAAGATGCCAAGTGAGATTTTGGCGGATTCCAGTCGGAGTTCAACAAGCGAACGGATGATATCCCGCAATATAGTGTCATCACATTTTTCCATCCGTGAATCAATACGTGAAAAAAAAAAAAAAATATATATATATATATATATATATATATATATATATATATATATATATATATATATATATATATATATAATAATGTCGTAGACTTCGCCTTCAGAGACTGGATTCAAAAATAATGATTCACGAGGGGATGGAATTTTTCTTAAATGTACATAAGGGTAGTTAGATTTATGAGTGGACGCCATTAGGTCCTTAACTACCTTCGTGAAGAACAGATTGAGTTTATGTGGCGTAATTGATTTGCGTGTAACCCTTGAAGATCGATTATTTTAAAGATTAATTAAAGTGTAACTGCTTTTACTCATGTGGTCGATCTAGATATAAAGTCGGCGTGTGCCTTGGATTTAGTTTCTCTAACAAGTTTTTTGTAATTAGCATTGGCCAGTCTATATTCAGACCGGCAGAATACTCTACACTTAGCTTAAGCATACGATTGATATCTTTTATTTTGGAGGTAACGGTTGAACCAAACTATCAGAGGACGGACGGAATTACCACGCTGAACTTCGAAATGTTTTTTAATATCCGTGGCATAAATGAATCCAGACCATTTTCAAAAAAAGTTTCCCAATTGACAACATTAAAGGACACAGAGAAATGGTCCAGACCCGTCTGAGTAGTTCGTCTAATTTGAGTATGATCTCCAGCTATGATAGAAGCTTCTAAATATAATTTAATAAATATTGCTGAAACAGAGTGGGGACTATATTTACAAGAAAATTGTCAATGCAATTTGACGTATTAGTCACACGGGTATGATGTAGGGAATAAACCGCAGGAGCGAAGTGGATTAGGGACTCAGTAGTTAGAACGTCACACGTTAAGTTAAATTTAATATTAAAATAGCCAGTAATAATAATGTTTCGTTTTTGACAGTAAAGTTCATTTAAAAAAAGCTCTAATCTAGACGTGAACAGATAAGGATCACCGTGGCTTCCCGATCTGTATACGTTGATAAGTACGGTAGACTAACTAGATAGTATTTGTCTGAAATAATGCCGGCATCGAAAACTACTCAATAGTAAGTTATTGACACATAAAGATTTTAAGACCTCATCACAGACGAAGTGTTCGTATAGACAAAGAATATCTATATCTTCATTTATTAAATAACCATTAAACAAGCCAATTTTGCTTTAAAGACTATGTATATTTAAACTCATAAAATACTCGGGCTACCTTTGTTACTCGGTTTTGCGATCCTGAAACGCGTCTACCGAAAAAACGATTCACTAGCACGTCAGTGGACCAGACTAAAGGGTTCAGAATCTTCTCGGACTCGGGATCCAACACCGTATATATTAAAAACAAACCAAAATATACAGGGCGACCATTAAAAAACCTGAGTTTGTTTTACTTCTCGAAAACAGTTAGAGATATCAAGGTAAACAAAAAAGCAAAATGTAGGGTTAGTAGCCAAGTTTTTTTCTAAGTAAATAAATATAACACTCAATTTTCACATATAAGCCTACGTCATATATTTTTTTAATGGAATACCCTCTATAGTATATTTGTGATAGAATATCTTATTCTTTATAATAATAATAATAATAATAATAATAATAATAATACATTTATTGTTATAACCATCAAAGTTACATAGAAATAATTACATAACCAAAGTTAAATAAGTGAAATAATGGTCAACAATAGGCCTTGTTAGCGCAGCCATCTAGAAGTTCTAGATACTGCTCAGGCCTCAATTTAACAGCCAAAAAAATAATAAAATATAATAATAAAAAAATTCATAGAATTTATTTGAAAGCGCCAAGCGTAGATACACATAATTGTAAAGAAAAGAAAAGAGAAGAAATGGAGGGGGAAGGAAAGGAAAGGAAAGGGGCACATGTTTTGTAGAAGAGCTTAATATTAGTGCGTACGTAACAACTGCTTTTTGAAATTATTCCTAAACGTCGAGTTGGACTGATTAATATCAAAATTAGTAATAGAGTTAATGCAAATGGCCATATTATAGGAATATGATCTTTTAAATAATTCTTTGCGGTGACGGGGTATAACTAGTCGGTGTCTTCCACGCAGAATCAAATTGTGTATTGATATGTTAAGAGTAATTTTTCTGTAAAGATAAAAAGGTAATTTTGTTTTAAGGATGTTGAAATAAAGGGAACTCATTCGTAATTTGCATCGAAGGTGCATATTAAGCTAACCCGACGTAGCAAGGTACGGGGAGATATGATCTCTCCTCCTTACCCCATAAATTAGCCTTAGACAGGAGTTTTGAAACTTCTAGACACGGTAACGATCGGACGCATCCAAGCACGGTCCGTATACAGCACTGCAGTGATTAAATTGTGACAGAACAAGTGATTCACACAGCAACTTACGAGTTCCCTGACAAAGTACATGTCTATTGCCACAAATTAATTTTAAATTAGCATAGGCAACCCTTAGTTTATTAGTAATATGTTCTCTGAAACGCAACTGCGAATCAAGAGTGAGACCTAAGCTTTTGCATGGCTCAGAGAGTGGCAATTTTATGTTATTAAGTTTAATTGTTATGTTATACTTTAAATGATTATCATTTCCAAAGAGTATTACTGAAGATTTATTAGGGTTAAGCTTTAGGAGGTGATCTGTTGCAATGTTAAAAAAAATTGATAAATCAGTATCAGTGAGGAAAAAATGAGTAATAAATTTGAGTGTCATCCGCATAAAAATGACAGTTTCATTGGTGGAGGGCTCCAATGAAGTTAAAAGTAAAAATAGTGTACAACAAGGGACCAAGAATGCTGCCCTGTGGAACACCCATGCGAACACCTAGGAACGATGACTGCTGCTGATTGTAGACCACCCGTTGTGTCCGACCTGACAAAAAGGAACACAGAAACTTTCGAGCACCTTCGGAGAAACCAACGTAATGGAGAATGGCCAAGAGAATTGAATGATTTATCATATCAAATGCCTTACTGAAATCCAACAATATTAAAGCCGTTATCTTTCCATCGTCAGTCGCTCTAAAAATGTCATCAGTAATGTCCAGCATGGCACTCTCACAACTGTGATTAGGTCTAAAACCAGACTGTTTCTCTGGTAGAATATGATTAGAATTTAAAAAGTTTACCATTTGATCGTTCATAATTCTTTCAAGTACTTTAGGTAGAACAGGCAATATGCTAATTGACCGCAGGTGACTAAATTCGCTTGGATTGTTTATTTTCGGTAAGGGGATGACTTGTGCCCGTTTCCATGTTGACGGAAAGTACGAATTTAAGATACACTCATTTATTATATGCGTAATGTATGGGGCAATATATGGACATCAAAGAAGTATTAATGATATATTGGCCCGCAGCTTTAGATTTTATATTTTTCAGAATGTTGAGAATCTCATCTTCCGTGGACAATACAAAGTCAAAGTGATCCGTTCTGTCATTTAACCTATTATTATAATAAAAATTCAGTGCCGTGACAGACTGCAACAACAATAATTATTTACAAATTAAAGTAGAACAAAAACACTAAAAATTCAAAGACACTAAAGTAAAAAATTCTTTAACTATTCTAAATTCTGCAGTATGTGACCACCAGTTTCCTGAATACATTTCTCATACACCCTAATTGCATTGCATTTAGTAACGTTTTCGGATTCATTTTTAACTGACTGATCGCCTTTGAAATCCTTTGCCGAAGTTTCACGACATTATTACAAGGAGTGCTGTGCACGTGATTTTTTATGAGTCCCCAAAACAAATAATCCATTATAGTTAAGTCCATAGTTCCGCCTTTCCCTATCCAACCCCTGGGATATTCCATGTTAAGAAAATTTTTAACTTGCACAACATTGTGAGGAGGGGCATCGTCTTGCCGCCATATAATCAGCGCTGACATATTTATGAATGTGCTTCATAGAATCCTAATATATTTGCTTTTTATTTCTTCATTTAAAACATTATGATCCGGGTATTCCTTTTTGGCATTTAATACGTTACCGTTTTTTGCAAATTTCTTTGCCAGCCTTGGAAATATCTGGTTTGAAGGAGCTCGGCGCACTGGATACAGTCTAATATACTGACGACGAGCTGCGGTTGAACTTTTATTATTCAGAAAATATACTTGAAGCATATTGCTCCTTTCACGGATGTTAAATTCGCGAAAAAGCATTTTAACAATAATGACTTGGTCAATTTGTTTACTAATATGTCAAACATAAACATATTTTCATTTGCCGATTTGTCAAAAATGAGTGGACTGAAATATAAAATTAAACACATATAAAATATACAGGGTGTTCCATGTAAAAATATATGATGTAGGGTTATATTGATCGTGTTTTGTGTTGTACGTCACTTGGAAAAAACTTAGCTACTAACCCTACATTTTGTTTTCTTGTTTACCTTGATATCTCTAAAAACAAAAAAGTTACAGCCAATTAAAATGTTATCAAGATAAATTGAATGCATGGTACCATACCGAAGATCAAATATCGGCCACTTTCACGCGAAGGAAAAAAAAATGGAAAAAGTCGGCGACCAATGAGCGCCCGCACTTTAAGTGCATAATTATCCGTATTATGTACGCACGTGGTCGTCGTCGTCGACGACTACAAAAAAAAACCTCAATTATTTCCCCAGTCGAAAGTTAATTTATTTTGCGGTCGCGTTTTTACGTCGGCGCCCCCCACCCCGCGCCATCAATCCTAGGTGTATCGTGATTGCAAATACCGATACGTGTGCCGATCGTATTTTTATCCCGGTAATTATTTTCAAAATTAACGGAAGTGTGACGAGAGGATTTCGAGCGGTCGGCGGAGCGCGGCTTTGTTTGAACAGTAGCGGCCGCGATGGCGGTTTTTGTCGCGTTTTCGACTATACGCGGTTCGAGCGACCAACAACAAATACAATAACAACAAATGTCTTTATTTGATTTGTAAACGGTGTTACAATCTGGTTACATAGGGTCTTACCAAAAAGTCGAGTTTCAATTTACTAAAGATAGTAGAGTTCTCTGCACAATATACCTTTTATGGTTTTGACTTCGGAATGAGTTTAAGAGAAGCTTATTGTAAATCGAAAGGGACCATTGCTTTCAGCTCGTGTACCAAAGCCAGGGTTGTATTTAAGATGTTTGCCGGCAAGAGCTATGCCGTGCGGACTGTTTTATTTCATTTTCATTTCATTAAACTTTTATATTAATTCATATTATTGTGCTTTTTATAAATGTTCCTAAAACAATCCCTAGTTTGCTAAGGCTCGATGACACTACAATTTAAACTACTTCTAGATGAAAACTATCAACCTCTAAAGGTTATCACTTACGTTTATTAATCAACAGTTACAACTACCCGCAGGATAGAGATTGGAAGGCGGTAGTATGTATAAATAAATTAGTAAAAGAGAATCAGAATATCACAAATTATTATCACGAGTGGACACAACCATAGTTATAGCGCAAATTTATTCCACGAACTGGTGTACCCTTGTTGTGCTCAACTCTACGTCCTTACACCCAACCTAAGCGTCTAAGAGGAAACAATAATCAGGAGGATCACGCATGGACTTCCAAGCTGGTCCGTATGATACAACAAAATGGCGCCTTACCTCCACAGCAGATTCCCGAACCGATGGAGACACCGCGAATCAGCAAGACTTTTCAATAAAACTAATGGCCAATTTGAGACGTTATTTAAGCAACTAACATTTCCGGACCATAGTAAATTACGTCTTTTGCCCTCGAGAGGCACTAAGCTGCAATATACAAGCGAAACTTATGGATTTGCCCACTAAATTATCTATTAGGGTCTGTCTTGCTTGTCGAGTTGCTGAACCCTAAAACGATCTCAGCCAGATATGCGCGCTCTTTTTTTGCGAGTGATATTTTATACTTACAGGTAGTCGACCCACTATACTAAGCTAATCCTATTCGAAGTATGGAAAAAGATTATAGTAGTAGAAAAAGAAGAAGAATAAATTGTTTAGAGAAGTCGATTAGTGCCAGAATTAGTTATGATGATGAAACTTTACACAAATCCCTCTGGTTTCGCGAAGTACGGTTCTGGAACGTCATTTTGGAAGTGTGAATCTGTGAAGTGTGAGGGTTACAAAGAGAAACCTAAGCGAGATACGCCTGCTGTTAGAGCTTCATAAAATACCGGACTATATTGTAAAAAAACGGTATATCGTTTGGAGAACTCTATCCCATTCTACCCTGCCTAACCCGATGAAAGAGAAAGAAGATTCAAGATTCAAATTGTGAATGGTAGCAATTGTTCTGTCCGTCACTGTGACGCTGCCGCTATCTCCATAGCTATAAAGCTTTATCTGAGTTCGTCTCTCTGATTAGAGTCCTTACTTCTTGGTGTAGCACTTTGCCTCTGGTTTTTTTGGCAGATGAAATCGTGTGTGGCAGTTTCCTCCTCTTCTTGACAGAATCTGCTGTGTTTAGAAACTCATTTATTACATTCTTTAATTACCTGTAAATACCCATTCATCTTTCAAAACATGGGAATTAACTTGAAAATGAAATGTCAACTGACAACTCTAAGATATTGTTTATGTTCTCAAATGGTATATAAGATGGTAAATCAGAAAATATAAAGACACTTTAACTTCAAAATCATATTTTGGAAAATATAAAAATTTGGATTGCTTCAAAAAAATATATATCAAAATTAGGGCGCGGATACAGTGATTTGATAGACGGGACACGTATATAGAAAAATTTCAAAACTAAAAAAATATATTTTTTAAACTATGATTACGTCCAAATCCGATAGGTGCTAGTTAATATCTATAGTTCCTCTGCGGGATCACCTTTTCCACACTTAAAGTAGACAAATTTCATTATCCCGGCTCAAAAAAGTTACAGAGCAACAAAGAAACGAAAAAAAAAACCCTTGATTGTGTTTTTGAAAGTCCCCGAAAGAAAATCGAACGGTTTTGAGCGGCGGGTACGCGATCAATTTTACCGCTGACCTACATTCATCCCTCGACGCGAAATTCCACCCCCGGCGAGAAGAGAATATCAACCCCGGCGAAACTAATTCCCCGATGCGGGGGAGCGCTGTTCGCGTTGCACTTTTTGCGCCCGTTGCCGCCGCCGCCGCCGGTCTAAGTTTTTGCGGGGGCAGTGTGCCGCCCCCTTTTCCCGCAACCCCGGTCTCCACTGCTAAGCCCTCTTCTCTTCCCCCCTTGCCGCTTGTCGGATCCACAGTTAGCTAGTTTGTCATTCGGCTGGCAGCATCGTCGTTTTCTACCGCCCCCGCCGCCTGCCGAGCACCCTTCGCCATTCTTTGTCTTTTGGGGAGTGTATACCTATATGTACGTATGTGTTCGCGTATCCGCGACCAGTTATTGTTTGGACTTCTTCATTTTAAAGAAATTATCTCTTGTATGGTGTGTGTCAAAGTATATCGTATTGTTTTTTACGGACCCATCCCCTAAAAGTAATTACGACTTTCATAACTATTGTTATTGGGTAAACCCGTCAACCAATAATTTATTCATAGGTAAGCGATAAGACAGGGACTTTTCAGGTAAATGTCGACCACGTGATATCAGGGATAGTGTTGAATAACCCTTTTTACTGCGCGTTTCGAAGAAGCGTAGTATAGCCTTTCATTTGTGATGCTAAACAAATTTGTGAAAAATGTATGTGCATGAATGTTTAATAAGTAATAAGTAATAAGTAATAAGTTATTAAACAAGAAGCTTTAAAAGACACCTGTCCACTTACAAAAATCCCAATATTCGCAATGATGGAATGGTATTGGGTGAAATAGAAAAACAAAGTGATTTTCAATGGTCAAAATAGTTTGAGACACACCATATACAGGATTTTTGGGCTCCTCAACTTGTAAGATTAACTTGTAACATAATAGGTTATTACTTTTACTTTTTACTTTTGTAGAAGCCGGAGCAGTAATTCAATTCTCCATTTTTCATAAGGTTTTATTTAGTTATTAGTTTATTTAAATATCAGATAAAGTTTACCCTTTTTTGCGTGAAAAATCTTTTTTCTTCCCACCTTCTGTAAAATACTTAATTATACACCGATCTGGCGTGCGGAAAGCGTCACTTTACTACGTGAGTTTCTTGTCCCACGGACCCGAGGCCTTTCGGACATTTCTAGGATATTACCGCACGGGTTTGGGTAGAATCGGGTGTGTTCGGAGATTTTACAGCACGGCTTGAATTTTGACGTGTGTCCATTCTGACGGTTATGTTATTCTCGATTTTATTAATTATTAATAAATAATAATAATAATAATAATAATAATATTCAAAATGATTAAGGACTGTGCCTGATATTTTCTGCAGCTGTCTGGATCTTTTCAGCAAAATTTTCCTTATTCTACTTTCAGAGTGTTTGGAACACTCATTCCAAATATATCGGTCTTCATAGCAACAATAATATTTACATTTTCATTCTCAGTAATATGTTAACCTCCATTGCTTTTTTTTTAATAAGCTTTGAGTTCCTAAAAATTTTGAAGTTTTGAATCTAGTGAAGTGAAGTGCTAGGCTAGATTCTGGTGCTTTTCGTGCTGGTTACTTAATTCAATTTAAAAAGGTGCTGATAAACATGGCGCCATGCGAAATGACAAATCAACAAGGATTTTCTATATTTTGCGTATCTCCGCGAACGCAATAGGCTTACGCGCTTCCCTTTGTGTCCTTATGTCTTACGACTTGCGTTGAATAATTAAAAGAGGCTTTAATCTTGCGTATGGTTAGTTTAATCGGATTACCGATCGTTAGGAGCCGCGTTTGCCCAAACGTTTTAACAAACAACTACCCCACATTATAAACAAGGCATTTAAACCCTCATATTTATGAAGTACGCCCCGTATATATACGGCGAAGAGAGAATTCGTGCAGTATCACGGTCCATCTCGCTTCGTGACAAATCTATTTGTTTCACCTGGATGACGTATTAGTTCGGGTTTCGGCTTGAAGCTTTTTTCCCTCTCTGACGATTCCATTCATCCATTTCCCGAGTTATCGCAGTTCATTATACGAACCAACGTCGTTTTTTACGTTATTTTGAGCCACTTATTTTTTATACGTCTATAAAATCTGTCGTCATTCTGAACTTCTTTCCGTTTCCCAACTCTTTATAACCGGGAACATGTGAAGGTGGTGGTAGAGGCAATTGAAACTGAAACTATTTTAGTTAAGCTCTGAAGAAGTCAACTAGATGGAAACGTCAGCTAGTTGGATTCATTCAGGAGAAATCCAGAAAATTGAAAATATCAATTTAGCAGAAAATTAGAATTTGCTTCTGTTGCGTGTTCTCGACATCTTACCCTTCTTCTTCTTGTACCGTCGCTTATCTTCTGAAGTTTGCGACCAATATACCAATCTTTACTCTGGAAACCGCATATCGAAATAGTTCCATCTTCCTTAGATCTTTCAACCAGGCATCTTTTTTCTGCCAGCCATCTATTTTATCCTGCATGATGAGTTGTAGTAGCTTTTTCTTCATTGTGTGTTTGTTCTTCAAAATAGGATCATCAGGAATTTATCCAAATTACCTCCAAGGAACTTCTTTCCGTTTTCCAACTCGTTATAACCCGGAACATGTGAAGCTGTGGTGGTAGAGGCAATTGGCAAAGTATGGCATGGCACACGTCGATAATTGCCGTCTAAAGTCAAGACGATATACTTTGGGATACACCAAACACAGTATATAGACAGTGTATAAAATTTACCTAAATAATCGAGTATTAATTAAGTTTATTTGGTTTTTCTGAAAAGATATTTAATTAACACACAAACATCTGGATATATTATACGATAAATTTTTAACTGAAACTATTTTAGTTAAGCTCTGAAGAAGCCAACTAGATGATTGAGGAAACGTCAGCCAGTTGGATTCATTTAGCAGAAATCCTGAAAATTTGAAAATATCAATTAAACAGAAAATTAGAATTTGCTTCTGTATGCGTGTTCTCGTCGTCTTCCCCTTCTTCTTCTTCTTGTACCGTCGCTTATCTTCTGAAGTTCGCGACCAAAATGCCAATCTTTACTCTGGAAACCGCATTTCGAAATAGTTCCATCTTCCTTAGATCTTTCCACCAGGCATCTTTTTTCTGTCAGCCATCTATTTTATCCTGTATGATTAGCTGTAGTAGCGTTTTCTTCCATGTGTGTTTGTTCTTGAAAATAGGATCATCAGGAATTTATCCAAATGACCTCCAAGAAACTGTTATAATTATAAACATTAGTTTCCCAGTCATTAGGAAGTGTGCCCGAGAAAGGCAAAAATATTTCCCAAAAAAAATAGGGAGTAGAAAAAAATGTTTTTTCTACTCCCGTCTGTAAAATACCTAATTACGCAATTTTGACGTTTGTTAATTCTTAATAAACGAGTGACTTAAAAAGTTTACCAAATGTGTTGCATACTATACTTTTTCTAAGACCGTTATTTTTTGCGTACATTTTCGCAAAACATGAATACATTCACTGACATGACCGTTAAAATTGACAAACGTCAAAATTGAAGCCGTGCGGTAAAATCTCCGAAAACATCCGATGGTAAACGAAACTCGCATGGTAAAGTAACTTTTTCCGCACTTTGGATTGGTGTATAATTAGCTATTTTACAGAAGGGAGTACAAAAATATGTATTTCGCACACTATTTTTCACACGGTGTCATGATAACTTGGGAAAATGAAAAAAGAGTCTTTTCCCTCAATGTTATCATTGTCACTTATTGACGTTTGTGGAAAAAACTATTTTTAGGTTAATCAAAATATGAAAAAAAAGTATTTTTCAAAAATGTCGTTATAATTTGAAACTGTTCATTAAAACTATATCTCATCGCTTCCAAACTAAAGTAATTGGTGTTATTTGGTGTCCGTGTCAGACCCGGGTACACTTGAATCGCGAAAGCGCAATTTTCATTAAAGAAAAAAAATCGCCGAACGCCATTCGAGAAGCATCCCGAGAGCGCATAACGCGACAAGTGTTTTTGAAATTAAAACTGCCGAGCATGTGGTTCGGTTTTTGTCGATCCGGGGACATATGTGTAACGTTTCAGCTTTTTTTCATAAGGCCACTGCACTATAATTTAAACACGCTATGTGTGTGTGTGTATATATGCGCTCGGAAGGGCTCGGCGTTAATGCGCTTTTAAAAATAGAGCTCTGAATATTATGAGACCGGCGACAGGAAAAAAAAAGTTAATCGGCGCTTGAGAACGGTTTTTGTGTGGGACGCGGGCCCAATATTTACTGTTTTTCCGTCGCCAAAGAAACCGCTTCTAAGCTACCTGTTGATGGCTGTAACGATTGGGTGATTGATGCTCCGAGACGTGCTGAAAACTGCGATGGGATCGATAGAATTTCTGTTTCTATGATAAAAAATATTCATTCCGTTTATTTGAAGGTCATTGGCAATGATAAGTGTTGATGAAATGAGATATTATATTTCCGTTGTTTTAATTATTTACTTCCACAATGTGTCATTTCCTGCCCGTAAGGACTTGAAATCATTCTCTATAATGTCGGAATGAATTTGAAATACTTCCCAATTAATATCACTTTGTTTTAAAATTAAAAATAATAAAATGCAATGAAAGCGAAATATTGGTACCACAAGTGAAAAATAAAATAATTGCTCAGTTAACCTGCACAAACTTTTTCATATTCTCTTTATCAATGTAAAACACGCAAAATAAATTAATAGAATGTTACGCCCTCTATATATAACAATCTATTATGTTGTTTTGCTTAGTTTACATTATTACGTTGTATTTAAAAACACAAACACTTATTTTAAAAAGAACACCATATATACATACTGACTAATTTTATTAAAGTAGATGAGTAATTTTTCCCTAACAACGCTCTTAGATTAAATCCAGACAAAACACAGCACCTTGTGTTTTCAACAAATAAGAGCTTGGTGACGGGTGCCAGTTTAAAATTGTTGGGACTTACACTAAACGCTAGTTTGGGCTAGCGTTATCATATTATATCAATTTGGTTGTGTAAAACACTTTCATCTAATATTTCTGTAGTCTTTCATTCAAACTTAACTTATGGTGGTGTCCTGAGGGGTAACTTTATTCCAGCTGATCAGGCTTTCAAACTACAAAAGAAGCATTGTAAACTTGTGTTTCAAATATTGCGGGAAGTTCACAAAGGCAAAGACACGTTCAAGCTGAACTCCTTATATCAATTTAAGTATGCTAAATGCCAAAAAATAGACTTAGCATTTTTGTATGATAAAATACCAACAAATCTTACTACACTGAGTGATAAAAAATCTAAAAGATATGTAGAAAAATTCCTTCAAAAACCCTGTTTCTACTCCGTTCTGTTATTAATACATTATTAATTATATTTTTGATCAAATTTATAACACTGGGGCTTAAAGTAGAAGAATCACTGTCTATGGGTTTTTTAATTGAATATTAATTTAACTGAATTTAACTGAATTTAAAATAAATATTATTTTCTAACAAATATTCCTGGATTTCAGTTTCTGAACTTGATGAGAATGGTGCTTTGCCTAGCAGACGGTTACAATAGCTTGCGTTATACATGACAATAACATTGTTATTGGGAATATTTTTTAAAAGATTGTTTTGAAACTAATTTTCTAGCTACAATCCTTAATATTCTTTCTAGAAAACAGCAAGCAGTTTGGGACAACTCCGTCTTCTGACCCAGCGTGTATTATGGTGATACGTTTTCCTTTATTTGAAGGTGCTTTCGTCTAACAGTTTTGAGTGGAATCAACTCATCCTTTGAATGCAGTGTCGTGTGTATCGACCATGTTTTATTCAAGTAAATTATGGATCTGTTGTCCAATCTATATGTTTTAATTTCTTGAAGGTAATCAAATTTCCAAGTGCTTAATGTGTGTGATTCCGTTACTATATTAATACATTTTGCCTACTTTTAGATTATCCACAGTAGGAACAAGTTCGGTTTGATAAAGACAATATATTTTCCTTCTTATTAGGTCCTGATCACTATTGTCTATACGGTGAGTTTGAAAATCACTACATTTATTCGTTTTCTTCAATTCTCCACTATCAATAATATCCCTTATCGACGATATTGGCGTTTTTGCAAGTGGACAGGTTTCTTTTAAAGCATATTGTTTAATAAGTTCTCTACTGATTAAAGTGTCATACACATTTTTCACAACCTGTTTTGCATTAAGCAACAAATGATTTCGACGCGATATTGTTATATTCTGGTAAAATAACTTTTTCGAAAAGCACAGTAAAAAAGATTAATTCATCACTGCCAGGGATGATCAACACTCAAGAAAAATATCAGAAAGAAACAAACATACCTGGCCTTGTCACTCAAGTAAGAATAAATTTTTTGTTAATGACTTTACCCAATAACAATAGGTAATAGGTAATAGGAAATAGGTTAAAGTTTTATTGGGGAGTGTCCGTCGAAAACCAACACAATGAAGATTGAGGCAGACTATACAATACTACGCCTATTGAATACTGTTAAGACCACCAAGTTTCACAGTTTAATAATGATTTATAACTATCTGGCATTAAGAAACAGATCATAGAACCCTCATTTTCATAAAAAGATGTGAATAAACAAACAAATCATCTCAGCTCGTTCAGCACGCTATTACTGCACGGTCGTTTATACCAATTTAATGGCGACTTAATGTAAAATCGGAAGTATCAAATTACGTCGTGAAAATGACAATTTGATGGGATTAAAATTATATAGATGGCGCGGGACTAATTGGATCACCCATATATTCGCCGTTGATCGTATTCCGGTTGTGATGTTCGAGTGGCAGTAGAGATTAGAGAGATTAATCGGGCTAGTGTGGTCAATCCGCGGGGTCGTATTAAACGGGGGAGGTAGTTGAATAAAAAAAAAGGAATCTCGGGGAGCATATTTGCGCAGCGAGGCCCGGGGGAAAAAAAGCTGACAAATTGGGTCCATTAGTACCCAGTTAGCTTAAAACCTGCAACTCGTCAACGCGAGGAGAACTGGGCAGGCTAATCCTGACTAATACAGGCGCTCTGTCCTGCTTTCCATCGTCGCACCCTCCGGTGCGGGAGCGATGAGGCTCTCCACGACGAAACAAAAGAACAAAGCTGTTTTAATAGCCGGAGCTGTTTTTAAACGGAACTGTAGCCTGCAATAGAAATATTCGACAAAAATTAAATCGGGAAGCATATTCTTGTACTGTTCGGAAGATTCGTCTAAAGTTTTAGTCACGTTTTCAAGCTTAACCGCAACAGCGTTGTCGTCATTTAAATATTATATACAAACATCTGCTACTGATATTATAAAGCAAAGCCTGATTGTGTAGGTATTTATTAACTACTCGAATTTATTGAAATATTATGCATATTTTAATACATGGAGGATGGTTTCATTTACAATTCTGAGGCACTGAAATCACTGAAATTACTAGTTTCTTTTTTAACACTAACAAAAAGTGAAAGAATCTCCTGCGTGTGCATTAATTGTTCCCTGTTGGACCACTCGAGGAATAATATTTTTTAGCCCATTTTGCCACATTTTTATGATTATGACAATCTCTGCCAATATGTCGATTATATATTTCTTTTGTAATTCCCCAAATAAGCAGCAGTTATGAGTTTGTAAAACAAGCTCTGACCCCGCTGATTTCAAATGAACTTGCGATGAAATTTACTTCGTCGGGCATGAAGAAAAATGAGAAATTTTCAAAATTAAAATTGGTCATACTTGGTGAGTAGGTATTGTGTTATTTAATAAATAGGAAGTAAATGTAATATAAAGAAAGTATAAGAAATATAATTTAATAAAATATATATTATGGTGATTGCTTAGTTGATGCTTTTTTTAAGGAGTGATTGCTGGACCGAGTTAAGATAAAACTGACTTTTTTGTAACCTATATACCTATAATATACGTTTTAGATTAATTTTTTTTTTCATTCTAGTTTTATAGTTTTCATTCTAGTTTTTTTCATTCTGTTCGTATCTTATTGCTTAGTTTCTGAACATAAAAATAAAATCCACTTTCTCTTCATGTTTTTTGAGCAGTAAAATTTAGGCATACAAAACTAAACTAATTTTTTATTTTAGAAAGCAATGTTAGAGAAAATCCCCAGAACAAAATTATATTTTTAGTTATATAGTATAGTTAGTACATTTTTTTCTTAAAAACAAAAACAAAGTATCAATTTTAGAAATCACCCTGCATAAAGTACAATTTTCACATTAAAATGGTTGTTGGGTTAATTCATGAAAACGTTTTTCTTATTTTTTAAGGCTTGTTTTCATGGTGATAGTAGGTTCCATCGCGAGCAAAAAAAACTAGGAAAAGTTTTAGGTTGACAAAAAATGCTGAAAATAGGTCTTGACTATCAAACTGAAAAGTCATATTTGTTCTAGTTTTTTTTTGTTCGATAGTAACTACTCTCCTGATAGAGATCTTACCGATGAGAGTTTAGTGAGGTTTGTATTTAATGAAATTAAACACAAAACATGATCGTGGAGATTAGCATCCAAGATCACTTTCATGACAGTACTGTCAGCGTCAAATCAAGCCTTTACTTATAAGGCGGATGTAGGGATTTTTTAAATCTGTTTTTTGAACATATAAGATACCAGTTTCGTTCTTTTTATTTTTTTTATAAAGTACAGATATATAAAACCTGTTTTCCTCAAAACTTACATATTTTCAGATGCTAATAAGGCAAACACATCACAAATATTTAAAAAAATGTGAGAATTCAATAGCTGCTTGGCTGAAAAGAGCTACTTTCACCAAAGAATGACAGAAAACTTGTCAAATATTAGTTATTCTTTTAGAGTTTAGGTCAAGATATAGTTTCTTACTGTATATTTAAGCTACTTTAGGTTAGGTTATTCTATACTTTTGATATATTGTACACCTATAATTCTTTCATATTTACAGTAGAAAAAACTGTGTATAAAACGTGTTTTATTAATGGCATCAATCGGCAGTCCTTCACTTTTACCATCAAAAGCAAAATTAGAGATTAAACATTAATTGGAAAAAACGGGTGCATTTCACATATCGCCTGTTATTCCAGTGATGACATCACCAACCCAATGGGTTAATTCCATCACCCACGAGTAGGGTATAATTTTTGCAGTCGTAAAACCAATTGGACTACTGGACATTACATTTCCAGTATTTCTCATAGGCTGTTGGTCCACTGGTATATAAGATGTATAAGATCATGTATCCTCACAGTCGGATATACTAACGACTAACGACTATTATAACTGGATATGCTTAGTATGTCCTAACAAACATCTTACGGACATGCGTATCTGATATACTGTGGGACGTTCCAATTAGTTACATCGTATAGCTGAAACAATATAACCCTAGGATATACTCTATGTACCGTCAGATATCCTGAGGACGTTTTAAGGACGTTCTATTTGGGACGGTTGCAAGTTCAGATTTGAATGTTGGGTTTTGATGTTCATCTTTTTGTTCGGTTAATCGATTTCGATGATAGCTATTAGGATATATATATATATATATATATATATATATATATATATATATATATATATATATATATATATATATATACACTACACTACAAAACATTACGAGTGTTCGAAGTGTTTTCGGAGCGCGAGCATTGAAGATGCCAAGTGAGATTTTGGCGAAACGTCTGCAGGATTCCAGTCGGATGCAGGATTTGCAGGATTCCAGTCGGAGTTCAACGAACGAACGGATGATATCCCGGAATATAGTGTCATCACATTTTTCCATCCGTGAATCAATACGTGAGAATATATATACATATATATATATATATATATATATATATATATATATATATATATATATATATATATATATATATATATATATATATATATATATATATATATATATATATATATATATATATATATATATATATATATATATATATATATATATATATATATATAAACTTATCACAGATATGACGTATGGCAGTAATATGCAGTGTTATTTATTGGTATATGGTACTTTGGGAAGTAGGTTCAAAATGAGTTTCAGTTTGTTTGTGTACAGGATTGTCAGTATAAAGATTGTAAATTTAAAATATATATGTTGAGAGATTTTTGTTTATACTTGAGACACTTCCAATTTTGATTTTGTTTTTCAAAAGTCATTTCGAAAACAGTGCTATCGACTAGACCATCCCACAAAATGCGCGATGCGGCTATATACTATCGTCGACGACCTCCTTCTGTGCGACCTGTCATTAATCAAGAACAAAAGCACAGTATACACGCGGATAAGTGAACCTCCCCATGATAAGAGGGAGATAATGATGTGAAGTGGGCATCTTAATTCAACGAGAGAAACGTCGGAGACTGTCTCCCTCTTTAGACGCAGATAAACAATCGTAGCCGAGTTCCCTATCTGGCGTTTATTTTTGCACAAACGAATTTAAAAGCATTGTAATAAATTTAATCATACATATGGAAAACTTGACATAATTAGTATATGGGTGCTTAAATTGAGGTGAATGATATACCTCTCTTGGACAAAATAATGCCGCCCCTGGTTAAGAAGAAATTGTGAAAGTGTAATCTTCGTTCCGAAAACACACAAAACAGAAAATCACATTTAATAGAGAAAGCCGAAATTATCTGCTGGCGACTACGATATTTGAAAAGAAAACGCGAATATCTACTAATTTAACTTAAGCTAACAATGATTCACTGGAATAGGGCACGGTACGGTCGGAAAAAAGTAACAACTGGTACAAAAAATGCATTTCTCGGTGGTGGCTTACTAGCACTTCAATCCAAAAGGACTAAACACTGTTATAAAAATTGAAGTTTTTGAAGATTACTTCCAGCAAATGCTACATCTTATACTTCTTCAGTCTGTTATAGTCATGGATAATGTGAGTTGCCATTAATAATTAATAATTAATAATTTTTGATTTCAGACAGATATGCTAGATTTTCAATTTGAATAGAAAAGCATAGAATTGATATGTGGTTTATAGCAAGGCATCGCATCAAAGTGAAGGAAGTTGAAACAATCTTGTGAAAGCGAATAAAAATTTTTATTTTAAAAAATGGCTTAAATTTGGAAATCTGATAAGGTAAAAAACGCTATGAAGCCCTTAATAATTTTTTTGAACTCCAACTGCAACTAAAATATGAATGAAATTGTATTCTGTTCTATAATAATAATATTCACTACTTGATCTGCCCATCGCTTATATCTTATTATCATATGTATTATTTTATCGACGTGTATGTCCTCAGAACTGAAATACAGAAAACTATCATTGCAATTTTTCTGAACTTTACGATATATCTTTTAAGTTGTCCAATCTGTTTAATGATCCTTGTAATTGAAAATTCGAATTTTATTACTCTCTGATATTAAGAAATCTAGTACAGGGATCAACAAACAAACAGAGGGAGAGAATAAGTGACGATTAGAAGAAGGGGAGAGAAAGAGAATCGAACATGATGACCGAAAGAGAAGACAAAATTTTGGGAGTATTGAATGAAAACAGAAGAAAAGAGGTGGGAGGAATGAAAAAAGTGTATAAGAAAAGCGGAAGATAATTTGAGTCAGAGAGGACGGAAAACAACAACTTTCTTGTCGTTTGTTGTTTTATTTTTATTTCGTTATTACTGTTTATACATTTGTTCGTTTGTGAAAATGTGTGATATGGATTATAAGAAGAAGAGAGAAAGAAAAAAGGAATTACAATCGAACATGTTGAGACAGTGTGAGGATCTGGACGAAAGAGAAGACAAATTGTGGGAGTATTGAATGAAAAGGAAAAAGGAGATGTCAGACGAATGACAAAAATCGAGAATAAGAACACAGGCGACAAAAAAAGTTTCTTGTCTTTTGCTGTTTTATTTTGATTTCATTATTATTGTTTACAAATTTGTTAGTTTCATTAAAAGTAAAAACTTGTGATATGGATTACAAGAAGAGGAGAGAAAGAGAAGAGGAATAACTATTGAATATGTTGAGACAGCGCGAGGAGCTGAGCAAAAGGGAAGATGGAAAATATAATATAAGGAATATAAAGAGAAACAGAGAGGTGGAATTGAAGAAAAAGGTGTGCCGAAGAACAGGAAGATAATCTGAGTAGGGAATTATAGGACGAGGAACATAAAACAACATCATTTTTGGCTTTATTGTATTTTTTTCATTAATATTTATAAATTTATTACTTTTCCTTGCAAAGACTCGTAATAAAACGATGCGTTGTCGATACTTCGTTAAGTGGTAAATTAGAGATAAGCCGCCGTCCATCAAAGAGTCCCGTTCATCCGAGTATCCGGGTTGAGATATCCGTTATAATTCACACCTTCGCGAAGGGCGGTGATAAATGTGCCGCCATAAATGTGTTCTCGTTTTACACAGTCCGCGAGTTTCAAACTTATATATTCAAATGCGTCAGAATTACGCGGCATCAATCTGTCACGGCTATAATATATGGGCCGGCTCATTAGATCAAGTCGCGCTAAATTGACGGTTATCTCTCGCGCACGCATGTACATCAAGCCTCATATACGGGGCACCAAAAACGATTATTTGCTTGTTAGCATACAGCGTATTACAGAATTATTAATATTATGTCATTTATAAATTACATAATTTAAAGAGTGAGACCTATGACAAAAGTACTCAACACACCAGCTACAGCACGGTATACAATACTTATGGTGCCACTGGATCTTTAGACATTTGGTCTTCCCTTTAGACCTCCATCGTTTTAAGATGTCCATAAATTTTTATCTTGAACATCCTCACCTTACAGGCCTCTACTATTTCCCCTGGAGATCCGGGGTGTTCATGTTCTTGGCCTTGGTGGACCTAGGGCCATATCTATTTTGACCGCCTGTATACTATCTTTACTTTATCTATGTTTGCTCCTACTCATGGCGTGATATGCTCATTTCTAATTTTGTCAAGTTTTGTTGGACCAGTACTCCTGCAGTACTGCATTTCTGTTGCCCAGTTTCTTCTTGGTCCACTTCAGTGCGCCATATATTAATCATTCGCCCTTTTGGAAAAGTTTTGGTCCCAGCTAGTTTTTTTATTGCTGTTCTTTCTTTGATGATTTGCAATTGAATGCCTTGTTGGCAAACGACTGATTGATGCATACAGACGAGATGGTAAACGATATTTAGCATGTAATATGAGACCCACAATTTTCGTGGAGTTCTTATTTTATTTAAAATATAATTTTTGTTTTCTGTTTTGTTGTTGAAATTATAATTAATATCTTATTGTTTCCCTAGCTTTTTTGCCTGATTTGTGAGAAATCTATCCAGAAAAATCATTTAATTGGTAGAAACCATTTAATGTTTACATACACATTAAAATTGCTAGGGCTTGAAAAATGTAATATGCGATCCTTTTTTTAAGAGTGTCGATATATTTTCGCCAAACAGAAGCCTTGTCCCAGGTTCTTTGTTCGTAACCGTAACTGAAAACCCTTTTGATAAAACTCTGCTGATTGTAGTAGTACTGAAGTTTTCTTTTTTTGATGCAGCTTAATTAAGTTTTAAGTCGAACCCTTGCACAGATAGTATGAAACTAGACCGCGCCATTAAGACAGTCTAAAAAAAACCATTTTTCGTGTTCAAAACATTCGACCTGTCTGAACCTGAGAAATAAATAACGCAAACCCCGCCATAGACGCGTGGGTTTTGTCGATACCCGCGCGGATGCAAATTTTAATTAAGCAGTTTAAGTGTCGAACGAAGCAAGAGAGGCATTTCTCGTACCTGGTTAAGAATTATACACGTACAGACTGATTGGTAGCTTTAATGGCCCGTTCCCACACTCGCATTTGCATCGTACGTGTCGTATATTACGCGCTTTAATCAACCTAGGCTGTTATTAAGGCTAATGAAACGTTTGATGACGGTTTAGGCTAAGGATGCCTACTTTGCGCTGCGCTCGAATATCCGCGGGGGTCTGGACGGATGATCTGAGCGCCTGTTGTTTATTTATTTACCGAAATACTTTACATTCACTAAAATAATTACTAATAATTATTAATCAATCTCATTAAGCACTACCTAAATAGATATTTTTTAGTATTCTAAAATTAATTTCTAGTGCACTTCTGGACTCCTCCTGCGTCGGTGTTTGCTTAGTCGAAATTGCTGACGTTTCGCCAATCATCCTGTTGGCTTCTTCAGAGCTTGACTGAAACTGGTTCGTATTTTACTTACTTATTTGATATATATCAAAAGTTCTAAAGAAGTGTAAGCACTTGTCCAAAAATCTCTCAACATCTGCGGTCCGTCAAAATTCAAAATTCCATTTGAGACGCCAGGAGTTTACAGCATTCCATGCATATGCGGCAAAGAATACATTGGAGAGACCGGACGAAAAATATCAACTAGGCTCAAAGAACACGAAAGAGCCTTACGACTAAGACAAATAAACTCATCAGCTGTTGCCGAACACACTCATGAAACCGGGCATAAAATTTTATTTGATAAAACTAAAATTCTTGCATGTAATCAGTCGTCCGAAACGGTGTTTACACCGCTCATTAGCGCCGCCTCCCCCTCCCCCTCAAGCAATATATAAGCAGGTACAGAGTAAAATACGAGCCAGTTTCAGTCAAGCTCTGCAGAAGCCAACAGGATGATTGGCGAAACGTCAGCAATTTCGACTAAGCAAAAACCGACGCAGGAGGAGAAGTTTTTTGAAAAGCATGTTTCTTCCTTCTTTCTACAAGAGATTTTATGCAATTTTATACGCATATATATCATTTTTAACAATAGATAGATAGATAGATAGATTCATTTATTGACTACGTTTCGTACAAAAGGGACGTACAGTTGTAGCAAGTCAGAAGTGATATTCAAGTGCAATAAAATCAAATTAATAAATAACATAAAGACACACATCTAATACAAACAAAATTAGACAGTACTATACAGTTTTATAGCGCATCGATACCAGCGACAGTGTCAATGTATGCTCGCAGGGAGTAAAAACAATGACGTTGTAGAAATTCTTTAATAGTATGTTTAAATTTTCTATTGCTCATCTTTTTCACGGTACCTGGCAAAACATTATACAATTTCAGGTTCAATGAGTTGTTCTCAGACTTCCTCAGTCTAAACCTAGGCCGTCTAAGGAAATCCCCCGAACGAGTTGAATAGACATGGCAATCGGAATTAGCGCTAAAGTTTCCTTTCGTTCTCTGTATCTCTAATAACTGGTAGTAGATATAGATGCAAGGAAGGGGCATCACTTTGAATTTTTTAAAATAAGGTTGACAATGGTCCCTATATCCTATATTAGCAACGACTCGAATGGCCCTTTTCTGCATTCTAAAAATCTCCACAGCAGCTGAGGAATCACCCCACAGTACCGTGCCATAGCATAAGTGTGAATGCAACAAAGAAAAATAGACCATAAGCAGAGTCCTTGTTCCTATCAGGCCTCCCAGTCATCGAAGAACGAATATGTTGCTGGACAATCTATTTTTCAGGTCTGAGATATGTTGTTTCCAATTTAGACTATCATCGATCTTAATGCCAAGCAACTTGAAGGACTGTCCACTATTTACCAAGCAATTGGAGGAAAACACAATACTCTGGGTCTTGTCTAAATTTAATTTAAGATAATTATTTTCGAACCAGACATTAGCCCTGTCCTCCAACATGCCAACCCTAACGGACAACTCCTCGATACTCTTAGCAGATGCAGTGAAGGATGTATCGTCGGCAAACATCACGCACTGATTGGGGGCCATGAAATGATAAAGGTCATTTATGTATATTGTAAATAGTAGCGGGCCCAGGACGGAACCCTGGGGCACCCCGCTTACTACTGATTCAAGTGATGAACGGTCATCCTGGTATTCTACAAACTGCTGTCGGCCCTGCAAGTGGGACGCTATAAGATCTAAGGGCAGACTTCGTATACCATATCTGTATAGCTTTTTAATAAGAAGCTGGTGAGAAACACAGTCGAAGGCCCTGGAGAGATCACTCAAGGTCAAACCAACTAATTCACCCCCCTCGAGGCCCTCAACTATCCCACTCACAACTTTAGACACTGCTTGGATCGTCGAACGCCTTCCCCTAAATCCAAACTGACCAGCACAAAGACATTCGATCTTATTAATATAAGAAGTTAGCTGATCTTTTAGTAAGATCTCAAAAACTTTTCCGAACAAAGGCACGATTGAAATCGGCCTGTAGTTGTTAGCATCATTTATATCACCTGCCTTATGGATTGGAACTACTCTCGAAATCTTAAATAGCGACGGAAATACACCTGTGTCAATACATTTATTAAATAAAGTGGTTAATGGCAGTGTAATGTACCAACCAGTCCCTTCACCAAGACACTATTGATATCATAAGCATCGCTAGAATAAGAATTTTTTAATCCTAGTATGGCTCGGTACGTATCCTCACAAGTTATCGGATGCAAAAAAAAGTAGTTTCCTCCAGTGGAATCCCTTCAACACATGCACTCTGTACATTGTGATTCACCGTTAAGATCGTTTGCTGATAAATCAGATTCTTTATCGCATCTCCCAAGACAATTTCTTTCATAGAGATACTGCACTGGCACTTTTTTATTTTCATCAATATGTATATTAATTTTAAAATTTTTACAAATTCTAAGACAAGTCCTATATATTATATACAAACTTCATGTTGGACTGGAAAAAATCAAATCTTTCACCTCATACTGACGAATCAACTCATAATCACCAATTTCGCCTTTACTATGATCTTCGGAAACATTTTATTATTCAATAGTTAACACAGTCTGCATAACTTGAAGCCATCAGCAAGCTCAAGTCTAAAAAGAGTAGAAGACGTGGTCAACTTTATCAAATGCTTTCCCACAATTAGTGTAGCTTGTTTTTTTATTAAAGTATTCGCGCTCTATACTGATTTTGAAGGTTTCTAAAAGATCAAGCTTTATGAATTTATCACAGCTGTGTAAAATCTTTATGCTATCCTTCTATGAGAACTGGAGGTTCTCTGATAGTAAATGAATTGGTAAACATTGACTCTGTTACTGTTGCATCGGTATTGTTGTGTTTTAAGATCCTTAGCGAATTGTCCGATTTTCATAAACTGCTGGGCATTCTGCATACATTAACTTCTGTCTTGAATGCCTTCATAAGAAGGCCTTTAAAAGTGTTGTCTTAAAACAACAAATAATGTTATATGTTAGGGGTTAAAGATTCTTGCACTCTGTTCGTATATATATCCGAAATGGGAGATATATCTGTAAGTTCTAGTTGGAATACATTAAAAGACAATTTATACATGTTAAGGAATCTCTAATTAACTCAGTGTAATGGGAATAGATTATTAACAGTAATAGATTTGATGGTCAATAATTATTTTTTAAAAGTTTCTCAGGACAAAGCGATATTAAACGGTATAGTAAAAAGCGAGTGAAACTTATCGATTTTATGACTTTAGGGAGTATTTGAGTTAAATCAGATAATATTGTCAGTGGCTGGATACTTTCTTCCTAATTAGTAACAATTCAGACAGTCATTATTCTGTAGTACCAAGTTGAATTCAATTTTAGAGTGTAAAGTATTTACATATTTTAGAAAACTTTACAATCTCTCATAACCATAGGCAGATCAACAAGTAACAGTTCGACTTATATCTCGAAGTCTACTAGTCAGAACTGCAATACAGCTTCGACTTTGATATCAAACAAAGGTGGAAGTAGATATGGTAAAGAGTACTCAGATGACGTATTTTCGTAAATCTCAAGGTAGATAGCACTCGAGTCATATAAATTTAAATCCAAAAATTGGTTAAATTTTAAGGATAAAAGCTGTTGAACCGGAATTCAGTGTCAGCTTTAAACATTAAACTATAAAAGTGTCAACTTTGTTTAGTTTGATCACAGAAATAAGTATTAACGACGTAATAAGTTTAAATCATTTATTGCGACAAAAAAAGTAATAATTTATAGATAAAGGTTAGAAATGGCACGGTACAAATTATATTAAATAAAAAATGTGATGAAATATGTTCATCATGATTTAATTAATACAAAAATGTGATTATTAGAGTATTAATTAATCACCATTGGGAATAAATAATGCAAGACAAATAAAATCACAGTTACAACAAAATCACCTATACAGCTTTAATTTTGTTATTTTAATTGTCAAAACGACCATGATATTTCGTACTTATTATGTTAATTAGTGCATCCTCTTCCTTTTGCTCTAGCTCATTTTAAGAAAAAAGAAGACAATTACGCGCTATTTCTTAAATATAATCAAATATAAAATATTTGAATAAAAATATTTTTTTATATAAAAATAATAAAAAATGTCTAGTTTCCATGGTCCAAAATAAAAAAGGCTTTTGAAATCATATAAAGCTTCATAAAATTATTGAAATCCGTAAAGGGTGGCATATCCATGCCAGTTTTCACCTTTTGCATAACGTTTACGCATAATCGAACTACTAAGCGTGTCAAAAAATTCAAAATTTTCATATTTTCATGTGCCTATTACATTTACGTTTGTGCCACCTTCATTTAATAAAAAAGCATAATCAGCAGATCACGAAAGCCCCAAAATTCTCAAAATGTTTTTCATAGTTGCGTCATAAGTGTTATATCTATAGTAGCTTTATGGTACTGTTAAGATCACGACAAACCCTGAAACGGCGGGTTCATTATTATTAACCGGTTAAGTAAATACTCTTCCGGCAACCCCTCCCGAGGGTATCGGTAATATTAAGTGCGACGACGGCGTCGGCGGCATCGGAGGGGTGCGTTAGCGAGGCGTCTTGCGGTCTCCACGCTAACCCCTTGCCTCTTCATATAATAAAGCATAAGTAGACGTCGCGGACAGACAGGCCACGTGATGAATGGGGTAGTTTACCGTTTCGGGCAGATTTTGACCGTTTAAACTCCGCGTGTTATTTATGGTTGTTCGAGGCTTGTTCGGGGAGTTTTGTCTTAGAAGCGAGCGACAAAAATTCACCCAAGACTAGTTTTTTAATAAATTATTCTAAGTTAAACTTAGTTTATTATTCCGAATTAACAAATTATACTTGTCAGACCAAATATAACAGCGTGCAGACGGAATAAAGTGCCTTTAGGTAGCTTTCTATCTTTTAAAGCCAACTAAGCTTTAAAAAAAATGACACTAACGCCTCAATAGAAGAGGTACATGAATTAAAAATAGGAAGAAAAGAAACAAACTAAGCTAAAAAAAGGAAAGGAACTAATAGAATAATGGCCACATATTATCGTGTCATATATTTACTCTTCGTCTTTAGTCAATGAATTTTTAAAAGCTGATTCCTACAAAACACACTTTTTACACAACTCCGTGGTTGGCTACAGTAACAAATGTCACGGGACCTTTATTATTCTATCATTAGTGTTTCATGAAGATGATGACCACAGAAAGCCATTCCAATTCTTAGAACTTATGGTAAACTATATATACTATACTATATACTATATATCAACGACACCCAAGAATTTTGGACTTTCTGTAACCTTTTAATGACAAAAGAATGCAAAGATGGCACATAAATTGTGTCAACACAATTAAAACTTTTTAAAATCAAAGTTTCACCTTGGACAGGCTTAGTTTTTTGAAGCATGAAGCTTTAGATGAAAAGTAAGTGTAAGAGTGATTTTTTGAATGAAATCTATTCTACTCTCATTATCCTCTATTCTGAATTCTATGCGTTCGATTAGCTCATCTTAAACATTATCATTACAGAATAACATGACAACAGACTTATACATTTATATAAATTATTAAAAAGTTACCTAAGTCAAAATTTAACAGGTTATGAACAGCGTTATCCTGAGAAGCGGAAGAGGTGTGAATCTGTGTATCGTTAGTAAACGTACCTCAAAAATACAAATCAGCTTTCAGTATCTTTAACGTTTTATAATGTTCGTGAGTTTGGTAATATTTCGGCGAGCCTCGAAGAGAAAATAATGACTATTCAAGGGCCAATATATTTATTCGAGAAACTTACTTACAGTAGCTTATATATTCATTCGGTTAATACTTGCAATAAGGAACTGTTCGCTGTCCCCAATGCTATCCCCAAGCATAATTCATTTCATTTCTAAGCTAAAAAAATTATAACGTTATTAAAGCTTAGAACCCTCGCCTCATTAACTACTTTTAATGGAAAATTTGGGTCATACGTTTTTAACAAGAGAGAGAATTTTTATTTATAAATTTGTTACCTATATAGTATTTCGGTGTAAATTTTTATTATCTTGTTTGTATCCTTCTAACTAGCTTTTCGCTAGTTAATATTATCATCATGATTATTATGTTACTTCTTCTCATCTTTTCTTTCTGCACTTTCATAGTTTTTTTACCTAATATACAGTGTGTCCAGGATCTGAAGCATGGGACTCTCAGTATCTGTTGAAAATACAGCCTTTATTAAATTACAAGAAAGGTGTATCTGATTCCATTTTTCATTTTCCATTTACATTTTTCATTTTACATTTTACAAATTCATGGATCGCATACCATATTCTTTTTAGTTAAAAGGAAAATTGATTTTTTTTTTGAGTAGGCGAATAATTCTTTGAGTAACGAAAACCAGAAAGAACTTAACGCATCTTTAATTTAACAGATGTTCAAACAGGTTTCTGTTATGTATAAGTGTGATCTAACCGTAAAACTTAAAACATCACGTAACACTCTGGTATATATTGGTAAACTCAATTTAAAGGAGTTATCACCGGGGATTGCGCTGCCAAGGCACTTCATTTCACTTCAGTTTCCAGGAAATACCTACGAAAGATACTCTCGAAGTTGTCTACGATTATGTGTTGCAGTACCCTCTTGGGAAACCAACAACTATACCCGCAAATTATCTATCTATCTATCTAGTAAATTATCTAACAGTCTTAATGCCTCGATTTTTTTGTTACCACCCGGATGTTGTAATGCGTATTGCATACTTTCGTCGAACCATATAAATTTTAAAGGAAAATTTAAATATTCTTCACACGCCCGTGTATAGCACTCGCAAAAATACCATCAAGTGGTATCTTAATAGTGCAAAGGTCAAATGACAAATTCTTATTAGTTTCTTGATATCTCTTTAGATAAAGTAAAAAAATATATATTTGCAGTAGGCTACAAAAATTTGTCAAGTTTCTAAATAACAAGTTTCGTACCTGCATCTAAAGTATATCTGCAACAGGTATGGTCTGTTCATACATATAAGAAAGCGACCAACTGCTTTTGAATGGGATTATCCAAGGGTGGCCAATAACATACAATGCAACAAGATTGTTACCTAAAGTTTCGGAATTTAAATTCAGGTAAAATTGTGGTCCGTAATAGAAAATAATTTTATACCTACCTGTGTTTAATATTCTTTGGTTTGGCATACTACTTAGTTTAAGTTTATTAGTAATCTTTCTTATTTCGTTTGTAATACAGCTTGTGTTGAATCGTGTGCGAATTATGCAAAATATGTGGGAGTCTAGTGTATCTCAGGCGATGCTCCCGCCCAAATGTAGAAAACACTATTCTATTGAGACTAAGGAAGTTATAAACAATGTTTATTTGACTCTCATTGAACGTGGTGTCAGCAAGCAAGCATCTTTAGAAGAAACGGCCACATTGATGAAAATTCCAACATCAACTCTACGGAAAATTGTGAATAATCCCATTTCAGCGAGGAAAAAAAGAAGCGATGCTGACATTTTCTCGAGTGTAGATGAAAGTGATCAAGATATAATACGGCGTAAAATTTACCAGTTATACGAGGAACAAAGCGTGCCTACATAGATATCTTAATTAGGAGGCTTGAAAAAGATGAAACCGGTGTTAAATGTGGTAGAACTACTTTATGGAAGTGTAGTCATCGCATGGGTTTTAGATTTAAAAAAATTGGCAAAAGGCAAGTTTTAATGGAATCTTTTAGAATTTGGAAATGGCGACTGGAATATCTAGAAAAAAATAGGATTAATAGAGAACAACAAATGTCAATTATTTACTTGCAAGAAACCTGGTTCGACACTTATGATACCCCGGAAAAGGGTTCGGTTGACTCAACTGATAAGTGTAAAACAAACGCGCCATCAAAAAGAGGTAAAAGAATAACTATTTTGCATGCTGGCTCTAAAGATGGTTGGATTCTAAATGGAGTTTCTCTATCTGCGAAAAATATTAAAGATTCTTCTCCGGATTACCAAGAAAACGCCACCGCTGATTTATTTGAAAGTTGGTTTAAAAACAAACTAGTTCCAAACATTCCTCCTAATAGCGTCATTGTAATGGACAATGCAAGTTATCAGAGTAGACAGTTGACTAAAACCCCTTCCGCATATGAAAAGCAACAATCCAAAGAAATTAATTGAGGTTCTACAAAGCTTGAACCAACAAAAGGAATAGTCTGTGATAATTATGCAAAAAATCTAGGGCATACAGTTTTAAGGCTTCCACCTTACCGCTGTATCCCATTGAACATGTTTGGCACCAACTGAAATTTGCCATTCGTCGTAACAATGTTTTTCCCCGTGTTAACTCAAGTGTCCTCAAACTTATAGAAACTGAAGTTTTTAACATCCCTCCACAAAGTTGGGCAACTTCTGTTAAACATATGGAAAAAGCAGAACAATCGCAAATAATATAATAATAATATAGCGATAGTGATACTGATATATTATGTGAATAATTTTAAGTAATTTAAGTAGGTAATAAAAATAATTATAATTTTATTTTAGATTTAAACATAAATACATACATAAATAAATAAATATTGTTTAGTATCTTTCCTAACAAAACCCCAAATAATTAAATACTAAGCAAAGTACGAACCTGTTCGGCCATATTTCATTCTCACAACTTGCCCGGGTCTTTAATTAATTCGTATCAGTTAGTCACTTTCTTATATCTATGAACAGACTTTACTGAGATTCTCATGGCTAGGATTCTTATCTTATTAATTCTTTTTAATGAATGTATATATAATGGGGGTGGTATATCTGAGACGAGTTATATTTGCTTTAGGAGGTCGCATAGGAGCAACGATTGTGGATGTCGCCTCCAACTAATAATTCTTTGCTAAATGTATTTGTTTTGGGAGACCAAAATAAAAATTTAATGACTACACTTTTACACATACACCTTCTCTCCCTATTTATTTAACAACTTTTAGAAATATCTACTTCACAATTGCTCAACATTCGTCGTTATTCAACTGCGAGCGTCCGCCGACGATATTAGATTAAGATATTCGACCCCCAGCAGTGGCCGACGTCATTTCGATCCTTACGTTCTAATCCGAGTGCGGACATTTGTCAACTTTTATATTCGGTAATGGCTCCGTTTGTCCCCTCTAAGTGGACGATCGTTCAGCCCCGGGCTTTTCGCGTCCACTGTCAGACTAAATTAGTGCGACAAATCGCAACACTTGAAAAATGACGACGGCGATAAAGGCTCAGAAGCGGGATAAGTCCGCCGCGGGATATAAAACTGAAATAATTTTAGAAGCGTTAGCCATAAGCCAGACGTCGCGTTCGAGTCACAATTACTGGGTAATGACGCCACGGCAGTGTGAGAAAACAGACACTCGCCTGTTGATTAACCCCACGCGGCCGACCGAGTGGAACCAATTGGTACCCCCGATAACGATCCTGCTGTTTTTTCGACGCCTTTTTTTCTGATTAATGATGTTTCCACCACCTCGTATAGAAAGTCTTACAATTTCAAATTTTGAACCACCTAAAGCGATAGCATTTAGATACATTTAGAAGATGCTTTAGGTTGATCAACGTTACGTAACAACTTCTGTAGGCGAGAAGAATGACCAACAAATGTTAGTACTTAATATTTAAACTACTTTCATTGTTTGCCATCGATTTCATTGCAAAATTATTTTATCTATCTACCCGAGTTTGGGTCAATTGATAGGCGTTGAAAATTTTTATCCATTCATCAAGAGAGAAAATACAATGCCGAAGGTGTCAAAACCTAAAAATTTGCGTTTTACGCTACATTTTTAGAATTCCTTATAGGAAAAAACAACTGAACCTAGGATTTCGATTACGATTACAAAAAGATATAGTTTGACTGGGTCTCGTATATCTGGGTTATTGCTAAAAGAAAGTACGGAAAACTAATTTATTGTTAAATTTATTTACAACTGCTCAATATGATCTCTGAAGCCGTCATCAAGTTTATTCAAAGCAATATTGATAGTGGTAAATTTTCAACTTCATTTGTCACTGTGCAATGATATCTCCATACAAGGTCTCATCATAGATATATAATACTGAATTATTGACAGTCATGTCTACCTTGATTCTTGATTCAACAGCCTATCGAGACGTAGCAAATATTTTTGTACTCTTAGAAACATGCTCGATAAAGAGGCGAACCTATATGTAGTATGTAATAAAAATTAGGTAATACAAAAATATTACATTTCCCAATTTTAGTTATTTTTTCTGATAACGAATTCTAAAAATACACAGCAACACACAAATATTTTGCCTTTGAACAATTTCTAACAACTTCGCCAAATATCTGCAGTAAGGGGAGCGACAATATAGGACCCTAAAGACATTAAAAAAAAATTGATGTAACCTTCCCTCACAACTTTAGCAGATAAGACAAAATGGTTAAAACAAAAAAAAACTAAAATTCACTGAAGATTATAGTGTCATTATACCTAGTAATAATATACAGTACATAGTATTAGGTAGGTAATCCTATGGTTTATTGAACATTATTTTAAAAATACATAACGCAGAAAATAAATTATAAAAAATCATAATCTTTTTATTCATTTGATCTAACAATTAACGATTTGACGGACTGATGAAGTAGTCAAGATCTGACATCTTCACCTCTCATTTCTTTTTGAATGTCGTTTTGTGTCTCGTTATTAATCATTTAAGTTACGCCCGTATGAGTTCTGTAGGATTTAGTTCGCTACGATGTGGCAGTGTGCAGAGCGCAGTTACACTGTTTCCTTGCCATATTTCCACGGCGTATTTCATAGAAAGATGGTGTAAATTATCTTTACGTAATTGTTCCTTTTTTATCACCTTATACTTCAAATTCAGTATTTTGATGATTAACCAGTCAATAATTCCGTACTTTCCCCACAGATGAAGTTGTAGTATTCTTCCTACGTCGAGCCTGTGCTTAACCATAACTCCTGCTCTATCGCCTCGAAGATACTAGTGCGTTAAACTAAACAATTATGCTTATAAAACCTGAAGTATTTTTTGTTCTTCATTTGCCTTTTTCTCTGCCACAAAGGGATATCGTACCAGGTAAATGATCAAAAGTTCAAGAAAGTCTACGTCTGTTATTAATCTATACTCTAGACTCTTTTGATGTATATATATTTTATTCTAAATTTGAGTTATAAGCTATCTTGAGCTGTGACCTGCAAAACACAAGAGGAAATTATTAAAATTAAGTTTGTAAAACTAAGTACAAATAGATTAACACATATTTTCCGGTCGGGGGGTTTCGACATTTCCACTGCGACCAGCTGGGATCCGCAATCGATCGCCTTTGAGCACTTGTTCAAAAAGTGACCTACATATTCCTCTCGACTTAATCGTAAATCTAAATTTTGGGGAGAGGGTGCACTTGCAAGCAGGGACTGCAACCTCCCTAAATCATTATTATTTTTTGTGTTACTGTGTTGTGTTGTGTATATGTATAGTTTAGCAAAATTTCTGCATTGTTTTAGATTCAAGGACTGCAATTAGCCTTTACTTTCGGCTGTCGTACCCTCGACCTATAAACAGAAGAGACCCACGTTTGATGCTGAATGCAGGAATGGTTTCAGTGTCCATGTGGCTACTACTCTACCTACTTCGGGTAGAAAGGCGGAAAATCACGTGTTGTACTAGAAACACTAAAAAATAATACCAGACTCTGTCAATCACGATCAATTCTTCCAACAATTGTTTAATCTGAAATTCTTGTGGTTAACGTGTGATAAAGTTAAAGTTAAATTGACACGTAAATAGATGGTGTTTTATCAAGTCACGTTTCTGTGTTTAACAGCTTCAATAAGAAAATGTTAAATAGACAATTATTCCGGAAACTAAATTTCCAAATACAAAGTCACTTTAATTTGTAATACTAAATCGGTTAAAATTATAAAAATTAATTTTTGCCCACTCTGTATCCATTTGCATCCAAAATATCCGCTCAATATATGACAATTTGTCCCCTTCCCCGAGGAATCCATCCAAAATGACATAATTAACGCTCCCCTATAGGAAAAATTAATTATTTTAGGGTACGCAAAAATCGTTTTTTTCTTAAAACCAAGATTTATCGAAAAGAGTTATAATTAGCTATAGCGCAATTTACATGAACTATATCTAGAATTTCCCGAAGAATCCACAAAGCAATAATCTCCAGTGTGTTTTATTCAAAATAAAAAGTTAGAAAAAAGTTGCAAAATTTAAAGGTGCTGTTGAGAAAACTAACAACTTTCCGTCACTTCCAAAAATATTCCAAAAAAGACGGTGTTATTTAAAGAGATATAAAAAATAAAGGTCACTTTATTCTTACTAATAGTATATTATGCAACAAGTTCGGTAAAGAGCAAAGCTTACCCAACGTGTTGATACTATACTTTTTCTACGACCGTTAATTTTTGGGTACATTTTGGCAAAACAGCACGAATACATTCACTGACATGACTGTCAGAATTGACAAACGTCAAAATTCAAAGCGTGGGAAATATCTCTGAAAACATCCGATTGCTCTCAAACTCGTGCGGTAAAATCCCGGAAATCCGAAGTGGCTCGGATTGGTGGGAAACGTAGCTGACGTGTAAAGTGACGCTTCCCGCACGCTAGATCAGTGTGTAATTAGGTATTTTACAGACGGGAGCAGAAAAAATATTTTAAGTATGTTTCGTTTCAACTTTATTTTTCATATGGTCCGTGTGAAAACTACACCATGTATAATATGATTGTTTAAATAAAAAAAAAGGTTTATATTAAATTTTCGCGTTTTGGTGTATTAGTCTGGTCGCTCATACGATAAATAAAAATCAATAGAAATATATTTTATCAAGTCATTTGCCACGGACACTTCAATAATTTACTAAAAAAAATTATAAGCAAGTGACCATTATTTTCTAAACACAGATAACACTTTGTTACTCCAATTTAAAACATTTCTTGTCATATTAGTTGTAATGTTTTGAAAGACTTCAAGAACTAGTCTTCTCAGTTGATGAAGAAGATTTTTGCAAGATCCCCATATAAAAAAATCGAATGGAATAAGATCCAGCGAATGAGGAGGTCACGAAACTGCAGAATGGACATCAATTTATTATTTATTCCGAAAATCTTCTTCAATGTCGTGCTCCAAGAGGTTGCGGTAAAGCTATAGTTAAGAGCCTATTAAATGTGTTTCAAAAATCCGAACCCACAAATTAAACGAGAAACGAAATATAGCGATTATAACATCGTTTCCTTCACAAAGATTTACACTTCCATTTTGCGATGCGTATTTGGTAGACATATTGCTTATATCAATAATTTGTTTTTCTTTGACGATATATAAGAAACCTAGACACAATTGTTTGCTGGTTTTATAAAAAAAGTCAATGAAATAATACATTTAATTTATTTAACTTTTCTCTTCCCTCTTCTTGTTTAAAATTTTGGAATCACACACTAATTTCTCATGGCGTTGATCGAGATTTAAACTACTTTACTGCTTTAAATTCATTCAACTTCAGGTTGATAAAAACGGGCCTATTTTCTGAAAGCCTTATAAATATCAATTTTCAGACAAAATTATTGCATTTATTAAGACAAAATTAAATAGGTGCATTTGGCACAGTTTTTTTAGTATCGCTTTTGCTTAGTGTAGAGTTTCTGTAAACCAGGGGATCCTTTTTATGTATAAAGTCTTACATCTCCAAAACATCTGATGATAAATACTGTAAAAAGGTCATGTTACAAAAGTTAATTTCTAAGTGAAGTCTTGTAGCTCTCTTGCCAACATAAAGGGAAATCTATAGAAGCAATGTTGAAACCTTATAGACTTTTAGCGCTAAAAATAGCGCAGCTCTGATAATTTCAAATTTTTATATACGAAGCAGCCCTTTTTATCAGTGAACGGATATCCATGACCTTAAAAATCATAAAAAGGTCATATGATACAAAAGTTAATGTCTAAAGGACATGTTGTAAGCACCTTACCACATATAAACTCCTGTAAGACACTTATAATCGAATAGAATAGAATTTTGATTCTTCAAATGTTACACAAGAACTGATGTTACAAATGCTCATCATCAAAATATAAATTATTTCTTAGGTATCTAATAAACAACTTTGCAGGGAGTAGTAGCATCTTTCAATGCCTTCAATTTTGTTATAAATTGACCAAGCAGGTTTAAATTTAACTGGTTGTAAATACTAGTAATTTTATTAAAACATTCAATGCTTGTAGGGTTTGTGTACTTGTCTGTAAGTACGCAAGTTGAGAATGGATATATATTGGTATTTTGTTTTGTGTAAAATAAAAGTGAAAAATGCAAAGCGATGGTAATGTCAATATGCGTAAAGTTACAAAATGTTTATTTGACATGCTCCAGGGAGTTCCATATGCGAAAATCGACGGTGAGAATGGGAAGTATAAAAGCTTTTCAATTTCTTTTAAACTTCTTATTTCAAAACGTTTTGAACTTATTTTAGAATATAGGAAAATGTGGTTTTTCCAAGCAAGCGCTAAAAAAAGAGCTCCTTAAACGTAAAATTTATTAAAGCCAAATAATCCTTTTTGTCAATAAAATAAATAAGAACTAAGCGAACCATAATGAGGAATGTTGTCGAGTCATCAAATTCTCTCTTATCATGCTTCCGAGAGTTCCGGAAAATTCCATCTTCGCGAGTTTCCACGCCGGCCGCGTCAAGTTATTAAAACGCGACGGTTTTAATATCCTCTCTAATCATTTTCTTTTAATGCTTATCTTTAATTAGCCGAGTCTGCTTAAGGATCGGGAAAAAATCGTCCCGTATGTAATAATTGCTTTATTAATTTAATCTGGTAAACGCTTGCTGCTGCTGCTACTGCTCCGACGAGCAAATATACGATAACGGACAGCGATTAGTCGAGTCAGTGGCGTGCGCGACGTCATACCGAATGTCCTCATGATATTCTTCGCCTTGCGGTGGACGACGGAGAGGGCTTCGGTCTGGTACGCACGTGTGCGCACAAGAAACGCACACATTTAAACGTCGCGCACTCATTAAAGATAATCATATAGCGACATTGTAACGTCGACGAAAAAGTTTCGCGTGAGAAAGTCTGTTCTCTTTCGCACAGTACTCAGGCCTCTTATACGGTCTCATTGTACGCAGTGGTAGTATTTTCGGTTTCGGTCATATTCGTAGGTAAACTTCCTCTAGAATCCTAGGAATTACGATCTTAGAGAATCCTATAGTCCAAGCCTCACTGAAAATACAGCGTGGGTAGCCTAGGCAACGCATGCAGAGCCGGTTTAGGCCAAAAGATATCTGTGTTTCATGCAGACAGATAATATAATTTTAAATGCATATAAATAAACATATTTCATTGATTACTCATACAAACATGTTTTAAATTTATTGACAAACCTTCTGGATTTCTGTGGAAGTGGAAGTTTCTTTGAAACATGTTTTTTTTTGTGAAATAGGCAATAAAAGGCGAATAGTAACAGCATTCAAGGGCAGGTAGACTGAATTATAAAATCAAATAGAAATTCAAACGACGGCGAGTGTTCCACGCGAGTACGAAAATTGTGATTTTGTGAATGTGAATGATGGAAACTTGAGTTTCAGAACAGCTGTGACTGGTGCTTCAAAATTGGGTGGTGTTAGTTTCCACTTTTAACCTCAAGAAAGAAGCAGAACAGAACAATGGCGAACCTAAAAATCCCTAAATCAGCATTTAAAAATTAAAATTAAAACATAAGAAATCTCTAGAGCACGATTACGTTCCCCCACAACATTTTAATGGGTTGTAAGGGATTATGGAATAAAGAATAATGTCTAAAACATACCCAGACACGTTTTAAGTACCTTGAATAACTCCACCTCTTAAGTTAAATACTGACGCGATACCTGTTTTACGTAATACCCTGTACTTGTTTTATCTAACATAGCAATTACTTTAGAAAACGAATCAAAAGTTATCTGATATTCAGTATGGTTTTCGAGAACACAGGTGTAACAAAACTTCTGGATTCCTCCTGCGTCGGTTTTTGCTGAGCCGAAATTGCTGACGTTTCGCCAATCATCCTGTTGGCTTATTCATAGCTTGACTTAAACTGCTTGAATTTTACTCCGTACCTACTTATATATTGTTTGAGGGGGGTGGAGCTAAATACACTACCAAACATTGTAATAAATGTATCATCGCACCAACTTTCGGAAACGGAAAAATTAGTTCTTTCAAGTTCCAACATCGTCCTTACCCCACGTATAATACCAAAAGAGGAAATCGTTTCAAATATCGAGTCTATCCTAAACAAACTGCCATCGTAAACAGCTAATGAAATTCGATTTGAAACCACAAAAATCCGTAAAATATCAAAACCTCCTAAATCCAATATTGGCCTGAACGCATTACCATAAAATCTCAAAAATCTTATCCAAACATGGTAATTCCAAAATCAGATAAAGAAAATGCTACGGTGGTCATGGACACAAATAAATATCCGGAAAAGATTCAAAATATTCTTAAAGACGCATCATATTATCAACTTAAAATACATCCTACGTCATCTATGGATCCCAATTTTAAATCTGTTATTAAGGCTTCTTCTCTATCAGAATCGGTGAGAAAATCTGTCACCCCCATGACTATAAAATTCCTGCTCTCTACGGGCTCCCAAAGATCCAATAACCAGGATTACCAACATTTTCTCTAGCAAAATATCTAGCTTCCTTATTAAAACCCCTTACTGATAGTATCGTACATAATTCTTTTCACTTCATTGAACAATTAAAAAGCATTACATTAGATACACAAGATATTTTAGTTAGTTTCGAAGTAAAATCCCTCTTTACCAAAGTTCCTATTCCTGAAACTCTCAACATCATTTCAGATATAATAAAATCCAAGAATCTGGAACCAAACTTTCTTAGCTTAATCGAAAAATGCTTGTTTGGAACATATTTTTCTTCATCGCGAATATATTTATGGAAGCCTTTGAGGAGGAAGCTGTCGACACCTTTCATATAAAACCAAAATGATTACAACGCTGCGTTGATGATACTTTTGTTATTTGGCCTCATGGTCAAGAAACCCAAGTAGATTTTCTTAGACATTTAAATTCTATACACCCTAACATACGTTTTGAGTTAGAAACTTATAATAACCTTCCATTCTAAGATAATCTTATCAATAGAAAATCAGACGTAACATCACAACATCATTGTGTTTGCAGAAAACCTACGCACACAGACCGAAACCTTAATGGATAGTCACATCACCATCCGCCCTAAAAATCATCGGTTATCAACTCACTTGTTTACAGAGTCGTAAAACTATCTCAGCCCGCGTCACGGAACCCAGCATTAAAACACCTTACCTCTGCTCTTCCCTCTAATAATTTCCACATTAAAGATATTCAGTGTTCTATCAAAAAATACACTTCACGACAAACTTCCAATAGGAATGAGGCCGAAAGCAATCCTACACTTGCCACTGTCTCAACATCTTTGGTCCGTCAAAGATAAAATTCCATTTTAGATGCCAGGAGTTTACAGCATTCCATGCATATGCGCCAAAGAATACATTGGAGAAACCGGACGAAGACAAATAAACTCATCAGCTGTTGCCGAACACAATCCCGAAACCGGCCATAAAATTTTATTCTATAAAACTAAAATTCTTCTACCAAAGAAAAATCCGAGAGTCTATAGAAATCTATAAACAACCGCGACCGCGACTCAGGTCTCTACCTGTCACCGATATGGGAATCAGTCATCCGAGACGGTGTTTATGCCCCTCATTTAGCTCCGCCCCTCTCAAACAATATATAAGCAGGTACAGAGTAAAATGCGAGCCAGTTTCAGTCAAGCTCTGAAGAAGCCAACAGGATGATTGGCGAAGCGTCAGCAAGTTCGAAGTTATTGTCTGGAACTCGCGAGCAGGGGAAACGGACATACAATGCTACCACTAGCACCATACGATAATGTCTTCGTAATTGTCCTATTTTAAGTGCCAATTTTGTAGATTTAATTTTTTATAATGTTTTAAGGATACGCCCTCAGATATTTGGAGAATGTTACCGGTGCAGATCACTCATATAATATAGTTTCAATCATATTACATAGAATAATATAAATCTGTATGTTATAATACATAAGTGTAGGTGCACATCAAGTAGGCATAAGAAATATTTTATAACTTATTTTGGAAGCTATTTATGCCAGTATTATTCCCTTCCCGAACATACTCCTCTTCTATATCCAGGGATCAACACAAACAGTTTTATTAAGCTCAATTAATCGAAACCATTTATCTGTGAAAATTATATATTATAGACCTTACCAAATTATTCTGAATAGATGTTTCTGACGGACTTGTCATTTTAGGACAATTGCTTGGTTCTCCATAACCAACAGTATATTATTTTATTTTACATATTCTAGTAAACACTCGCTCCGCTCGTGCCAAATAAACTAGTGACTTAAATAATTTACCAAACATGTTCCATACTACCTTTTTTCTACTGCCTGTAGTTTTTGGCATGATCTTCAGAATTCAAGCCTTGCGGTCATATCTCCGAAAACATCCGATTGCTCCAAAATCTGGTAATATACCGGTAATGTCCGAAGTGACTCGGATTTGTGGAACACGAAACTCACGTGGTAAAGTTAAGTTTTCCGCACGCTAGATTGGTGTATGAATAAGTATTTTGCAGAAGGGGGTAGGAAAAATCATTTTCTTAATGTTATTTATTGGAAGCCATAGTAGTAAGCAATTAAGCGTAATTTTGCATTAAATATTAACATTTTCGGCTGTGGATGAAATAATAGACTTTTTGGGAAAAATGTGTTACAGCAATTTGCTGAAATTTTGTCGACATATGTTCAATGTTACAATGTAGCAGATTGTGTCAAAAAGCAACATGATAATTTCTAAAAGCCCTTTATTGTTCCAGTTTGAGGGGCGCTATAATCACTTTCTGATTATTTTTTAAAGTTCCTGTCCATTTAAAGCGACTGAGAGAGGATAATCACAAAAAATTTTTTTCAGCAGATTGCTAAGATAAATAAATTTTTCTAGCCAGTTCATATTTTCATATCTATATCCGTAGTAATTTTGTGCCATTTATCTTTTTTGTCAACTTCCTTGCTAGTAGTACCACAATTTCATTCTGACATGCCTTCTGTTGTAGGAAATGGTCAATTCGGGATATTCAAACAAGTTCGAACCTCGACAATATATTGACACTACAAAACGCAACACGAAAAAGATGAATAGCAAAAGTAAAAAGTAACCACGCTTCTCTTATTCTAACATAACCTAACCTTCTTAACTAAACCCTAGTTTGCATTCGTTCCTCGGACCACTGATGTAGGCTACATTTTATTGGTTCGTTTAACGATTACCAACACCTTCATTATCACTAACGACTTAAATTTGCAAAGGGTCTTAAAACACCACAATATTTTATAATATTTTTTTACAAATTACTACGTCCCAGGGACTTGGGTGTGCTAGGCTACTATCAGGGCAAGATCACAGGCGTAGTTTCTTGATTGATTAAAATTGCTCTCTTTGAAACACACCATTTTTACGATATACGAACTAAGTGGGGTTGAAGGACAGAGTCTAATACAGGGCTTTTTCTTCAAACCTCGTATGGCATACATTGATTTGATTAATATACGCTATACCACCGCTTCCAATGATGGCTGCGTCAGAATCTTTAGGCATGGCTTTGTTCACTTTATTTGGATTAATGTTGTCGTCAAAGGTAGCCTTAAACTCTGCTTAGATGCTATAGCTATGCAATCGACAGACGCGTCGGACTAAACACTACCGCCGCCTCGCGTCGGCAGCAGCGGTCCCAAAGAAAAAAACTCCAAGATTAAATTGATCCATTAAGCCCGGCGAGGCATTCATCAAAATTATCCACATCATCTCGTTGTAATTACTCCACTGCCGGGCACTTGGAGAATGTCTAACTCATGCAAAAGGCAAGACGCGCAATAATAGCGACCCGCCCCCCTACAAACGCCGCTCCCCTGGTTCACGTATTCCGCAATCTTAAACAAAGCCCGTTTCGACCGCCACCGCGCCACCGAACTTTGATATGATTAACGAGAGCGCCTTAATTATGGTTGACCCTTGTCCTGCCGCCTCCTCCCCGGCCCCCCACCTGCGGGGGACGAATAACAGCGTCGCCGTTTAAAGTTGTCCAGCTTTTAAAAAAGGGACAAAGTCTGCGGGACGTCATCGCGGCAACGCTGTCGCTATCACAATAAAACGGACATATTTCTATGAATTTTTTCAATGGTAAAAAGATATGGTGACCTAAAACCGCCTTTAAACCAAGTCCACTATGTCTTTGGATATGGCAAAGTCAATAATTATTCAACAAAAATCTACCAGTTCCTAACAAGTCAAAATGATCATCAAGAAGCAGCAGTGAGTCACCAAAATACCAAGTGTTCTAGAAAGTTATTAAAAAACCATTTTGGAAAAATAGTATATTATGGAACCAGTAAAGGTAAACGGCTTCAAAAGTTTACCAAACGTGTTGCGTACTATACTTTTTCTACGACAGTTAGTTTTTGGCTACATTTTTGCAAAGCAACACAAAGACAATCACTGACATGACCGTCAGAATTGACAAACGTCAAAATTCGAGCCGTGCGGTAAAATCTCCGAAAATATCCGTGGTTAAGTGTTGCTGCCCGCACGCTAGATCGGTATACAATTCGGTATTTTACAGAAGAGAGTAGACAAATGTATTTTTTATTTACTTCATAGGCATAGTATATATAGCTTCTACGCATAAATTTTATTTCGTATTCAGTATTTATTCAAGTAAATGATTACAATCGAAGCCCGTTTTATCAAAATTTATCATTGTCTATAATCTCCGTAGAAAAATTTACTACATCTTTGGTTTTAGTCTATTAATATTTTCCAATAATAATGATTCATTTCCTAAATTTAAGATAACAAAAATATTATTAGTTGATCTGGAGATCATCATTTCTTTTTCTTGATCCAAGGGTGACCTTTTTAAATATAGTGTCTCACTTGTAATTAAAACTTCAAATTGCTGAATGAATTTTTTTACTCCTTTCTGTAAAATACGCAATTATACTCCGATCTAGCTTGCGGAAAGTGTCATTTTACGACGTCAGTTTTGTTTCCCACGGTCCCGAGCCACATTGAACATTTCTGGGATATTACCGTACGGGTTTGGGAGCAATTGGATGTTTTCTGACATATTACCTCCGGATTTTTTGACGTTTGTCAATTCTGACAGTCATGTTCTCAAAAACTAGCGGTCTTTGAAAAAATTTAATATGCAACACGTTTGGTAAACTCGCTCCGCTTGTGCCAAATAAACTCATAACTTAAATGCCGTTTACCATACTTAGATAATATAATATCATACTATAGACGAAATAAACTCATGTGTATCAAAAGCGGTTGGTTGGATGTGATGAAAACCTGATCTTTGAATTGGGAGTTTAAAGATAACGGAATATACAGGTGTTTGCTTAGGTCCAAAACCAATGACATTTGGTAAATCTTTCTAAATAGAAAATGTAAGAAAAGTTTCTGTTTCGAGTGAGACACCAAAAATGATGTCTCTGAATATGAAGTAAAAAGTATTTTCTGAGTATTAATGGTGTTTTGATGAGGTTATCTTAAACAGCGAGAACGGAAAATAATTTCTGACACGCCACTGTCGAATTTCGTGGAGAACGGTTTCCCGAGCAGTGAAAAGTGTCTTTCGTGCACCTCCTATGGCTACCGCTTTAATATGATTGTAAGGGAAACGGAAAGCAGCGATAAAATTTTAATATTCCACGATGACCAGTCGGAAATTTATGGTCAAGCAAAGAGGGTTATTCTTTTCTCGCCCTCCCGCGGGACGCAGAGGTTTTAAGGGACGCTAAATAGGCTTTCCGGGTGTTTTATTGTCCTTCTTCGATAAAAGTATACAAGTACTTAAAACGGGGACCTACAAAATTTATATTTTGACCAAGATGTGCGCTCCTAAAGCACGCAGAGTGTAAAATTAAACATTAAACCAATGTGGGACCACACAGCTAAGCAATCAGTAAAAAATTGTAAAAAATATATTTTGGAAACGTATTTTTTTATTTTTGACGAGCTTTAAATTTATAAGTATGGTCTCACTTAGATCGTCTTGGCTTTTGACGGCATAGAAAATAGTAAAAAGCTTTTTCGAAACGCACAATGTGTTATTCATCACAGCCACTGATATCAGCCGATACCTGATACCCATCCCTGTGTTATCCCAATTATTGGTTGTTGGGTTTGCCTAAAAAGCCAAGATGATATACTTTGAGATAGACCATACATATACACTCAAGGGTTCTAGACATATCTTTACAGAGTCAACCACATTTTAATAGTACTATTCCATAAAATAGTATTATATTGTAAGGTATATTTGATTTAATTTGAGTTGAACGGGTGTGAATTCATTACATTTAGTGTAACCTATTGTTAACTACGATTTTTATGGCCATATCAAAATAATGCAACCCATATAACCTCTTATACCAAAAGGATACTCAAAATAAAAATAGTGTCTTTGAGAATTAAATCATCAGAATATCACGATCGCGCTTGGTAGTCAGATTATATTGAATACGAAAGATCAGAACTATCTGGTGAGCAGATTATTTTATAATAAAACGGTAGTAATAGCAAGTTTTATCCTATATCCTAAAAGGATACTATTTGCAAATCTTCTGTCTTTACAGCATTCCACATATATGCGGCAAGGAACATATTCTCGAAAAAAGACGAAAAATATCAACTAGGCTAAAAGAACATGAAAGAAGTCTTAAGACTACGGCAAGTAAACTCATCAGCAGTTGCCGAACACAATCATCAAAGCGTATTCCATCAAACTAAAATTTCTGCATTTAATGCAATGTTTCTCCCAAAGAAAACTCCAAGAATCCATAGAAATCTCTAAACAAGCCAACAATTTTAACAATAACTCAGCAATATGGGAATCAGACGATCATCCGAGGATCTGTTCATGCTCCTTATTTAGATCCGCCCTCTCAAACGGTATATAAGCAGGTACAGGACGCAGGAGGAATTCGGAAGATTTCTAAAAGTATTACAGTAGCCTGTAGAAGTCTCTTTGAAAAATTCCCAAAAGAATGTCTGTTTATTAGATCTAATGTGAAAATTGTGTAAGAATTAGATCAATTTTTTTGTATTTTCTGTCGACTATATAAACTAGGTGTAGGGGTTGCGCTGAGGGGTAGTACCTTTTGTCAAGGACGGTGGCACCTAACGATGTACTGATAGGTGGTCGGCGATAACTGGTCCTCCAGGGCACCCAATTCTCACTTATGGCTCCACGTGCCACACCCTGGTAACCGCATCCACCTGCGGGCCAAACTAAGTGAGGATAGCTAGATATAGCGAACAGCGTCGGATCTCCATGTTAGGGGCGGCTGGATAAAGGGCACCCTATTGCCCAGGGGTAGCGATACCACAAAGGCGGATGAACCATAAACAAAGGGTCAACGACATTGGATGCGAAAGGCAAGAGGGAAACCATCGCATTAACTTCCCAAGCAAGCCATTATGGCAGGCAAAATACAAACCATGGCCCCCAGTCCCTGCACGACCTTAAGTGGTCAGGGGGTGCTAGAATCACAGGGAGAAAAATTAGAATAGCAACCTGGAATGTCAAAACCTTATACAGAGCAGGCAGGTTGGCGAATGCCGAAGCGGAAATGAGCAGGATGAGCTGGGACATACTGGGCATGAGCGAGGTCAGATGGAAGGACGTGGGACACGTCAGCACAGAGTGCGGCAATGGCTTTTACTATTCAGGAGGAAAAAATGCACAGAATGGCGTGGGCGTCTTAATTAACAGAACTATGACCAACTACGTAAAAAGCTTTCTGCCAATCAGTGATAGAGTAATGTTAATCAAATTGAATGGCCAACCGTTCGACGTCAATTTGGTGCAAGTATATGCACCCACCTTAGACAGCTCTGAGGAAGACCTGGAAAATTTCTACAACGACATTGAATCTGTAAAAAAGCATATAAAGAGCAACGATGTCAGCATGTACCTCGGCGACTGGAATGCGAAGGTCGGGGATGAAACAGCAGAAGACATAGTGGGCCCATACGGCCTTGGTACCAAAAACGACAGAGGCGCGCGCTTTGTTCAGTTCTGTCAAGAAAACAACTTAATAGTGACGAACACTTGGTTCAAGCTGCCCAAACGACGCCTGTACACCTGGAAATCCCCACAGGACCAGGAAGAGAAAATTGTCAGGAACCAAATAGACTATATCACCATCAATAGAAGATTTCGTAACAGCATCCTGAACACTAAAACCTACCCAGGATGCGACATAAGTTCCGACCACAACCCGGTAGTCACCACTATGAGAATAAAACTTAAAAAGATCAAGAAAACAAAACCATCAAATAGAATAGCCTGGAGATCCGCTGAGGAAAATAAAAAGGATATATATAAGAGACACGTGGATACATTATTGGAGAAGAACCAAATAGCTAATGCCAGAAGCGAAGCAACCCAAGACAGTGTGGAAAATGTGTGGCGGACTTTCAGGGACACGGTCGTGGAAGCAGGGATGCAGGAGATAGGCGGGGAGAGCAGGGAGCCAAAAAAACCTTGGATTACAAAAGATATTCTGGATCTAATGGACAAGAGACGTCAAGCACGAAACAGGGACGAATGGAAATACAAACAGATTGACAGAGAGATAGGTAGAAAAATCATCGACGCCAAAGAAAACTGGCTACAGAGGAGGTGCGACGAAGTAGAAGAGTTACAAACACAGCACAGAGATAGAGAACTGCACAGAAAGATCAAAGAAATGGCGGGTCTGTGGAAACCCAAACACATATCTCTAATAAGCGATAACAACAACGAACTAGAACTCGACCCCGAAAAGCAAAAACTGATATGGCAAAACTACCTGAGGGAATTGTTTGGAAATGAACAGAGAAGAGAAGAACCTCCCCAAATCCAGAAGGGGGACAAACTACCCATACTAAAAGAGGAAGTCCTACAGGCTATCAGGGACACAAAAAGCAATAAGGCACCAGGCGACGACCAGACCACGGCAGAACATTTTAAGTATATAAGTGACAACGCCATCACAACATTAACCCGGCTTTTCAATGAAATATATGAAAATGGAATATTGCCTCAAGACTGGCTAACATCGACCTACATAGCATTACCCAAAAAAAGCAAAGCCCGAAAGTGCGAAGATCACAGAACAATCTGCCTGATGAGCCATCCAGCAAAAATCTTCATGCGAATAATATTCAACAGAATCTATAACAAATGTGAAGAATATCTGAGCCGATCGCAGTACGGGTTTAGGAAACGCACAGGCACAAGGAAAGCTACTCTGGGATTAACTCTAATAGCAGAGAGGTACATGGAAGTCCAAAGGAAACTCAATGTGTGCTACGTCGATTACAAAAAGGCCTTCGACCGTATAAAGCATGAGGAATTAATACGAATCCTGATGGAAATAGGACTGGATGGTAGAGATATAATCATCATCCGCAACATGTACTGGGACCATAAGGGCTGCGTACGAACGGAGACTGGAAACACCGAATACGTAAATATAGAAAGAGGGGTAAGACAAGGATGCATACTGTCCCCACTCCTATTCAACGTGTACGCGGAGTCTATAATGAAAGCATCATTACAGACCTGCCCCGAAGGAGCTAAAATAAATGGGAACATTATCAACAACATAAGGTACGCCGACGACACCGTGGTGATAGCAGATTCGGAAGAACAACTGCAAACTTTGATGAGCATCCTAAATGAAGAAAGCTCAAGAATGGGCCTGGAAATCAATACCGCTAAGACCAAGACCATGGTATTTGACAGATCCTCACAGGGGCACATAACCAACATTATGATAAATGGTTTCAGACTTCAAACGGTGCAACACTACATCTACCTGGGCAGAGAAGTCAACAACCAACTGGACCACTCAAAAGAAATAAGAAGAAGAATAGAAATCGCCAGAACTGGATTTCTAAATATGCGTAAAGTGCTATGTCATCCGAGACTATCAATAACTCTCAGACTAAGAGCACTTAAATGCTACGTATGGGCTCTATTGCTTTATGGCTGTGAGACATGGACACTTAAGCAAGACGACATCAAGAAACTCAACGCATTCGAGATGTGGCTTTATCGACGTATGCTTCGGGTCAGTTGGACAAGCCACACAACTAACGAGACGGTGCTACGTAAAATGAACACACGAGCACACTTGTACACGCTCCTTAAAATACGTAAAACCGCTTACCTCGGACACATCATGCGCCACCAAGAGCACGAACAGCTTCAGCTGATATTGGAAGGGAAGATAGAGGGTAGACGGAACATAGGCCGAAAGAAGAAATCATGGCTGAGAAATATCCGGGACTGGACCCACACAGATGGAAATGCCCTCATACATCAAGCCCAGAACAGAGAAATGTATGCCACAATGGTCGCCAACCTCAGCAGAGACGGCACTTAGGAGGAGGAGGATATAAACTAAACTATACTAAAATATGCTCTCTTTCAAAGAAAAACTTACTACGTCATTACTGGATACACGAAACAGAAACTTTTCATTAACGGGTTCAAAGATTTGAAATTGGGGATAAGCGAATGAGTTGCACCAAACACAAATAGAAGACTATATCGTATTTACCTTTTCATTTATTTAAAGTGAAATGTAAAAATGCTCTATGCTTGGGTCAAGATACATTTTCGAAGATGGTTTTTACCTCAAGCGACAATTTCAAAATTCAAATTCCATTTAAAATGTTTTTGTAAAATTATTTCATTAAAAGATTAACTTATTTATTTCTGTCAATATTATGTCTTCCAACTAACATAGTCTACACTTGAAATTATCATTTCACATGTTAGATCAAGATAATACATCCTTATAATTTGTAAAAATAAACTAAAACTAAAGAATTGGTAGATTTTTGTTAATATAATCTTCATTAGGCCGTATTTAAAGATATGGCGGTGTTGGTTAGTAACGATTTTTACCGCGTTGACATTTCGTATTGCGTACTAGCGCCGGCACTGATTCAGTGGTCTGTGTTGGTTTTGGTTTTCAAAAAAATGGCACCGAAAAAGCGGGTAGCGTGCCTCAAATTAAACAAATCTCGTCGTCGCCGAGCGAAAAAATCCAATCAAACGAACAGTCCAAGTGGCAAACTAACCGAAACGAATCCCATCGTTTTCTAACAGTATTCGGTTCTCTGTAGGAAATTTTCTACGGCCGCGGATTTTTTAACACTCGATATATTGTTCGGGCGACCGCAACCGGGCACTCGCCGTAATGGCTTTTTTTTGAGCACCGAGATCGGTTTCGAGATCTCGTCGTCGGACCGCGACGCGTTTTATTTTTCACGCCACAGCTCGAAAACTGGGTTAATTAAACCATTTGCTACGACCACGATCGTCTAATCGATAGGGCATCGATCGATTCGCTCCCACTGACCATCGCGGTCCCGCTGGGGATGATCGGCGTTTCATTTTTCGTCCCTGTCCGTTTTTTCTCAACTAAGAATATTGCTTATCTACAGTGAAAACTCCCATAACCGTACACTCACGGTTCCTCTAGTTTTGTCCTCGTATTAGAGGTGCGTGAAGAAAAAAAACAACAAAAATCGTAAATATGTATTGTGTATTTGTAAATTGTATAGAAAAAGATGCTTGAACAAACTTGACTGAAAATGATCTTCCAAATTTTTATGATGTTGAAATACAAAAACTTTTAGATCGGTAATTATAGCTGTTAATTGTGCTAGGTTCCCCACTACAATATTCTTGATCGCTGTCTTCTTTCGGTTCAGGTTCTTTCATGTTTTCAATTGTATTTTCATCGTTTAAACTAGTCTCAGTCGCTCTAATATTATCGATTCCAAGATAGTTTCCAAGAGTTTCTTGCGTTATGTTTATTTCTCTCAATTTTCTCAATTTCGAGTATCGTAGATAGTGGGATATTATCTTCTGCATCCCATTCCTTTGGTGTAGATGTATTTTTTTGAAAACCAGCTTTGTTGAAACAATTTTGTATGGTTTCTGACAAAACCTTAGTCCAGGTTGACTTAGTGCTTCTAAAATATTTACAGGCTTTGCTAAATCTGACGCGGACATTACTTGATAAAATGTGCTTCAGGATGAGTCCACGATAATAGAATTTAAAATTCTGTATGATACAAGAATAAAATTTTTCGCTTTTGTAGGGCCATTTTTCAAATTGTAACACCCATTCATTCATAATGTCTCGTGTCATCTGCGCTCTCTTGTTAAATTTCCATATTGCCGGTAAATTGCCATATTAGCACAAAATAAAATTGTAAGCCTCTCCTTGGAAAGCTTTCCACCACTACATTTCTCAGATTTCAAAGCAAGTGTTTTGTTAGGTAAGACTCGAAAGAAAAGGCCAGCTCCTTGGGCATTGTAAACATCGTGTGGCTGATATCCGATGAGTAGTGTGGGCAACTTAGCTTTAAACTGATTTACGTCTTCTTGAGTCACATCTGCTGATTCTCCGGAGATACACTTCAAACTGATCTCATGTCTCTTGCGCCACTTTTCCAGTCATCCATTGGAATCTTCAAAATTTCGAACAGCTATTTCTTGAGCCTTGTCCTTTACTAAGTGCTCCGATATTGGAATGTTTTGACCGAGAAAACCATTCGAAACACACTTTGTCAAGTCCTTCAGTTTTTATAAAATTTCTTTTTTGATCAATATTACTTCCTGACTCGAACTGTACAAGATTGCTGTCCTTATTTTTCACAATTTCGGCAGCTTGAGCTTTCCCGATTTTAAATTTTTCTGCGAGCTTCCGTACTGACAAATTTTCCTTTTCGGGGACGTTAACAATATCCATTTTTTCTCGCAAAGCGAGAAGCTTTTAGTAGGTGTCCGGTTAAAGGAGTTTGTTTTTCAGGTAAAAGGGTGCCTAATAGAGGTGTCCGTATTGAGAGGTTTCACTGTATATGTTTTTTTTTTTACTGCATTATGTTAAGGGTCCAGATAGACACTATTCTTGAGACATAATATTATATACTTATTCAGTCGACAAAGATAATTACGAATTTAAAAAAAAGTATATTTGAAAAACATGCAAATGAAAATTCTTCCTAAAACCCTTAAGTTGTGCGGGATCTCATTTTACAAGTTTACCTTGTAACATATAGCAGAAATTCACATGTTAATAAATGCTTACACAATTTTCTACGTGTTTTATATAAACAAATATATATAAAAAAAACAAATTTTATTTTAAATTGGACATTGAAAATAAACAAATTTTACATGAAAATATAAGACTTTTAATTTTTCATTATTTACTCTTATATACACTTTGTGATGATCCTAATGCATGTATAATTATGAAGTTATTTATTGCTTCGAGGGTCACAGATAGAATCAATTATAAAAATGAGCCTATAAAATTGTGTAATATCTTTCGCGTATTTGTTTTTTACACAATATTTGTTATAACATATCCCTATTCTCTATTTCATGTATTGTAAGAATGATTCATATTTAGTAGTTTGATTTCGTTTTTGATAATATTTAAAACCATTGTTTTCAAAATTGTCTTAACGTAAAACATTTCGACTCCCTAAGCAGCTGTACAGAACAGTAGTTTCTAATTTTTTGCAAGACATCCCAAAATACCATATTGTAAACGTTACTGCCCTAATGCATTATACAGTGTAAACATTTTATGTTTATTCCAAATGTTTCTAAAATATTTGAAATTCCAAATCAGTGGCCTTCGGTTGTTTACTACTGTTTGTAAGTTTTAAGCTTTAATTGAATGTTGTTCGTTGTTTATTATTTGTATATTTAAAGTGCCAAAATCCAGAAAATTGCATTGTAACCATTTTTTTCTTCATTAACCGGAAATGACATCTGTTTAAACTAGCTTAAGTGATTACTCAAGTTGTTTTCCACTTCACAATCCACAATCATCTTTGCATAATAAAACTTGACCGTCCGCAACACCAAGGAGAACAATTAATAATATTGTTCTTAAATCGGATCTCTGGGGTACGTCACTTAAACTATAAGTATTATTAATTTTTGTTTTGTTCAGTTTCCAAGGTATTCCTCAGACGCCAGAATTATCCAAGACTTCCAACATCAGTATATAATCAACTGTGTCAAAGACCTTGGAAAGATCGAGAAAATTGTTTTCCAAATTGTACATTTGTGAAGTTGAAGAGGTTATGGTGTTCTCTTACCTTACCTTATTACATAAATAATAATAATAGAGGTTCTTTACTTTCTATCAGTACGAAAACATAACGTAACAATTTGAAACAAGATCAGTTCACCAACTTCACAAAGATGGCCAAGTAGTCTGAAACTACTTCTAGTAAGTGAAATAAGTATTAGTAACCATCGTAATTACTGTTTTTACTTTAAGAATAAATAAAATGTGACTTACTATAATAGTAGTTTATTTCACAGATATACTATAAAAGACTACCTTTTGTAACTTATGTTAAAACTGAAATGATTTTAAATCTATTAATAGATTTAACAACTATACATTTTTTGTTGAAACAATTGAGTAGAGTAAAATTATTTAATTATTTAATTCGTAACTCTTCAATTATTATTGTTGATTATACAGGATCCCACAAAATATGTTCTAGTACCATCAGTCACTAAAAGTAATTCTGCAGGTAGAACTCTCTACATATTTATGCAAAATTAGTGTAGGATGTCTTGTCCTCAATTAAATTCATCCAAAGTGCTTAGAAAGTTTCGAAGTTACATAAAAAAATTGAATATTAAACCACGGTAAATTTTTGCTTGTCTACTCTTGGATTAACCTATGTATGGCTCAAATAACTATTTTGGTAATTAGTTTCCATTATTCAGAAATTTCCCTGATAGGGTCTGAAAGTATGGATTACTTATAATTCTTTTTAAATATTTTGGTTCATATGAATTTCAAATTTAAAAGACCATATAATATTTACAATTCTCCGTTAACCGATAACAATTTTGTCAAAAAAGTAAGGTTTGTCCAACTTTAAGCACTTATATATGGAAATCTGGACATAGTATCGAATTGGCTAATGAGGACTTAGACACTCAAGACCTACTTTTTTTTAATTTTTTTTTAAATTGACCGTGAGAGAAGTCTTTTAGAAAGACCAAGGATTCACATAGCATCTTAAACTAAACCAACCAAACCTTATGTTAGGGAAATTTCAAAAAAGTGACATGTGTGTTAAATCACTGAACACTATTAGAATTCATACCCAAACTATAGCCTGAGCGTGAAGTTTTAATAACACCGCCTTTAAAGTTAGTGAAAAATTGCCGAGAATTAATTTGAGTTCAAATACAAGAATATTTGTTTTTTGGTATATGTGGTAAATCCATCCAGGATCCATGATCATTGTACCAATTTTGAGTAAAAAATCTTTTTGCTTTAGACGATTCCATTTATTTTATCTGTCACATCCAAGAATGCGGTTTCACAACTATAATTTTCGCGAAGTTTGTTCTGACTTGAAGGTAGAATGAATTGATTTTTGTGAGATTTGCTATCTATGTATGTATGCAGATGTATGAGATACTTATCTCCCTTTGGGAGTGGTCGCACTAGTAATAGTAACAACAGAAAACTATTTACCTTTATGGTAATATAAAAAAATTCATTTAATATCCAGATTTACTAAATTTATCCGAATTGATATATCAAGTGCCAATGTCGACCAGTCATATCAGGCTTGTTCTGAACCTACCACTGGAAAAAGTGCGAGAATTTATTGCGGATTCCACACTCCAATTTAGAGCTAAGGAAAATCGGTTTGGTCGTTGTCCAATCGGGCAAATTCGAGTGTACGCTCTGCTAATATATGATATAAAATGATGTCAGGAACACTGGATATGGTTCTTTTCACAAGAAAAAGGAAACAAGGCGACTTGGCTGCACCGGAGCTGCTAAGTACTAAAGTAAGCTTCGCCAAGGAGGTAAAATACCTTGGAGTGAGACCCAGAAATCCCACATTGAAATAACATTAAAAAAACATATATTTCTTATGAGCAGTGTTGCCGGACTATAGTCAAGAAATGGGGATTATTCAGCAGGGTTGCCACCATAAGACCCAGGTTAATATATGGTGAGATTGTCTAAGGCCACAGACAAAAGATGGTGTTGATAATTTTGTCGCGCTTCCGCAACGTTGGTTTCATGTTTAGTTGTCCCTATCGGAGGCGAAGACCGATTCTCTTCCGAAAAATTTATAATCTACAAACACCAGAGGAAATATACGGCCCAACGAGAAAGGAGTAATTAACGTCTACTCCTATGGTCCAAACTTAACATTATTATGGTTGTGGATAAAATGCACTGCGCAGCGAACGAAGCTCGCTGGAATTACTATACAGATAGCCACCGAGCCTTCTCGACACATCAGTCGACGCTATGATCTTCCTTAGTTGGATGCGCATTCCAGAGGAAATCATGCTTAGGAGGGCTGGCAGACTTAACTTTATAGGACCCGAGCCTTCTGCCCTTCTGGCTATCTCAGTCATTTAATAGTTGTTAATAGATAACTCCCGGAAACAATTTCTAAAACACTGGAATGAAAAAGAAACCTATTAATAAGATAAGAAGCTATTGAGCTATCAAAACCAAACAGCAGTCAAACAATAAGTGACTGTATCCAGGAAAACTACGCATATACACAGGAATTCTTATTCTTACTTAATAAACAGCAATTCAGATTGAGTTTGAGTAGCACCGCTATGTATAGGATGTGCGAACAGGAAAATGAGACAGTAGAACATATTCTATGTGAATGTCCTGACCTCTCGTTTAGGCGTAAAGCTTGGTGAATCATATCCATCTCCAACGGTAATCAGAGAGACGACTTTGGCAGCAGTCATAGTGAGTCACTAGAGTTGATGTAAAGCAGAGTGTCCAGGAGAAAGAACAATGGGCCTGCTGAAGCTTAAGTGCTGTATTATAGGCTACTCCACTTCCAGGTACAGAAAGCAAAGATATTCGTAAAATATATTAGCTTCATTACAATGCTAGCCATGTGATTCACAAACTTATGTTTTTGATCGAAATACATTGAAAATCACCAGTTTCATATTTTCGACCCAAACTAGGCACCTTATGTTCTCGTATGTAAAGGTGCAAACCGTTTCAGGTGTCGACCAGAGTATCCACTGCAGTTTGCAAGGTAACGCAGTCAGCTACACCGGAAATGTTTAAGACGCTCCCAAATGACAGGGTTTGAGTATTGCTGAAAACTGAAATAACTTTCTCTGAAAGAATTACAAACAAGAGCGGCCCTAAATTAGTACCCTCTGCCACCCCTAATGCCCATTCTGCCCAGCAAGGAACATTACTGAAGTAAAGCAGCATGATTAATTTTGTCAAATGCCTTACTGAAATCTTTGTCTTTGATTATTGAGTGCTCGTGTTGTATATTTTCTAAACTATATTGGATTAGTAACCGTAGACAGGTTACAAGTTAAAAAAGCAGTGCTGAGTGCTTACTTCCAATATGATTATTCATTTTGCGAGTGGGGCGGCAAAAAATGGCACCCGCACGGCGGCTGCGTCAATTATGCATTCAAAACGGGCGAAGAAAAACGAAATTAAAATAGCGGCGAGTGTGAAATCGATTTAAAACGCGACGAAAAACTGCCGCCATATAAAATACACGCACGTAGGCCTCCGGAATTTATAAAAACAATCCGGCACCCGCGGTTTGAGCTTTGTCGATCGCGCGGGCGCTAAAGCGCAACTTTCCGATCGACACTGCTCCTTACGATTTTAATTATGCGGTCTTGTTCGTCATGTTTTAAACTTTTTTGCCGGTGACAAATAATAATTAATTATTGGCTATGCAGGCAAATAATTGCAACAAATATTGTTATCGGCTTTAATGGCAAGGTAAGATAAGGTGAGCATTTATTAATTCCTGTGAAATTTAACCTAGGGGCAGACATATGAAATAAGAATAAAATAATTAAAAAACAAATTAAGAAATGTTTATATTGAAAATCAAACCCAAAAATTATTTTATATTTTCATCCTTAAAAAACTTTCCAACTCCGCCTGCAGGATCACTGGGTGAACTGATTAGCTTAGTGATCTTGTTGTCGATCCCAAGTCTGGATAAAGCAGGAGAGTTCTAGGGCCAGGTTAGCACCCTACCCAAGATAAAACCCAATATCTGCTTACGTACCCGAAACTCAGTCTCGGAACAAGACTGATTTAAATAGAACGGACCATGCGAGAAGAAGGATGACGAATTGGAAATGAAAGAACTGTATCCTACGCTTTGCTACCTGGAAACAAGAAACTACTTCAAAATTAAAAGATAATAACAATGATACAAGAGATTAAGAAACGACGAAAGGGGCAAATATTGCTAAGCGAATGCATAGTGGTGTATAGTGGAGTAAATAAAGAGGAAGAAGTAGTCATAGATATTCATAAAAATTACAAGGACAACATCGGCGAATATTAGCAACAAAGAAACAAAAAATTAACAGCTAAACATTTTGTAGCGTTAGTACTTTGAGCGAAAGGTTCCGGTGCGTATGGTACAATGTTTGACAGTTCGATTGGGTTCCGTTGTGGTGGTGTGACCGCATAACGCCATAGTTATCATAGTTCAGTTTAGAAGTTAACTCTGAACTCCCGTGTTTTTGTGCACTGAGGACGCGATGCTTCTAGAATCCTTATATAGGTAAGGTTCTTTGTTTCATGCTAACTGTATGTCAATTACAGTTTCTATTGTCGTTATATCTTAACGTAGTTTAAGAGTTTCAAGACTGGGTCGGGTTTTTGGTAACTTAACCTGTTCCGTTCGGCTTACTCTCCATCGAAAAGACCCCGCAAACACTGTGGGTGCTAGTATCGTTTGCCAAACGAGCACTTCACCTACCTATCACGGATGGTTGAATGGAATGTAAATAACAAAAACAAGCAGAGTGAACTAGTCCACCAGGAGTAGGACTTGAGCAAGGCCGTAAATAAATATATACCGATTGGCCAATATGTGAAATCTATCGTGATCTTTAACCTAAATTTCAACAATACATATTTACAAGCAGAGCATTTAGTTTATAGGGTAACTGATAAGTAACTTATCGCATATTAATTGATAATACTTTCGTTTACAAGTTTTACGTAGCGGAAATCCCTTGATCAAGTGGTTTACAGCCGTATTTTATTTATTTTGAGTCAATGATTCCGGAGTTAGCGTTCTGGTTATCAGTATCATTTAGAGGAGTAAATTTACTGTTTTTTATATATACGAGGGGTACCCAAAAAAAACCGGAAGCATTTTTTATAAACTACATGTTGTTTTGAAAATCACAGAACGACCTTATCCCTTTCAAAATACTCTCCATTACAACTAAAACATTTGTCCCAGCGGTGCTTCCACTGTTCGAAACATTTTTTATATTCATCTTTGGCTATAGCCGACAGCTCATCCCTCGTTTTTTCTTGACCTCTTCAATATTGTCAAATCGCTGTCCTTTCATGTCCTTTTTCATACGTGGAAATAGGAAGAAGTCACACGGAGCGAGATCAGGCGAGTAAGGTGCATGGGGCAGAGGAACCATGCCATTTTTAGCCAAAAACTGCTTAACAGAAATGGCTGTGTGTGCAGGTGCATTATCGTGGTGAAAGAATCAGTCCCCTGTCCGCCACAAATTGGGTTTTTTTTGTCGAATACTGTTGCGCAATCTTAATTTTAATTTTAATTTTTTTTGCAAACACCTTCACGTACCCATCTGAACATTGGAGTACCAATTTGAGCTTAGGTCTAAGTTCCACTGAAACAGTTGAATTAAAATAACATCGAAAGGTTATCAGTTGTTTTTCTTTCTACGTAATACGATACGTTATTTCTAACCACCTACAAAAATTTATAAAACCGTTTAAAATAGAACCTGTTCCAAGTCGCAGGCTTCATTACTAACGTAATTAGGTGAAGCCTTGGTGGCGCTCCAATCATTCTACAGAGAGCGTATCGAACTCGACTGTAGTTGAATAACGACCCAAAAACTCTACCTAGCCGTTGCCGTTTTTCTTCTTAAGCCCCGTTTAAGAAAAGTGAACGTTACAATTTTATCAATATATAAAATCCAAAATAATATAGATTCTCTGTCAAAAAATGATTCGATAATAATTCTTGGACACTTTAATACCCGTATTAGTAATGACGTGATTCTTGGAGTGAAACAAAGTTTTAATAAAAATGTATGAATGAAAATGGAGAACTTATGGTGGATTTCTGTTCATTTAATAATTTAACAATCAATAAGACTCTCTTTGACGCCTCAGTACAGTACAAATACAGGCTCGGAAATACTAGAGGGCAACAGTCAATGATAGATTACATCATAATTAATAGAAGCACACACCCGCTGCAAGTGCTAAACATAAGAATACTAAACTAACGCTGGAAGTGACCATAGCCTTTTGCTTCGAAAATTACAAACAACAATTAATTAATTATTTAAATTAAAATTTAAATCAATTAAAGAACAAAATTGATAAGAACCTCATCGAAGAACAAGACAGTATTAATATTAGCTGGGAAAAATTAAAAACATCAAAGAAGTAGCAAGAAATTAAAGAACAGTGCAAAAAGAAGAAACAAGCATGCCTAGAATACGGGATGGCACAAACCACAGAATCGTACGAAAAATATAAAAGAATGCGTAATGAGTAAGACGAACCAAAAACACACATTGGAAAACTTTCTCAAAAAGCATGAAAAGTGACCACTAGGGACTGCAAAAACAGATATGGAGGCTAATTAGAAATTAAAGAAAGGAAACGAGTGAGCTTGTTAGCACTTAGTCTTATACAAAAAGAAACCTGGATAGGATATTTAAAAAGTTATACCACAAAGAAAATGATAAATACGAAGAAGTCATAAGTACACCCAGCGATGAAACAATTACAGACGTATGGGATGAAATTGCAGAAAGAGTCTGGGTAAAGATGATATTATCAATGAACTACTCAAATACGGCGGAATAAAAATAACACAACAATTAGAAATTTTAATAAACAACAATTTTACTTTTCAAAAAAGGACACCAAAAATTCCATCAAACTACCGATGGATAAATCTATTCAACACGACACTCAAATTAACAACTAAAAGTATCACCAATAAAATCAATATTCATATTTCATTGGCAGAAGAACAACAAGGATTCAAATCTGGAAGATCTTGTACAGACCCTGAATCCAAATAACTGAAAAATCCATCGAATATAACATACCAGCCTACATGTGTTTTACGGATCTAGGAAACGTCCTCTACATCGAGTTATCCATCTTCTTTACGACAAACAAATACCATACGATATTACGATAATTTAGTTATTTACTCATTTTACACTCATACTTTTTTTTTCAAAGAAGCTTCCGCTTTTTATAAAAGTTCTGTATTCCTCCTGCGTCGGTTTTTGCTGAGTCGAACTTGCTGACGTTTCGCCAATCATCCTGTGGGCTTCTTCAGAGCTTGACTGAAACTTATATACTCATATAGTTAGGATCTTGTTGTCCAATGTGTAATCTTGAAAACGGTAGCTGTAAAACGTCGGCCACTAGTAAAGACGTAAAACACCCGTATCGAATATTGGGAAGTTGTTTCAATTGTGTTCGGAGCAATAAGTTTGTGTCTTACTTTGTTTTGGAGTGATTTGCACACAAAAGCAAATCAAATGGCGATCCTGTCAGGATACAGGATTTGTCGGTCGTTTATGCTAAGTGGAGACATTTTAAAATATCGTGCTCAATTGCTACAGGGTTGTTTTTGTTTCTCCGCCTGATTAGTTTTCTACAAACACGAAATATGAGGAAAAATCAATCTAAACAAGTGATCATAAGCGAAACGGGTAGCAGCGGTGAAACGTCGGAAACTAGTAAAAACGCAAATAACCATATCGAATATTGGGAAGTTGTTTCAATTGTATACGGAACAATAGGTTTGTTTTGGTGTGATTTTTACATATGTTTATATTCATGAAATTTTTTTTATAATTCTTTGTGAAGAATAGATATAGAGATAAGGAAAAATCAATATATTGTATTTTTTTAAATATTCTTTACAAGAACCTGAGTTGCTTATGCCGGTCGTTGATCTTATGCCTTTTTTTTTTAAGCATAATTTTTTTCCACAATCTCTTGAGGTTCCCCAAAAAAAATTACGCCGTAAGATATAAGGAATGTATAAGAATTTCAAAATATCTATAGAGACTGTCTCTTAATTTTTCTAATAGAAAACGGATTTATATTAATTTGACTCTTAGAGCTCCAGGAAGACTATCCGCATACACGTTAAAAAGCGTTGTCAACAAGATTCTTGTGCTGTGCCCATTGTGATTAATTTTGTCTGTCAGTTACGTAGGAACTGATCCAGTCGAGAGTAGTTCCTTTAACGTCTTTATTAAAAATGATATCAAGATCAGCTGTGTCAGAAGCTTACGACATTTAAAAAAAAACCTAAAATTCGTTCTTTATTGTTTGAGCATTACATATATCGTGAATGCCTGATTTAGTGCAGTTTCTGTCGCCCAACCCCCGCGAAAACTATTTTCGTGCTGACATATTAGGATATGTTTTCAAAGGTATTTGGTAAGCCTTATATTAAAGCAATGGTCGAAAATCAAATGTTTAATGTCTTGTCTGTCTCCTTTGCTTTTGGACATTGGTAGTATTTTGTTGCCTGCCTAAACGATTTGAAGGTCTACCTTGCCTCAAAGTATATCTTTTATTTTATTATTTTATTAAGTATGTTATCAACAGGCTTTCACCCAATAATAGATGACAATCATAAAAAAATACAGACAATAAATACGTTCTTAAATCTTGCAGTTTTAAATTAATTAACACTTTACAAGTAATTCACTTTCAGAGCCAATTTACCGAAATGCAAGTGAAATAATAAAAAAAGATATTCTATTGTATATTATTTAAATTGGACATTCTATATATTAAATTATTTTGACCTAAATTTCAATGAACTTTTAAGAGCTCAAAAGTAAGATTATTTAGCGTAAATAAATAGGTTTATCAAATTTCAAATGGCAGAGAAGATAATGACAATCTATTTTATAGCAAATTAGTTTATATATAAAGAGAACCTCTGCTTTTTTTCTTTTTTTTTTCAAGTGTTTTGATACAAAATTCATTAGTAAGGAATTACATGTGGTATATCAATATACTATACCGGGAGAGAATTTTTTTCTGTATTTTTTCGATATTATTCTTACATATGATCTAAGAGTTGTTTAAGATATTGTGTTCTGGGATCCATCAGTTTTAGTTACGGATCGTAAATCACCATGTATTTTCCCATTCATTTCATAATTGTATTTAACTGGGTTAGGTTTTCTGCAAAATGTCACCACAAAACATTTTTTAACATTAAAGTCGAGATGATTGCTTTCTGGTCATTTTATTACTTCGTTGATATCTTTTGGAAAAATTCACTATCTTACCGAGATTATATTTTCCTAAAACATTTAAAATTGTCGGCATATAGTAAATCAAGCGAAAAATGTAGATGCCTGGGCATGTCATTGATTGGAATATCAAAAACTATGGGCTGTAAAAAGTTCCCTCTGTAAACTACATATTGTTTTCGAATACTCAAATACGACAATTACAAAAATCGGTATATATTACTTGAGTAATAAAACAAGCTAAATTTGTATTGCTGCTTTTCAGGAAAACATGGTTTAATGTGCCTAAATATTTTACTGTGCAATATTATTACAAAAATTTTACTGGCTGTTCGCACTTTTGGGTAGTGGGCACATTTTTGATTTGAAGTATTCAGATAGGTCTGTGTGTGCATAACCAAATTGTATAAAATCTCCAAAGACCTCAGTAGGAAAACTTACCCCGCCCTTAAAGACATAAGATAGATAGATAGATGTATTGTTAACTATTTTTGTACGAAGTCCATTATAGCAGGTCAGAGTAATAATATTGTACAATATTAAAAATACAGTTTAAGTATAAAAAGTAAAACAATTAAATATAAACACTACGTTACAATATAACAACAAACATAAATAATAATACATTTTAAATACAAAAAAAGAACAAAGAGACAAAGATAAAACACTAAAAGAGGTAATATATATTCATAAAGTACATTTAATTCCTTTTTTGTCGAAAACAAAAATTGCTATCAAGGTATTGTTGAACGGAATAAAAACAATAACCAAGCAGGTATTCTTTCATTGTTGTGTTCTTGAGATGATAATAATGGAAGCAACACAAAAACAATATTACAACCAATAAAACGCCAGATAAACTTTTTATTCGCCGTTTTTTGTTAATATTATGTTCATTTTAGCTTTAATCGTGCAAACATTTTTAGCCCTTCGAACTTGCACCCATCCTATTGCAGTCTCCATAGGAATGACTTCCTTATCTGCATAGAATAAAGAACACTTAATGGCAATATACTTTAAAATCAGTATTTAGGTTTCCACTAGTATAAAAAAAATCCTTGTTTCTTTTTTTGTTGAAAAATTTACATGTTATTTGATAAACCATTTGAACTTTTAAAACTAGAAAACTTTAAGCTGATTACAATTTACGTTGGTTTGAAACTAGTGGCTAAATTCTCTATGAACATACCTTTTAACTTTAACACAAAAGAAAAACTTTCGATGTTTTGTATGTAAGACGTCACCATAAACATATCCACTAAAGGTAAATTATTAGATTGATCTTTTAAAAAATCGGCTTCGGATATTTTCAAAACCCCCAAGACGAACGGGTTGTCGTTCTTTAATGACTTGTCTATACTACCGTGCGGCTGGCGCGTAATCTTACGAGTGAATTGACGTCACAACCGGTCACAGCCAATGACAGCGAGTTTCAGAGAGGATTTTTTTTTTTAAATCTGTGGTTCTTTTAATAGTATAAAGTCACTTATTAGCAATATTTTTTAAATTAAAATTTTGTTTAAGTTCCCTATTGATATATGTTCTCAGGTTCCTTAAAATTGGTAATCGAAACGTATTACAAAACCCATTATAAAACAAAAAAATATTAGTGGGCTAGCGAATACTAGCCTATCAAACGCAATACTCCCCTAACTTACATTTAGGTGTTCCTAGGGCTGTTAGGTAGCGGGAATGGCCGATTGCGGAACAGGAGATGCGCAGCAAACCGCCGCGGGCGGCGGCGAAAGGTAATGACGTAGAAAATTATCTTTTTCGCTTCTGGGCGCGGAACGTTAGGAAAAAAAGCAACTATTTACGCGCATTGCATCGCATTATGAATTATTGCGCGGTAGTTCGGATACAAATCAATCAATTTCGTATCGGACTGGTATAAATGTCGATCCCTAGCATTGATTGGTCGCTCCCCCGTGTTTTTGTTTGTTTTTTCTTCTATACGGCGCAACCGTGGACGGTCTATCGGCGAACGTCGCCTCGCGACCACTTGGACATTAAAATGCAAGACGGACAAGGCAGATGTCATTCCAGTTCTTTGACGCATCTGTGTCGTCTGCGTATGCGTTTTCGTCCTCTCTGCAATATTAATCGACGGTCGAGAGTGCATATCGGGGGACAGGGGCGTAGGGCCCGATAAAATACGGCGAGACTTAAAAAGCAACAATTTTACGCACTTCCTGCCGATAAAATAACAAATCGTCCATACTCACAAAATTATAAGGATTCAAACACTCCGAAGTTAAGATCTCAAAAATATTTTTTTGCAAAATGTACTTGACAAAAGAATCAGCTTTTATCATAACATAAATATTTTTTATAAATCATTTTTGCATTAAGTTACGACATGATAATAATTTTTGGACTTGCGCAAATTGATTTAGAAAAAGAAAACATCACCATAGTTGTTTATTGGTTCTTTAAAAGAAATAAAAATATGACATTTAGGGATTTCTAAAATAAGGCATTGATGAAAATGAAAGCTTATCGCGTTGAATATTATCATAAAATGTATGGTAATCTGGCGCCATTGGACTTTTTAGGGATTGGAGGTGTTTAAACTTTCTACTTTTATATATTGTAATATATAAAAGCGGTTTGGCTACATCCGCATCCGCATCCCAACCTGGACGCGTCTCGATCTCTGTATACATCAATTGAACTGAGGTGGCTTTTACTTGATGCAAATCCATTTATCAAAATAAATAAGAACTAAAAGTTCAGATTTTCACGAAATTATATATTTTGACATGACAATTGTTTCGACAACACCGTGTCTTTATCAAATGTCTCTATCCATCCTCTGTGAGGATGCATAGCTTCGTAAATTCCTGCCTTCCAGCTCTTTCTGGTCTGCCTCTTTTCCTTCTTTGTGGTGGCCTCCACTCATAATTTTTTTTTGGGTATTGGCTTATTCGACTCATATGTTCAAACCACATTATCTGTTTTTCTTCAATAGTATCTAATAGTCTCTTCTCTACATTCTGTCCAAATTTCGACATTTTTGACTGTTGAAAATTTCCAGGACCAATTGTTTTTGCATCATCACCGGTAATCGTGTTTTTTTTTATTTTCTGGTGAATTATGGTTAGCATTTAAGTAATAAGTAACAGTTCTCAAAGATACACCCCAAGCACATACAGAAGATTGTTTTGTTCGGCTCTCTCGTTCAAATTTTCTGGCAATTTCGATACTTGAGACAACCGCTCTTCCCGGGAAATATTATTTTGTCTTTTCTAATTTTTCATCAAATAGCATTTAAATGCTGTTTTTTTTATCTCTTTTCTTCCCAACACGAACATATCCTTTTTAGTTCCTTTTGACGTTTTGTCGTTATTGTTCTTTCTTCCTACGTACGTAGCATTATTGTTTTGAAAATTGATCTCCAATTTAATCGTCATTAATTTTCAAACTTTTTAATTTTCCTTGATCCTTTTGTAAGTTGTAGTTAATTGCTTGTAGAGTTCTCAGTATTATCCAAGCCTATGATATTTTTTGTATTTAAAAACACTAAATAAAATAACGGTATTCAATGGTCTCGGGTACATCAGTGACCTTACACTTTTTTACCAAACTACGCTGTTCCTGAACAATATCTTATCTGATCCTTAACTTAGGTTATTATGATGATTATTTTTGAGGGCTTAACTTGGGAGTGTATTTTTTTCAATATTAAGGAATTGATGAGTTTTGGGCAGGGTTTATGAAAAATCAAATTCTCAGGACTAATGACTTTTCTTACTCTGTACACGGCATCCCGATGTTAGTGTGGCAAATAAAGCTTAGTTTTCAAACGAAACCACAGACCCTAATTGGAATTAACCTGAAAATGTTTTTTTATCATTATTTCCGGAAGAAAGTTTTCAAATTTCAGCGTTTTAGTAATTTTGGTGTGCTGGATATAATTTTAAAATTATACATTTCAAATTTTGGTCAGGAGTGTAACTTTTGAGAGGTATATGTAATAAAAAATCCGACTTTTTTGTGCGTTAACTTGTAGATTTTGTCTTAATAAAATCGAAAAATTTGGCTTGTGTTACGATTGAAAGGTGGACTTTCTACCATTTTCGAGCAAAATTGATTTCAAAAATACACTGTTTAGTATGCCCATCTTATTTTTTCATCAATTTAAATTCCAAGTATTTGGCAGCTCGTTGTAAAAAGTGACTTACTTTAGTATCGAATATATTGCCATAGTAGAGATTACAAATCTGTAGTTTAGAAGCGGCTTCGTTGAAATACAAAGTTGCGCAGCAGGAAGCAGAAAAATAATGTTTTATCTAGCAACCACTCATAGCCATCTAGTCTAATTCGGTTATTTTCAATTTTAGGCTAATATGACCTTTTTGTTCTGTTTGTTTTCCTCGTTTTTTATTAAACCCTACATTCAATTGTTTTTCTGTTTTCATCATCGTAATGAGTGGAAAAATGCTACTACGTTACTAATTTAACCGACTCATAACATAACATTTCTTTCTTATTGATGTTTGAAATTGTATTATACCACCTTTGTCAAGTTTTTACAACTGACAAAGATTACTATGTATTTTCCTAATTTTGGTGAGTAAATGTATGCATGCAACTTCATCAGAGGTTTCTGAACATTGTCAAGAAAGAGGACACAAAGACCAAAATACTTGAATCTAGTTCATTCACAGTAACATGAACAACGGCACACGTTTCTACCTGGTTGATACTGGTGCTTCTTCTTCCTTGTGTAAAAACGTTTATTAACACGACATTTAGGGTAGAAAGTGTACTAACCGTTATCAAGTGAAAACTGACCACTACGAACCGCATTTATATGGCGTCAGGTAGCTAGGAAGCCACGTTATTGGTTGATGGGGCAAGTCAAATCATCTGTCAATTCTAGGTACTTTACTATTAATGAAAATACAGAGACTCCAAATAAAAATTTAGGAGGGGCCAAATTTGGCGGTGGGAGGCGGGGGGCGGTTGAGAGTAGTTTTGAAGTTCGGTGATCTCTCACTTTCTCGAGCACACACAAGTTGTGTAAATGTTATATTAATACTTATCGGTAAATTAGGTATAGGTATAATTCTGGTGAGTTTAATAGACGCAGAAAAGGATAAAAGGTTCAAAACTTTCAAGCAGAAGTCATTCGTTTCTTGAAGCATTTTAAAATAAAGGCTAATTAATTAAATTAATTAGTTATTATTAATAAAACGGTTTCTTGATATATCTGGGGACCAAGGCACGCACATATCGACAAACGAAAAGTGGTCAATAACCCGAGCAACCCACTTATACCGCGGATCAGCGTCGTCTTAAAAAACAGTTTTTATGCAAGCGAATGTCCATCGATTTTCAACATTTTAATAATCCAATCAACTCTTTAATTGATTATACAGTCCCACTTAAGAAGTGTACACCCTTGTAAAATCTTTGTTTATGCTTCGATTTTGATAATTTTTTTTTGTTGGATAGGTCTCTGAAAAATGCAAGCAAAGCCTTGTTTTGCTTATTGCTTCAACTTAAAGTCCTATTTCATAAACTATACCAAATTTTATAATGTTTTAATACAAGGTGATTGATATATCGTTTGTACATAGTTGGATAGATATTTCAAAAACGCACTAAACCCTTATGTTTCTAATTACATCAACCTAAAGTCATGGCTAACTGGAAATGATTTTTAATGTCAAATATCGAGAGGGCTATCAGGGATTTTTTTAAGAATAAAGTACCAACGAATTCCTATTGAGGACTACATCCTAACTATACTAATGTCCATGAAGTTCGAATACAGAGTGCTCAAAATATCGCAAGCGCCTCGCTTATCTGTAGAATGTTTGTTTATGGCTCAATTTTGATAATTCTTTTTTGCTGGATTGTTGTTTCGTATAGCATCGACTAAAGTCATGGACAGCTTTTTGAAGCGGAAAATCGAACAGATTCATGTTCAGAGCCACTTAAAATTAACTAGACCAATGACCAAAGTTCTTAATATTTACAAAAAGTAAATATTATATACCTTGAAAATAACGATCTTATACAGATTTCAAAAATAATGATAAAAAAGACTTTTTAAGGGACATTTATTTGTTAGTATCATCTTAAAACAACAGCAATAAATCTTAGAAAGATTAGAAAGATGAACAGAAAATTAAAATATAAGTTAGCGAGTAAATTTAATTTTCGAATCTTCGCTTGTCTGTAGCAAACTTGGTTTTACAAAGGGAACAGTATGCCGACGTGAATCAATTTTGATATTTTTATTATTTTCATTATTAGATGATAATTAAAAATACTTTTTAATTAAAAAAATACAGCGTTGTAAAGTCTGTTTAGTTCATATCTAATCCTCTGTAAATCAGATTTAATTTTAAGGTAATAGTTAGCGTCTTTCAGTGAAATCTATTCAAGAAAAAAGAATTATCAAAATTGAGTGATAAACAAACATTCTACAGGAGTAATGCTTCCTTTTTGATTAAAAAAATACAGCGTTGTAAAGTCTGTTTAGTTCATATATAATCCTCTGTAACCATATTTAATTTTAAGAAAGTCGTTAGTGTCTTTCAGTAAAATCTATTCAATAAAAAAGAATTATCAAAATCCAGTGATAAACAAACATTCTACAGGAATAATGCTTAAGCCAGGGGCCCACGATATTTCGAAATTCATGGAAATTAGTATATTAGTATATTAAAGTAAGTTTTTAGTGCGTTTTTGACAGATCTATCCAACAAAAAAAATATTAAAATTAAAATTAAGATTTTACCAAGGGTACAGTTCTTAAGTGAGACACACTGTATATTGGAGTAACCCGTCTTGGTCTTTTTATGATGCGGGGTGTTAATGGCTAAATGTAAAAGTTTTTGAAAAAAATAGTTTTTAGGTGATGCTCATCACTAGAAAGTTTAATAATTTTGTCTAGGCTAGATTTACAAAAACCTCCGTTTGAGAATGGTAGGATTTTGGGTTTAGTAACATTCACAGCGTCCTTTGGTCAGCATATTTTTCAAGCACAATCGAACGCATGAGGTTTATTTCCAAATTTTCTCCTAATACTGTCTAGTAGCTTTAGAAATATCGACTTAAGGTTATTTTTACAAATGGTACTTTCATAATTTTGTTGTGGGCTGTCCTGTAATTATTATTATTATTATTTTTATTAAAAAGAACAAAGTTCAGAGGAGAACCTATTTTGCACATTGATAGTTAGTAGCATAAGAATGTTATACATATAATAAATATTTAGTTATTGCTGTGAAACAATACATTCTGGATACATCTGGAGGTAAACTGTTCCAATAATCGATGTGAAGTCCTGAATTGTGCCTTTCTAATTTTAAACGGATGACCACGTAGGCGTTCATCATTGCTTAAGACCACAAGGGGCACGTCAGATGGAAATTTGAATGAGATCCCCTCGCAGCCAACGCTGACTTAATCTTGGCAGACTAACTATTTTGTATATATTTTGTTGAATATAAGTGGTGAAAAGCCTGCAAGCAATGCGAGGACTAGGATTTTTAGAAGTCTTTTTTAACAAAAACAACTCGCAGTTTGCTTTCTTTGCAATATTTGATACATGTACAGACAGACCAAGCAAGATCATTAGTTACTGTCACACCTAGGTCCAGCTGAGAGTCGACACTTGACACAAAGTGTCCATTGATATAACAGTTCAAACCGGGATTGTTCTTGCCAACATGCAGCACAGAGCACTTTTGAGCATTCAGCCGCAATAGCCAAGTTGAACACCACTTGGAAATAGTATTCAAGTCTCTCTGCAATACGTCCGCATGGGTTGAAGAATTTTCAAATAATTGGACCGTCTAAGTAAATAAAAGTTTCAAGATCGCAGCGGTTCCAAACCTTTGAAGATTGGCATATATTTTATTACATATTTAAATTGTTAAAATTACAATAATAATTGAAATTTGCAGGATCGAAGCGTTGCCAAACTTCTGAAGGCTAGCACGTTTTTTTGTATTTTAATTTATTAAAACGATATTATTTGAATAATAATTGAAATTTGTCCGATAGGCGGGACATATTCGTTAGGTGGGACATTTACCTTACTGCTGGTGCACAAAAACCGGTGTGGGTATCTAATATAATCCGTTAGGTTGTCCCGCGCCGATCAGGCTGAAACGGGAATAACCCGACCCTGCACTCAATTACCTGTACGTGGTCGCATAATTTTCCAATTATCCGCTTAATTGCGACTATTCCCCGTATAATCCGGAGACGCGCGTCCGGTCGATTGCCGCGACTCGGTCAAAAATAAATTTTGTCCGTTTCGAAAAAAAATTAATTTAATTATCGAGTAACTAAAAAAAAAAGGGCTCCGTTGAAAACCCCGGTAAAGGAGCGGGCAAACGTAGGATTTTTCTACGGCAAAAAACCGCGGAAAGGATTTTCCATTTAACCCGCGGGTCGTTTGAACAGTCGCCAAGCCAAGGGGGACAAAAACGCATCGCATATATCAGACTGCCGACCGGCCAAACGTTGAGGTATTTTTATTGAATTCTTGCGGGCTTGGCAGCGGCCGGGCCAAAATGGGCATTCTTTTAATTGTAACGTATATGGAAAAATCTAAATTTTGAAAGTACTGCGAAACAAAGGAAAAAATACGTGAGACCATGTTCAATCGAAAAAAACGAAACGACTAAACAGACCAGTTACGAACGACGTAGAAAAAGCTGTAATTAAATTCTAACATGCTATCACTACTACTTTCAAACTTTCACTGATAAAAATAACTGTAATTTTTATAATCAGCCTTCCAAAACCCGCTTGCAGAATGTTGATACTATTTCCTGTGTTCACTCCCACAATTTGCTTTCGGAGTTCGCTGAGTGGTTCACAGTCAAAAATTACATGCAGAGGAGTTTCATCCGCTGCGTTGCATCTTGGACATAATACATCTTGTATGATGCCAATATTCTGTCTGAAGCTGTCGGCTACTGGGGTCGGACAGTGTACTTCTGTGACAAGCTCCACTTTTTGCTAGCCTATCTCTCCTCTCGTTCTCTGGGATTCCACAGTGTCCTGGGACCCAGACGAATGTAACGTGATTAGCCTTAACAAACCTTTCAAACATGCAATCTCAGATCATATAACAAAAGTTACGAAAAAATTAATTTCAAGAATAAAATTACATTCACAGTAAATAAGCTTTTGTTGAGACAAAATTGTTTATATTTTTACATTAATTGTCTAAATTAAAATATTTAATTGAATAATCCACAATTTTGTAAATTACATTGCTTATTGAGAAAATAAATTTGCACAAGAATATTGACCAGTACGGGGCTTAAAATTAACAAAGGACGTTGGCTATATCTCTAAAACTGACAGTCTTAAAGACGTTGCTTTAACAAACTTTTATGATGGAAATAATATTACATATTAAGTGCTCTAATTTCTATGATGTGGCCAAATGGCAATAACAGGTGAAACTTTTTGCATGAAAATAATTGTTTTTCTGCAGAACTCCGACTCGTCGTTTTTGATCATATGACGAGTAATGTGTCCAATACACTGACTTATAATTTCTTCCAAGTGGCCAACGGAATGGTCTGTGCTTGTAGACAAACTCCTTCAAATGACCTCACAAGAAAAAATCTAGGGGTGAAATATAAAATAAATATAAAATAGAAAGTCTCTTAATTGTACCGCTCGTATGTGTTGGATTAACATGAATTACTATTGCGATTTTAGTAGTAAATAATTATCATTTTAGGCTGTCTTTTGTTATAAAAAAACAAGTCATATCGTTGACTTTTTTATTAATAGGAAATACCACTTATTTGTAATTGTGCAGAGAAAAACCCCTTAATGGTAATTATAGGGGATAATTACAATCGCCACATTTATAAAAGAGTTGATAACCCAAGAAATGTTTCTTGCAACCGCACCAGGTTATTAAAACCCGTTAAGTCATGACGTTACGTTACAGTACTTTTTGAAGTAGGTATGTCCAACAAATAATTATTATTGTACATATTTATGTTCTCACCAAGCAGTACTTTATAGGAAGAGGCACTTTTCTTCGTAAAGTTAATAACCAAAATAAATAAGAACTAAAAGTTCAGATTTTCACGAAATTATATATTATGTCATAATATTTAATTTCGTGAAAATCTAAACTTTTAGTTCTCATTTATTTTGATAAATGGATTTTCATCAAAAGCCACCTCAGTTCAAAGTTAATAATCCAAAATTGTCCCCTTTTTGGACTATAGTTTTGATTTTCCCTCCTGTAGCACGTTACTCATAGAGCAATAAAATAGACTCAATTGGATTATTCTTTATTAACAAACCTTTTTGGTTAGTTAACAGTTAATAGATTGATTAGAGTCATTTTGCTATGGTGCTTTCGTGTGTTAAATACGAAATATCAGAGCAACAGCATAAATAAAAAGCGTAAGTAAAAGGGAGAAAATGAAATCTGTAAATTATTGTGCTCTTGCCGTTGAGTTTTCTTTCCAGCACATGAAAAAACAATCACAATATTAAATGAGAAATATTCTAAAAATTAAAATTAAATAAAGTACTCCACAAAATCTTTAGTTAATGCAGGAATTTATTTTTACACATTTGCACATCCTCGTATACATACAGACGGACAATGATTTCGTGTGTACCTTTACAATTTTTCAATAAAATCGCTTTGAAATAAGCACCCGATCTAACTTCAAAATCACATCAAACTTTTAAAAATATGTAAATATTACCCAGAAATCGCAAATTCGACAATTGTAGCACTTATCGCGTAATGCATTATAGTTTCAATCAAATAACAACACTTTCACGGGTTTTCATTTACCGCTCACAATTTAGTGCTGTAAAAGGTAATTTTAAGAGCCTTATAGATTTTTGTCCATAACCCTGTATATAATAACATAATAATTGTTTGAAATAAATGTCATAGTTCTGATCTGTTGCGTTTCTTAAGGAATTTTTCCGACCGGGGGAATAATTTTTTTATTCCACCAAAAAAAAAAAAAATTAATACTTCGATTGCTTCCAACTTTGACAGGTTACTGTGGAGGTGGACTTTAATCCTCCTGTCCAATATCAAGTGGATAGGTGCAAATTTCGTACACTTATTGTAAATTTTAATATAGCGGGGACTAGCTCGAACACCCTGTAAGATATGTGAAAACTTTTTAGCTCTCGATACGATATAAGGCCCCATATAAACAAAACTGAGAGCTGAATCGCAGTGTTTCGGTTCTGGCCAATGTTTATTCCAGTTTATTCCAAGTATTCAAGCATTCCTAAAGGAATTTTCCTTAAGAATTCATCAACATTCATTGCGTACAGTCATATAGCTACTAGACTGCCTATGCTAACAGTACAGGAACTCACGAAGCAAGCATGTATTTTTTTTGGAGAAGGTCCATTCAACGTGTGCATGCGCGAGATGGCCAATGGCAAATTATGACGTTGAACAGTGAACAGTGGCTAGCCAAGCCAAGTAGCTATTGTGTAGGATAAAAGGGATTTAAAAAAACATTGCTCAAAATGGTTCATATCCGGGGGTCTCCAGTATACCAGTTTTCATATAAATTGAAGCATTTACCTTGGGGGACGGGAGATTTTCAGCTCCATTACCACAAACCGCTAAGCTGACACAGGAACGAGAATAGTTTTGCTAAGGACACTTGGATGACATACCGACGGGTTGTGTATACCAAGAGACTTATTACGAAGTGTTATGCGTGGAATTTTTTAAATTGCTACCGCCCTTTGGAGAGACATGCCACTTTTAATAGCTTCAAGTGCTTTTCTTTAGTCTTCGCTCTAAAAGTTGCAGTAACTCCGTGTTCCTGAAACTGTTTCGTAATGTCTTACCTTTTTTAATTACTTAGTACCGGTAACTTTAAAAAGTGATATTAATATAAAATAAAATAAAGCAAAATAAAAAAAATATTCCTAGTGGTGCTCTTGTTAAAGAATATTTTTGGTTTCCAAAAAAAATAATTTCTTTTGGATCCAACAAATGGTTTTGAAATTTTCCAACCATTAAATTATTAATTAAAAAAAAGAATGATTTTTCGCACTACAAACCTGAATCAAATCTCCGATATCTGATAATACTAATAGCTCTAAATTGGTTACTTTTGGTTGGCAACCCGGCGTCATCTGCGACGGACATATTGGCCGCCGAATGCAATAAAACAAAAGACGTTCGCGCCCCGTCCTCCGCCGAGATTTGTCAAATAAAACGGGGGTCCGGGCAAGATACGCGGGGTGGATGATTTACGAGGCCAAATCTCGGCGCGAGGGGGCGGTTGAGGCCGGCGGCGACGGCGGTCACTTCGCGCGTCGTAATTCATCACGTGACCACCTCCTGGGGGAGGCCCCCAGGACAACGGCGATATTTACGACTACCCCCGAACCAGAGACACGTTGTCCCTTGATGTATGTTGCCCCACGACTAAGGGTCATACTAAAATTTTTATCGGATCGTCTTAGTCCTAAGCGGTTACGATTTAAAGATCAGTTACGGTTACCGAATTATTAAGCATCGAAAGCTCACGGCGATATAATTCCTTTCTAATTAATAGGAATTCTAATGTAATTGGTCGGAATTCCTCTATCATGAATCGGAATTCCTCCATAATTCCCATCCATATTTCCTACATAATTAGTCGGAATTCCTCTGGAGTTCCTTTGTAGTGTACGCCATAATCCGCTGCCAGTTTGTTTCGAATTAAATTTAAAAAGATTGAAGATTTTTCAGTTATTGCGACGGCACAAATATCCTGACATTGCGGAAAAATTGAAAAATTTCACATGGGCTTTTTCTAGACGTCGTAGGAAAGTCAGACGCCCGAAATCATCGTTTATCAGTGTATCGGAGATTATTCCACTTAATTTAATTACTTATTTCATATCAGGCCGACTGCATTATTTCAGACTAATGACATCTGACCGAATGGAGTAGCGATAATACCGACGTAGCCGCGAAAATGACTCAATTACTATAATGACCGGTCATCAGCAAGGTAAGAGCATTAGGCGTGAACCACGTTCGAGTTAAAATGTTGCTGAAAATGACCACGACAAAACAAATAAGCAGCAAGTATGGCGTGAAAATTAGCGAACACTCATTGGCGTAGATATATTAGTATCACGGGAAAAACAAATGGACAATTTACTTGGCCTATTAGAAATATATGGAGAATGGAAAAATAATGGCATTTAAAAATAGACTGCTATGGCCGCAATCCACAAATATATGGGAAATTCCAGCGTTGCCACATCAATTTGAACCCGACACCAACTTTTGTTTATGCCCTGCATGTTTTTACATTTTTGGATTCTATAAAAAAAAATGCAAATTTCTTGTTACCTCTCGAACTTGATATTTGATTTTGGCTTACTTTGGCTAAAGGAGGGGCAGGGGTGATGGATTTTTACAAATGCAAAATCCATATTTTTTATTCGAAAGCGCGAGATATTGTACAGGGTGGCCAAAAAAAGTGAAACCATACGATTTAATTGTTTCATTTACAGAGCATAAATCGTAAACGAAGAACAGTGAAAAATGAGTCATTTAGTTTAAACAATATTGTACGCCGCGATGATCGCTGCAATTTTTGTATTTACTTTACCTTTACCTTTATTACCGCAAGATATTAGACAAATAACGCTATTTCTAGGGCAAATCTAATTTATTTTCAAATATTTGACGTTAAACTTATTTAAAAGGCACTTTATACAGCGCAAAAGAATTCCGATAGTATTGCTAAAGTTACATAGTGGTTCGCAGAAGCACAAAATGAAAAAAACGGGCTATCCATAAGAAACATTTGAAAGAATTTAAATGGTTTCCAAGGAAAACGAGCTATGCTTATATTTACATTGTTCAAAAGTCTTCCGCACACATTTTTATTTATTACATAAGTTAAGAGTATCTAATAATCTTGCTGGTGCCTATATACTGACTTGAATTCTGTTAGGTTGGCATTTTTGCTTTGCGTCCAAAACATCCGAAAGTCGCAAACTTAATCGCTCCTCAGCCCCCCCGAAATTGACAAAACAACGGGTCGTAGCGTTAAGAGAGAGAAAACGACGAAAGCAAGGGGATGTAAGTAATAAATAGAGAAATGAATTGGGGTAACTGAAAACGGGAACAAATTGGTATAATGTCGATGGAGGGGGGAGGACGAAAGACGAAAGAAGAATGCGACGGAGGGTTACCTAAACGTTCATCCCCCAGCCGAAGCCGATTACGGAGAAAATAAACATAACATTAGGCGTGATACGGCGCTGGAGGGTGGGTAGAACGGGCGGGCTAGTTAGTCAATAGATTTACCGGTAATAAAAATTATTGCTCCGGTAACCACTACTTCGGAGGCCGATAGTGGTCTTATCGCCCTCAGGTCCGGCATCCTCTCTAATTGATTTCCAAATAGATCTTATCCGGATAACTTATGGGCCTTACGGGATGGTACTCTTGCCGAAATGAACGGAATACGAATGGATTAATTACGCGCGCAATCCCGAAATAGCACAGGCTGCGTCAAATTCCATCTTTTTTGGAAGTTTTCGGCATCTCTGTCAAAATATTCCTGTCTCGATAACTAGAGGTTTGACAGAAAAAATATGTCTAAAAGCTTTTGACATGAAAACGAAAATGAAAACTAAACAAAACTATTAAATAGATGTTTCTTAACCAGGAATGCAATCAAACCTAAGTACTAAACGCTATTGGTCAGCAAATAGTCCACAGAAACTTTATGAGCGACCTTTTCACAGTCCAAAAGTCACCGTCTGGTGTGCAATCTCGGAGTTCGGCGTGTGGGGTCCTTAGTTTTTCGAATGCTTATTTTGATATGCTTAACAATTTTCTGCTTCCAAAAGTGAACGAGTTGAACAACGATCAAAGAGAACATCTTTGGTTCCAGCAGGATGGTGCTACATCGCACACAACGCGTCGTTCACTAAATCTTCTTCAAGAAATGTTTCTAAACAAAGTGGTGTCTTTACGGGGTGATCTTGGCTGGCAGCCAGGTTCGCCTGATTTGTCGCCTTGCGACTTTTTTCTTTGGGGTTACCTGAAAACGAGAATTTTCACACATCGTCCGCGGAAGAATTAAAGGCTGCCATAAGACAAGAAATTGCCTCAATTCCATAAGAAATGATCCATCGGGTAATGATGCGCTTCCGCGGGAACCTACAAGAGTGCATCGACAATAATGGCCGTCATTTAAAAGATATCATTTTTAAAAAATAACGTTCCTAAATGGCATAAAATGTACTTTTCAAAAATAATTTAAAAAAAAGTTTGCTTTATGTAGTTTGGTTTTTATTAACATCCCAAATAGTACCTATCATTTTGCCGCACCTTGTATATGTGAGGTGTGTTCAAATAGCAATGTGACTTTAGTTATTGGGCATACGTACATTCCATCTTCGATATTTTTTTGTTATATCGGTACACGTGTCCTTAACATGTGTTCGCAGTTTCAGCGGGTTTGCACTTTTTTTTTGTGAGACAGAAGCGTGTTTTGTGTGCTCGGCGATTTTCTGCTGTCAAAAAAAAATGAAACTAAGAATTTGCATAAAAGTTTTTGTAAAAAATGGAATACAGTACTGCAAAACACTAGGAATATTGACAACAGCATATAGCGAATCTACTTTGTGCAAAAAAAATGTTTATAAGCGGTACAAGCTGTTTCAAGATGGCGGAGAAGACGCCGATGATGAATCTCGCTCTGAACGTTCCAGCACGTCAATAGCTGATGAAAGTGATGAAGAAGTGAAACAAATGGTGTTGAAAAATCGTCGAATCAATATTAGAGAAGTGGCTGAAGGCATCAATCTTCAATTTTTTTCACTCAAGAGCTTAAACGACGTCAATGATGATCCTGATATGTTCAAAAAGGTCAGAATCGCCAAGACCGAAAAAGGAAGTCAAGTTCGATCAACTTTCAAGATTTTTCTTACTGTTTTCTTTTATTATCGTGGCGTAATACATCAAGACTGCTTACCACAATGTCGTATGGTGGATGAAGTTATGTGCCGTTTGCGAGAAGCAATACAAAGAAAAGGTCCTGAATTGTGGGAAAATGCATCTACTCACTAGTCTTTGTTTGGGTCTAACTTTTCGGCCAAAAAGAAAACCACAATCATGCATCATCCACCATATTCACTGGAAATGGTCCCCTGCGACTTTTTCCTGTTCCCAAAGCTCAAGAAAAAAGAAAAATCGCTGCAAGAACTCAAGGCTATACAAGAAAGTGCTTACGAGAATTGTTTCGACGATTCGAAAAAACGTTGGCATAACTGTATTATATCTGGGGGGATTACTTTGAAGGGGACAACATTAAGTTTGATAAATTAAAAAAATAATTTTGAGAAAACTTAAAAGTCGCCTTACTTTTTGAACACACCTCGTACATACAAAAGCTAAGGATCCATATGCAAGAATGTGACTTTCATTATTTTTGGTAAAAGTCTGAAGATTCTGAAAATAATTTACGTGATTTTTCTCAAAATAGTATTAGATCAGTCTATTCCAATAAATATATCTGGGGGTAGAATCTGATTCTCTATTTCCACTTGTCCACTGCAAATATAAGCGCATTTACACTTTGATCGAACAAAATAAACCTTTCCATCTATACCATTAATATCAAAAATATGTCTCCAACCTATAGATTGAAGAAATCTATAAAGTGACTCCAAATCGACGTTTTTTAAGTCTCTGTACATAGTACCAGTTTGAACTCTGATATCTGATGAAGCGTGCCCGATAAAACTAGTCGGCCTTTCCATGATCTGTTCAAACCTCAACGCAATTAGACCATTCAGATAAATGCAAATTCTATATTCAGCTTTGCCAAACAGATCCAAATCTTTAACGCCAATGCGCATTAAATGATCTGTCTGGGCCAGAACATTTATACTAATATTTTCAAGCTCATCAACAAAGCTATATGAAATTCGGAGGTTTGTAGACACAACCCAGTTACATCAAAACGTTTTTACGTATTTTAATCCTCATCTATTTACATTCTATGGTATCATGAAAGCCGTCTAAAATTTCATATTATATTAACGGCTTTATATACAGACCAACCCCCCCTCCAGCCCTCCACCCCACCGCCCCGATCACGAACTATTCTGTCCCATCTATAAAATATGTAGTTTTCAATTTGGACCAAAGTGTAGTTCGCCGAACGATATATAGTTTTTATGACATAATAGATTACGAACATAGATTCGCAATTTCACAATGACGTTCCAGAACCGTACTTCGGCACTTCGTGCATACAAATGCTGAAAGCTGATGGATTTGCATAGAAATTCAATCGTCATGATGTTCACGTTAATTCTTTTGTCCCACGAAATTAGTATATCCAACGAACATATCCTGCAGTTACCATTAGTCCATCCTTTCTTGACGGTATCGTGGCTATCAAAGCAGGTCTTATCTAAATATATCATGGAGATGTTTATAGCACGAATTTGTTGGATTTCTCTCCAATATCTTGTCCTCTGCTCCGAAAATTTTCTTAATTCCATCAAAACTTGTCTCTGATTCAATTCAATGTTCAAAACACTTCATGTAAAGTATTAATTGTTGCATGGTGCATGTCATGTAGTAAAAACGTTGTAAAAACGGTATATGGGTTGGGGAACTCTATTTGGGATGTGAGGCTTCAGATTGACCTCACCGACACCAATTACATCTTTCCGCGTTTTTCTTTCTTGGACACCATTCACAACTATGTCACATTTTGTAGCATACGGTGTTTTGGTCATTTCCGAGGTTAATATTTTACTCAGATGTTAATTTCAGAAACAGAAACGCATTTAGATTGTAATTTTGGCAGGAACCGGCAAATTTATCCGAGTCTTTGATCCAAAGAATATTGTGTCATCGACTACTATCTCAACTTTTTCGTCGTTGGACATCGCAAGTGACTAATAAAATTGAATAATATTAGTATTTGGTAAGAAAACCAATTGAAAAACAGTTGGTAATTACTAATTACAAATACAAGACGGAATAGCAATAACTCCAAGCTTCGACTTCTAAGAAAATATTGTCTCATAAAACTGACAGCATACTCCGATTTTATCACTGGGAAAATATTCATTATAAATCAATTATCTACATAAGATTTTGTATTGCTTGCTTTTCTAGGAAAACATCTTAGAGTCATTATGTTAACCCTTAAATAGATCAACTTATCTAATGGGCAAATACAACTTGGAATTGGGCTACCTCAAGTAGAAACTGTTTTAGAAAGATTTATAAAAAGATACTAGTATGAATTAATATAACAATTTAATCAAAGAAAATTTCCCTACTCTTAAAATACAACAGTCCGCACGGCACAGTTCTTCTTCGTCTTGTCGGCTATCATCTTAAATACGGCCCTGGCTTGTGGTACACGTACTGAAAAGAATGGTCCCTTCTGCTTTACAACAGGCAGATCTTAAACTCATTTCGAAGTCAAAACCCTAAAAGGTTCTAAAAACAGTATATCGGTTGGTTAGTTGCGAACTCTAATTGGAATGTGAGGCCTCAGATTGACCTTGCCGACACCAAATAGATGATCTCTAAATTCATCGAAATAAGTTAAAGCAAATTCGAAGTTTATTTGAATTTCATTAATCTTTATTTTTGAATTTTACAATATTTATTCCAAAGAACTCGCGCCTTCAAAACATTCACATTATATTGAATATATTATAAATTTGTCATAAATATGTTTCAGTGCAATTAATTCTTTTAAAATTAGCAAATGCATATTTATTTAAGGGAACCAAAAAAATTTATAGTTCAATCTATCTTGTTTTCTGTATATTTAATAAGCGTCATATATTTAACAGGGCGATTTCTCAAACATTTTTTAGCTTTATTTTCGTTATTTATTGGTACTCAGGGGTTTTCCACAAATTAGTTCTTAACTTAGTATTCATTATTAGTAGAAGGGCTCCTTCATTCCTTTCTTCACTTTAAAAGCCGCCTGTGTAGGAAATATTTTAAAAAGTAGTCATCCATGTTGCCGCACATTTCGGCGTATTAATCCGGCTCGAAGGACCGCCTCCGTCCATTTGTTAACCCCGCCGTGTCTTTTTGATATCCCGACGATCATTAGCGGCGCGTCCCGACGCGGATATCTCCCGACAAAAAGGGAAAGACGTCAGCGTGTCACAATGGATGTCTCGGCGCGGTCAATGTTATGTTGCCGCGCGATTTTTCCACGTCAGCGGCCCTTTGTGTGATAACGGGGGATGACGGGGCGCCACGGACGACGCCTGGCGTCTTATCGCCGGAGACATTAGGACCCGACACGGCACAAACCCACAGGAAGCCGGCGAAAGGGTGGCATCGATACTGGAAACGTATGCTGAAAGCGAGGTGCCAACATTTCCCTGATGGTGAATGCCGAATTCGAAAGAACTACCGCTACTTAGGCCAAATTCTGCCTTCAATTTATCTTGATAACATTTTAATTGGCTGTAACTTTTTTGTTTTTATAGATATCAAGGTAAACCAAAAAACAAAATCTAGGGTTAGCAGCAAATTTTTTTCGCACACAGGCGAATTTTCCTCAAAAGCTGGCCAGAAGTCAGAAACTCCAACATAAAAATCTTGAGCTAAATCCATTACATTTCAGTGATCTAGTTACCTGTCTATTATAAATAAACAAACTTTTGTTTTGATTCGCGTTGCTACGCGCCATATTGTTATTGAAACTTGAAAGTTTATTAATTTGTATTCATTTAATCAGAGCGCATCAGTGTGTATTTAACCATTTTTGCGAAAGTTGGTGATTGAAAAATAATAAAATTATAGTACGGAGCCTATTGTTAGTGGTAATTACAAGCATATAATTATTATTATCTATGCAATTATTATCATCTATGAATTGTTTTAATGTCACAATGGCGTCCCTTCTTAAAATAGATAAATGTTATGTTTTCTTTGGACAAAAAATACATTTCCCCGCGTTTCCCCATCTTCAAATTAGCATAGAACTCTTATTTAATATGTCCTTAAAAAGACATATTTTCTTATTTATGCGATAATTTGCGATCTTAATGGGTATCTATTTTTTAAAAAGTGCTGTCAGTGCTGGTATATATTTTTAATTTTGGTAAAATTTACTATTGTAGGGTTTTTGAACATGCAAAATTCAAAAATGCTAATGGCAATATTGCCAGAGATTTACAGCTTTTTGAGAAGAAATATTTATATCCTAGACTATTAAGTGTTTTTTGACTAATGGATGACATCTAGCATACATGACAGTCTAAAACCTGTGTTTGCCCAGTGTCATTTTAAAAATTTGTGACACCGAAAGTTATTAGGTATCTAATCAGATTTTTTTTATAATAGACCAGGAATTGTGAGATATGTTTTAGTACTAGATTTTCATAGACGCAACTGTACAAATTTCAATAGTCCATAAAAAGACTTGTCATAAAAAGTTCTGCTTGTTTATTGCCCTAAATAATAAGATTGTACTTGCGAAATTCTTAATACTCAAAGTACTCAAATATCAATATCGCATCTTCATTTTTACCCCTTTTCTCCAAAATATTTATGATTATCTTTTTGTAATATTGTTTTTGTAATTACATATACATTATCATAATTCAAGGTTAAAATTAGAACTGTTTTATGTTTTTCTTCAATAATACACATTGTTGGTGTTGTTAAAATGAGTTTTAATAAGTATAACTGAAAAATAAATGAATTACGTAAAAATGTGAACAAGTAAGAAACTAAATTAAAAATGTTCTAACGTCATTCTAAAAATAAATTATTAGTCAGTATTTAATTTAGATACGATTTTTCGACCACATTGTATATTTTCACGTGTAACGGAATAATAGTGTAAAGTATCATTAAAATTTATACTTTTCTTAAATAAATTCATTCTTCATCATTTTTAGAAATTTTTTGAAGATAAATAATATTGGCCTGCATTTTGATCAAATTCGCGTGTGTGATGTATAAAACAATACATATCAATTTTCTGACACATAAGCCTACATCACATTTTTTTTTAAATTGCACACCCTGTATATTGTATATGTGTTTAATACCTATATCTGATTTCGATGTAACATATTTTATATTTTAGTCCACTCGTTTTTGGGGTAAATCTTCTATGTATTTGATGCTCTAAGAGTTGCAAATAATGATCTCCAGTTAACTTTTGATCTATAAATAACGAACCCAAAATATGCCCATCTATGACACCACACCATACATTAATTGATTGGTATCCCTGGCTTTTTATTTCATGTATTTGTCTAGGATTATTTGAAGGCCAATATCCCGTATTTTGTCTAATACAAACCTTTCATCAATGTTGAAGCATATCACTCCTTTCACGGATGCTAAATTCGCGAAAAATTATTTTAACAATAATGACATGAACAATAATTCAACCATCAACGTTGTTTACTAATATGTCAAACATAAACATATTTTTATTTGATAGTCTTGAAATTATATAAAATTTTTCTATTTCTGCCGAGTGGACTAAAATACAAAGTGTGTAGTCGGAACAAATACATATATAATAAAATATAATGTAGGCTTATATGTCAGAAAATTGATAGTGTTTTGTTTTATACGTCACTTGGAAAAAACTTAGCTAATTGCCCTACATTTTCCTTTTTGTTTACCTTGATATTTCTAAAAACAAAAAATTACAGCCCATTAAAATGTTATCAATATAAATTGAACGCACGGTACAGGGTCGCTAGTTTAAGAGGGGCCTATACCTTAGCTCGAAATCTATGAGTCTTATAAAAAAAAATTGAATACAAAATTTATATATTGGTCTTTAATTCACCGTTATTAGCGCGTACCTGCATACATGTTGTTTGTATTTTTGTGCTTAACATATTTGAGATAATATAAATGTTTCTTGGAAGACATTTAAAATTGAAATATTTTTGTTAAATACCCTGTGTTGCGACGTTTCATAAATTGTTACTCCTCTCAATTTATTTAAATCAACCACTCGGTATATTTTTTACTATTTTTTTTACATCGCTGGTTATTTCAAATATCGTTAAATATCATAAAAATTCTTTAATGAAAAATAACTAAATGAATAAATTTATTTTATTTAATAATTTTATGAATGAATAAATATCATCAATCGATGTTTACAACATCAGTTTGAAATAAACTTTGCGAATTTGAGACAAGTAAAGTAAACATGGTTAATGTGTGGTGTGGTATTTGGAGATAAATTTAGTGCCAATATTTTATGAAGCAAATTTGACAGCAGTGCGATTTTTAGATTTATTAAGATATTATATTGAGCCTCTCATTCGGAGTACTATTCCTAAAATAGAACATCCAATTTAGTTTGGCAACAAGATGGCGCTTCTTATCATTGAAGTGCAATGAATTTTAAACAATGGATTAAGCATCTTGTGGCCAGTGAGGAGTCCGGACTTAAACTCTCTGGACTTGTTTTTGTGGAGTACAAAAATAAGACCGTAGAAGTTTTTGCATTATAACAACAAATTCAGGAATCAATTAATTACATAAAATGCAACCAATTATACAATAAATGGTGAAAATCATTTGGAGGTAATATAGGACCATTTTAATTTTTTAATGAATATTATTCATCTGTTTTGCTGTAAAAATAAAAGCCTGAAAGGATTTTACTACAACTTCAAAGCGGCAAGAACGTCAAATTTTCCGTTCGACGGTACTGACTCATTTATCCACGGTAGTGACGTAAATTATATTTGAATTCTAAAAACATATAAACTTTTTGCGCTGTTACATAAAATCCATGTTTGTAAGCAGTACTCAGGAGACTGAGTTTCAACGTAATTCACTAGACGCTCCATAAACCTCGAGGTAGATGGCGCTCCAGTCATATAAATTCAAATTCAAAATTCGACAAAAAATATTGAAACGGAATTCAGTGTAAACTTAAAACATTAAAAAGTGTCAATTTTTAGTTTAGTTTTATCACATAAATCGGAATTTATGAAGAAATTAGTTTAAAACATTTATTGCTACACAAAATAAATAAATTATAGATATATTTTTGAAATGGGGATGACCGGTACTGACGTTTAGCTTATATACTGTAGGTTCTCTCTGAATGAAATTACTTAATCTACTTAATACAAAAATTTCATTATTAGATTATCAATTAATCACGAGTGATTGGTACTCAACAAAATAATACATCAAAAATCACAATTAAAACAGAATTACCCATATACCACTTGCATTATGGACATCTATAATTTTGACAAAAAGTATTAAGAATTCAAGTATACACCGGTTTCGTCTTCCGATTACCAATCGCCTTTTTCTCTATCGTTCCATAAATCATCCTCCAGTTCTCTTTCTGTCAATACAAATTGTATAGTTGCTTCCGGTTTCCAGACTTTACGTCTAACGAGACAGTTTTCCGAGCAAACACTGGGCGGAGTTTTCAAAATCCTACTTTTAGACGGCTTAAAAAAAACGTTTGGACATATCATACAAAATGCACAAAAAGGTTTTTTTAACTTGTTTTTATTGAACAACCCTTGTCTCGAAAAATCGACTTAATCGCACATTAATACAGCCATGATCTCGTTAAGAATATCTTTGGATCTTTCTATGCGGCCGTACATGCAATGGTGTGCACAATTTGAAACAACGGATGTATTTAAAGAGAACTTGTAACTCAACCCATCACCATTTTAATTATTTAAAATTCAGAATTTAATTAATACGTACTTCAAATTACCCAATTTCAGAAAAAAAATGAGATTCATAATAAAAGGTTTATTAAAGAAGACGTTTCATGTTACAGCGTTTGTTAACAGATGCAGGGCCGCCACACACATGTGCCGTCCGCCGTGAGAAATATTTGTTTGTACGACTAATGCGCGTTTGCCACGTCACACCTGATTTTCATTCATTAATTATATTATTATATATTATTAATAAAATATTAAGTTCTGTTGTGAAAAAAAAGTAAAAATATAAATCCAACAGTGGAAGTCAAAACGAAAAAATGTAATATCCGCTTGATTCTTGGTGCATTCCTGTAGCAGGAAGGTTATTGGTGAAAGTCAGTGTCGACATTTAATTTAAATGATTTGGACAGTTTAGTTTTATGTATACCCTGCCTCTTGATAGTTTTTGGACAGCTAATATCTCGTGTAGTCGACGTGTTACCTTTTTTTTTATCATCAGCATGTATATCAGTATCTTTTAAAGCATTTGTTGGGTGCTGATCTTATTTAGAAGTTGTTTGTTTCAATTTTTTGATCTCTTCTTAAAAATTTCGGCGGCCTCTTTTCTGCTTTCTCCTTTCTTTGTTGTTGCCAATTTCATTTCCGTGTGTGAGAGTTGGTTTTGTAAAACTGTAATTTTGTTTCTTTCCTGGGTTTGTTCTTTAACGTTCTTGTGTATATAGTCAAATTCATTCGGTTTTTGTTCGATGTCATAGTTATAACCGTAACAAATGTATAGAAGATATTCAAAGTCTTCTGTTTATTCCAAAACTTCATTATTTATGACGATTTTTGAACGGATTGGTTGGGTTCCAATAAAGGCGATAATTGTTGCTTCCTTTGTTAAAGTTTTTATACAATTTAGATCACATAGTGGTTGTAGTCTGTTGTTCCTTCTAGTTCATTTTCACTTTCCGCTATAAGCGTCAGATCCTTTTCTATCGGATAAGAGATGAAGACTGAGCTGCTGGCTAGTACCCAACATTACCTTTTCCATATATAGGTTATACCCCAAAAGACTAAGTAATGTAAATTTGACATATTTGTCTTTGCTTTTCTTTTGTAATTATTAATTTTCCCATGGTTAAAATTATGCTACCAGCTACAACGTGATTCAAGGTTGCTTTTCCAAGAGCAAGCTGAAAATTTTGTATATCACCCTTTAAAACGTTCATTGGATGATATACAGTAGATCAAGATCAATACTACTACTAAAAAGTTTCAAAATTAATTTTCTCGTTAACTGCTGACTAGATTTGGAGATATATATTTTTTAATTGTATTTAGGAAATTTAAATAAAATTATTGCAAGAATAGCAGAAAATTAAATGAGGTAAATACTGAGGCCTTGTATTGACCACCACGCAGTCTAGACCTTAACTCAATAGAACATTTATAAGATCGATCAAGCACAAGTTAAACGTCTGGTTCAAAATAATTGATCTATGTCAATCGGGTATGTTCAAGGAAACACCCAATATTGGTCGCATTTAGCGGACGTAGCAAAGCCGTAGCGGAAACGTCCGGTGGCACATGCGCTACAAACTCAACACGTTGTGGGGTGGACGCCATTTTTAGTACCGTATTTATTTTGTGGAAGTGGTGAATTTGATCAAGGTGTATTGGACAGTGATGATGAATATGAATTTCCGAATTGCCAGGATAATAAATATATTTTATTTGTTATTATTTATACTGTTATTAGCATTTACAAAAAACATTATTCTCAGGGTCCCAACGCTAACGGAAGAAATATGGGTCAGGAAATGGAAAAACCTGAAAAAACCTACACAGGCATCAAGGACAATATACGCAAAACTGGAAGGGGTATAATTTACTAGGAATATTATCACCAGTTTGACGAAATACATAGGGAGGACAAAACAGTTAATATCCCTAACCTATTAACATCGACAGCGCTTTCTGTTATAAGGAAAAAAAGCCTCTTGCCAAAAATAAGAAAGATCCAACCGCTATCCCAGTGACCCCGTAGATGGAAACGACTCCAATCAGAGAAATACCTGTATCCACCCCGTAGGTTATATCAACAATTCTTTTTATTGGTAAAATTAAAAAAATGAAAGGCTTATAACATTGTTTCATTTTAGAAGTTCCAAAAATAGGGAGTCAAAGAGCGAAACGTTTTATCTGCGAAGAAGGCTGAGAAATATCGAGACAGCTCGGGTACAAGATATTAACCTCTTACGAAACGTCATTGAAAGGAGCAAGAACTTCCAGGAGGAATGAAATAAAATTTTGCTCTAATTATGTGAGTTACTAAAAAAAAGAGCAATAATTGAAAAATATATTTTATTTGTTTTAAAGCATATTTGTTATTTGGTTTCCCTTATCACTTCCACCCTCATCTGCCCTAATTACTTCCAGGAGTGGCAGCTCATCTTCTAACACTTCTTCTAAACACATTAAACCCCTCACTGCTCCGAAATGTGCTGGATGTGTTAAATTCTAAAATAGACCTTTTATAATAAGTTTATAAATGTAGGCCTCGAAAATACTCTAATAATAAGTTCCCTTCATAACTCCTTACAGTATTTTCGCAGTACTTCGGATTTTTTGGTATTGGATACCTAGCACCTTCCTTATCCTCAAATATTTGAATTGGTTCTGCTACTTTCAAAGCCTCTGACTTTGCGTTTTGAATTAAAATGAATTTCTGATGTAGTAGATATTAGAGTACAAAAACGTTTCCAGTTTATTAACATTTGATAACTCAGCAGCACTACACACACACACACACACACACACACTGAATAAGATATATCTTCGAAAAAATCTAAATATCAAAGTCAACACCCAAATAAAAATAAAAAACCATAACCTCTACATATACGTTCCCAATCGCAATCGTTCCAAAGCGCTTTGCCTCGTCCGCTGAATTCGACCATTGACTTCTTGTTTAGTTTTTTTTTTGTGATGAACTGATGAACTGTAATGGTTACGTTCGACATTAAATTCTGCATAAAAAACAAAATGCTGACAAAACATGGAAGAGTTACCCTATAATTTAAAAAAATATATCCAATCGGGTCAGAAATTAACATTAAAATTCATCGAAATTTTAGTGGTGGCTTAATTTTGATGCGATGTGTATATTGGATAGGTTTTAGTATCAATGCCTTAAATAACTCAGATGTTTCATGTCGAAACCATTTTTCTAGCGTAAAAACTGTTTTATTTGTTAGCTATTATAAAAAAAAGCTACTACTAGACCTATTATGTAATATATATCAATATCTTTATTGAAAAATCTACGACTGATGATGCACGGCATCAGCGACACCAAAACAAATCACGAAATGACCGTCGGCCTCGTCAAAAGGAGTTTAATTACTTCTGGCGAGTGGAGTTATTAAATCCACACGAAATTACCTGCGCGCGGCGCTAACCTGATTAAACGCCGCTGAAACGGTTTTTTTTATCGCCCGTATAAAACTTTTAAAGATTATTGAAAATGAAAGTGCCCGCGCGCACAAAAGCCGCCCAATTTAGCTGAGTCATTTGTTCGCGAAGGGGTTTTACTACACGCTCCAGGAAAGCACTAACTCGTTTTCTCGGCCGTGAAGTAACTCGGACCAAGATCGGGTCGGTAAGCGGGTCGTACCGATTTTTCCGCGCCTCATTGCAGGGCCCGCTCTAGGGCGCATCTGAGGGGCTGCATTTTGCTTCTAAATGTGACAAAATTTTGATAAATACTCAATATTAAAAAAAATATATTAATTTAAAATATTCCAGGGATTTGCTAATAATTAAAATAGTTTTTTTTTTCGGAATACAGATGGAAGACTAGCATAGAGGCTCTGACACCTAACGAAGCTAGGGTTTATTCAACTCTTGAAGTGTTTATGCTGCTATAAGCAAGCTGCTGCTAACAAAGAATCAACTTAGCATGTGCACCTACTGGAGAATTGTAAATAAATTTTGAAGGATCATCGATGAAGTTTATTTTACCATTGCTCAAGTACTAAATGGACTAGGATGCTCGATTTGAAATATTTTAGTCCACATTGTTAACATTTTCAATTCTTATCCAGGCTGTAATAAAATATATTGATACAAATGTAAAAGACTGACTTCAATTACCCCTAACATAGAGCAACTAAAACCACTACTTTTTCGTCTCTTGATTTTTCCTCATATCTTCCTTCGTTTGGAAGATAAGAGAATGAAAACTATTTTAATGCATATTCGTTTATCGTAGAAAGATTTTTTAACATTTAAATAATATTTACGAACAATTGGACTAAAAATAACTTAATACTTATCATACAAAAAATATACAAAAACTGTTAAAAGTGACCACCTGCAACGACGACTTCAATTGTTATTCCAGTGTGTCAATCATTTTGTATCTATCTGTCTAATATCGAAGTTCCGTGATATGAATCGCTTTACGAATACAAAGATGACCGACATGCGCTTTATTTATAGACTTATTTATAGCAATACAGCAATGCGAAAAAATTTCGAAAGCATTCATAGACGTCTTCGTGAAACGGGCACATTTAAACGAAGTGGAGGAACAGGAAGTCCAAGAACGGTAGAAGAAGAGGATATGCTGAACATGAATGAAAAAAATCCAGGTACTTCTTCTCGAAAAATTGCTGAGGTTTTGAATGTGAGCTGTGTAACTGTTTGGCAAATTCTCAAGGACAATTTATTATATCCATACCATATCAAACGCGTTCATTCAAATCCCCCCAGCCACTAATTCTGTTTATCGATGGAACGAGTTTTTCAAGAGCTGCAATAAAAATTTTTCGTAATAACCATTTATGGTGTGATGCACTATTTGAAGATTACTTTCAACATCAGTTCTCGTTGAATGTTGGATTGGAATTGTGGGTGTCTAATTGAACCGATGGGTTCTCTCAGGAAGATTTACCTGGCAGATGTATCGCAACTTTTTGGAAGACACGCTTTCGGGTTTTATTGAGAACGTACCATTGGCAGTTAGTCCCTTTTAACAGTTTTTATGATTTTGTTGTATGATAAACATTAAGTTATTTTTAGTCGAATTGTTCGGAAATATTAATCGAATGCTGGAAAATATTTTTATGATAAGTGGAGAAGCATTAAAGTTTTTATTTTTTATCTCGTCAACGAAGCAATATATGACAAAAATTCAAGAGATGAAAAAGAACTAGTTTTAGCCCCTCTGGCACAGGGAAGTCTCGACTTCAGTGACGTACAGTTTTATCAATAAAATTTATAAAGTTGCCATCCTGTTTAACTCCATTATCTAATTTTTTTTTAATCTAGGGCCAAATCAGTCCCCCATGACAAGAAATAACGCTGCCAAATTAAAAAAAAAACAATCTGTGAGACGTTGAATTAATTACTTAAATGTTCAAAATTCGGGAGAGCGTTTTTAAAAACATTTATTACACGGAAAGCGAAATAAAGTTTTATTCGAACTGGCCGTTACAAAGGTTGGAATAATTAAGAGCGTATTTTACAATATTACAATCGAATAAATAGGGCTTTTAATGCGGTGTCAGCGATGCGTTATCTTCGCTTAGCTTTGGGGCTTCGTCTGCAGTTTGGGACATATAACTAATTTCAAAAATATAATTTAACAAAAAAATGTATATATGTATATACGATGTAAAAGCGATGCCTAAAGGAATTGCATTAAAATATTTTAACTCAAATTTAAATTTTGGTGACATAATAAGTTACTTTGCGCTTTTGAATTATTAAAGAAAGCCCAAGCAATGTACTAAAATTAATAACAACATTAAAGTTTGCCCCACATCTTAGTGTTACCTTAAAAATATTGTTGACTATATACCAATATTTGTTCCAAACGGATAAAGGAGTCTCTATAAGCTAAAACTAATTGAAATTTGTTTATGCTCTACGACCACGTAAGATCGTTTTAACGGTTTAGCCATTTTGGCAATTGAGCGTAAATCGCTGATCAAGTAGCATTCAAGACAAATTGGAGAAATAAAAACAGGAAAGAAAAATTTTCTATGATTTATTTCAGAACAAAACATTTTTTGAAGACCTTTTTTTTTGATTAAGTGTTTATTACTTCCAGTTCAAATATATCATTATTCAACCATATGATTTTTATTTTATTTTATGTCTTTTTGCTGGGGGCGACATCAACGCTAGCCCACAACCGAGGAGATTATTAGATATGGAGACGATGGCGCCCCCTAGTGAAAAGCTTAAAACGTGAGAATGCGTCAGATATGGTCGCTTTACGAGCTACAGAGATCTTTCGTTTCCTGTTAAAACGATAATGGCTTTGAGATGTACACTCTTTACGCTTTAACAACCGCATCATACACTTCCACCCCTTTCGAAACCAAGAAATCCGCTTCCCCAGGAGTCGGGCAAGAAAAAAATCGATTCTTTATGGTGCCTGGTCGATGCGTGTCAAATGGTCTCAGTGAATCGATCGAAAGAATTGTGTAAAATCATGTCTAGTAAAACACCGAGAGAGAGAGAGAGAGAGAGAGAGATGATTCCATTAACCAGAGTTGTAGTAGCCCTTTTGCCACGACACTGTCACTGCAGTTCACAAAAAATAATCATTCTTATTTTTTTCAGCAACAGCGATGAGCAAAGTACATGGTAGCTATTAACATCTAGAGCTTACTGGAGCTCTAAGAATAACCAGTAATAGAGAAGAACGGGTCTTCAGACAGGGCTATTGGACATGACATAGATTTATTTAAGAATTAGTTGCGTTGTCTTGTCTTCAGCAACGGCAAGATAATAACGGACCACAGAGAGCTGTAGTTACTAGAAATTTGTTCCCAAAAAGATGTAACTCGTCTTCTTACATATTATGCTTTCGGATCATATTGCTGCTATAAATACATATCTTCTGGTTAATGTGCGTATCTATTGATCTTGAGAACATTTAACTATTTGTTTTCTTCTCTTGAATTATACCGTATTTTGCTGATTTTGATTTTCAAAAAATTGTTTCATTTTTTAAATTTTAAAAAATTAAAAAATCCACTCACCAGCATTCATGTTTCTGTGGATTTCTAAATGTTTATTTGCATTTTTTTGTATTGGTTTGTATTTAAGGTATATAAATAAACATTAATTATTATTCCGTGGTCAGCACGGTCACCAGACTTATTTTATATTAAACATGCATGAGAAAAGATAAATAAATAACAATCAAGTAATTTTCAATAAATAAAAGTTTATGATAAGTAATTTTAAAATTATTGCAAAAAAACAAAAAAATATTCCCAGAAATAGAATGACGTTCGTACACGGTGAAAGTACTAATTTAGATATTATGAAAATTTGCAATTTAGAGACATAAAAATTTACTAAAATTCCTATCCGATAATACTATTGACACTTGCGCTATTGTAGTGTATTATATTAATTTTGGAATTTTATTTATAGTAACTATAAATTCTAGCATACCATTTTTTGTCACATCAACTTTGTAAAAATTAGATTGTTAGATTACATTGAATGTTTAACTAGTTTTAAATTCGCTATATATTTGTTTGCTGAATCAATTTTATTTTTACTTGATACCGATATAGTCCGTGAATTGTCTGTGTTAAATTTTCAATTTATTATTTATACAAGTTTCAATAATTTTCTATGTCGACGGTATCGACTATTTTTAACTAATACATTTTTGTAAACATCTAACAAAACAAGCAGTTTTCAATACTATTTATTATTTCAACATAATTTAAAATATAAACAAAATAACTCTTTACACATATATAAACAATGGATACATTTCGTAGAATTTTATTTGTCAAGTCTAATGAAAATTAGGTAATTGGTTTTTCAAGAATTATTTTTTTTAGCTTGTTTTTTAACGCACCTTTTCCGTAAAAATAAATTTATCTTGTCAGAACTTTTAAGGTTAAAGCGTAACAGTAAGATCTTTAACCCAAACAGTTGCTAGTTGTGGTCCATTTGTAGAAAAGATTTCTACGTAGGTTAGAAAATCTATACAAGTTCGTACGAACACATTCAACTTACATCATCTAGAATGCATGAAAAGTAATATTCTTTCGTATTTTTCCTTTGCTTCAATGCAGTTACGTTTTTTTTTTAACTAAATGACACATAGAGAATTGAAATTTTTATTTTTGTTGGACATGAAGACAAAACGAGAAGTATTTAGTAATTGGTTTAACGCAAAAAAAAGTATTATCCGTGCAAGATTACATTACTACAAGAGCTGAACAACGGATACAATAAAGCCAAAATAAATATCATTAACAATGAATAATTTCATTATTATAGACAATTACAGAATTGCTGATATAATGGCCAAGTAATATTTATAGCAGATCGGAATTCTTCTAACCGCGAACTAAAATATTCTGTTTTGTGTGAAATTATTGAATATCCATGTATATTGAGTAAATACCCGCCTACGCTCGCAGACTTGGTTTTACAATTGACGAGTCGTTTTATTGATAAATATATTATTTCCGCTATTATTTTCCAAAGTTTCAGCCTTCAGAAAACACTTTGAGTGACAATTTTTTTGACAGCTTTGAGGTAACGCTGACGCTTTTCTCTGTGTGACTGTTACATTTTTTGCATTTTTCACAATGCAATCGAACGCTCCCTAGAAATAGTTATCCTTCAAAAAAAAGTGTGGAGGTGATAATTAAAATTACGCTCAGCGCCAGATGTCCCGGAACTTGAACTGCTGCTGTACCTTTGCTTTTTAATACTAAAATGCAATCGATTTCGAAAATATGAACATTCAGAAAACTGTTGCATGTTTTCGCAACCAGCTTTAAAACTAGAAAGTGTTTTTCGGATAATTTTCTTTTATCAAATTAAGCACTTCTGGAGTTCTCGTTTTTTCTCCATATCCAACAGAAATTAGTATATTATGCAACTAGTGCGGTAGACGGCATTTGACTCACGAGGTTATTTGACACGAGCCGAGCGCAGCGAAGCGAGTGTTTAATAAACAAGATTGCTTTCGAAAAATCATTGCTGAGCGGAGCAAGTTCGTCGCAAGAAGCGACAGTAAATACAAAAATTGTAGCCCTTGATACGGCCTATAACATTGTTTAAACGGATTAGGTATTATTTGTACGAATTTTGATTTACGGTTAATAATTTACTCTCCAAAAGAACAATTTTCAGGGTCTTTTAGATTTTTGTCCATAACTAAAACACCTTGTCTATAATCGAAAAAATGCATGAAACAAAAGTTGTAAAATTTTTCCGATCGGATGGATGGCTTTGGAGGAAAAGACGTTTTTCTAGATGAAAAAATAACCACAAAAAAAATTAAAAATTAAAAAAAAAATGCTGCGCGTTATTTTATTGGTCCCAATTTAAAGAGTCTAAATGCGGGTCCAGACTTCTACTTTTCTCCCAAGTCTGAAGTCGGTAGCTGCAAATTTGGAGTACTTATTATGTTTTTTAATATTGCACGGAATATCGCGAACACCCTGTACAATATTTAAAAACCGTAACTACAAACATTTAAGCTGTCTATATGGGCTTTATTGTCATGTAAAAGAAACTGACATCTAAAATACAGATTTGAAATTATTGCCAATTTTCAATAATAGGGGGACCCATTTTTCAGTTTTTTTGAACTTGCGGCGCACCCTGTATAGTTTCAAGAATAAAAGTTTATGGAATCGTTTCCTCTGCGTCTTCCGGTTCAAGAATTTTTCGATCTTGTAAAACGTTTTTTAAAAATGGTCTTCTTTGTACAACCTTGAACACGCGCTTTTTATTTTTTTTAAATACTTCCCGACACCCCAACTCCCCGATTTTCAATAGATTCCGTCACGTTGCAAAGCTGCATATATGTGCCAAATATGAAATCGATTGCTTCAAATTTCGGACACTTATCGTGTCTCATAGCAAGGTCCAAAAAACCGTCGAAAATCGCGAAAAAAAAAAGATGGATACCGGCGTCGGATCAGGGTCATTTCTTATAAACTTTTGTGCCTCGAAGAGGGTTAAAAAGTAGGCAAATTTCAATTTTTTAGCTCCAAGCGGTTCGAAAGTTATTCAGAAAAAACCAGAAGACGAGAACGGAGAACGGACAAACAGACAAAAAAAATTTTTTTTTCGGCGATCCCGTAGGACTTACCGTTACCGAGATATAAAATTTCTATACCAGCGCAGATACTTTCGAAAAATTCGATTTTATCAATTTTTGAAAGTAACAAGTGGCTTAAAAAGTTTACCGAACGTGTTGCATACTATACTTTTTTTACGACCTTTAGTTTTTGAGTATATTTTCGCAAAACAACACACATTCACTGACATGACCGATCAGAATTGACAAACGTGAAAATTCAAAGCGTGGGAAATATTTCCGAAAACATCCGATTTCTCCCAAATCCGTGCGGTAAAATCCCGAAAATGTTCGAAGTGGCTCGGATTCGCGGGAAACGAAACTGACGTGGTAAAGTGACGCTTCCCGCATGCTAGATCGGTGTCTAAAAGCAAAATTTCAATTGTCTTATTTTTTACTGACAGAAATTTACAATGTGACAGAATGTGACAATTTAAGAACTTTACTGGTGCTTGCTATTTACCTGTTCATTTAAAATTTAAACTTTTGTTTTTTATTCTTTTGCTCAAAAAAAAAGGAGATAGGTAGGTATAGAGAGAGGTATATGGTTCGCGAATGGTGCATGGGTGAAATTTGGAAAAGTCGAAAAAATATTTTAAAACATGGTGTTCCATTTAAAAAAAGGAACTTGATTGCCGGTCCTAAGCCCGGAAAAAGGAGGAGGGTTGGTGGAACAGGTTAGCAACCTATCCGGAAACCGACTAAAGCTCATAGACGCTCAGACTTGCCTCAGAATAGGACCGACTTTAAGATGACGACCGATGGGAGAAAAAGTTTAACGAATCGGTGGAAGAGAGATGTTCCAGGGTTTGCTACCTGGAACATAAAAACATTCAATTAGAAAGAGCAAGAGGTTGTAATAGAACTGAAAGACCACAACATCCGTATATACGCGCTTCAAGAAATAAAAATAAATGGAAATGGACCAAGAGTAGACAAAGATGGTTACTTAGTAATATATAACAGAGTGAGTAAAGACAACATAGAAGAATGAGAACAGAACTTCAACTTTTGAATATAATATCGATTTATGCACCGGAAGACAATAAACCAAAACATAAACGAGAAAACTTAATGAACCATTAATTATCCTGGGAGATTTTATTGCAAGTGTTGGAAAGAAGAGATTCCAACAGTAATACAACGCAACACGCTCTTTGATCTCAAACAGCAATACAATTTTACTTTCAGAAATTCTCGAGGACAACAATCAACAATAGACTACGTTATAACCAATAGGTGTATACACCCGACACAGGTATAAGAAGTAAGGACATTGAACTCCGCAAATGTGGGAAATGACCATTAAAATTAAAATCAAAATAAAATTTAACAGGAGAAAGAAAAAAGAACCGAGAACTCATATATAAAAAATAAATGTCGAATTGATACGGAACATCACCATGAAAGAACTTTATAAAAATCGAATAACAGAAAAAACCGGAGAAAACGAAGATATTAACAATAGTTGGAAAAAACTAAAATAGAACATCATAGAAGCTGCAATCGAATCGCTCTATAAACGAACCATAAAAGAGCAAAAACAAGGAGCGAACAAAACACGGTTCTGCAGTAATTTAGTAGCAATGCAAAAAGGAAAAGGAAGCCTACTAAAATTATATTTCATCGAAACCGGCAAAAGCAGACGAAGAACGCAACGACACTTTTATGAACTGATCGATATAGACAAGAAAGACAGCACTCCAAAAATTAAATAGCAGATAGAGCCCGGGTCATGATATCACAAACGAGCTACTTAAGTACGGAGGTGAAACATATAGCACATAGAGCACCAGATGAATGGCGAACTAGCGTTATGACTCTTTTGTTCAAAAAGAAAGAAAGAAAATTACTGAGATCCCCAGGGGCATAAATTCACTATCGACGACCCTGAAGTTAACTACTAACTACTTTTTCTTCTATCAGTTTCTCCTTTGGAGGTTGCTGATCATCATGGCTACCTTCACTTTTGATACTGCTGATCCAAATAATTCAATTGACGATAGACCAAACCATTCTCGAAGATTGCGCAACCAAGAGATTCTTCGGCGGCCTACAGTTCGTCTACCTACAATTTTGCCCTCCATAATGAATTTCAGCAGCTCATACCTTGTACCGCGTGATATATGTCCCAGGAGCTCAAGTTTTCGTGTTTAATGGTAAAGAGTATTTCGACTTATTTGCCCATTCTTCATAACACTTCTTCGTTTGTAGTTCTACTCATCCACGACACTCTCAGCATGGTTGTGGTTTTTCTATTCAGCGTCCAGCCTTCCAAGCCATACTGTTGGTGATAGATCCGGATCCGTCAATAGTTTTTTCATTTTTACGAAGACTTTTCTTGGCGATGCGTGCTAGGATTTCCTGTTTATGTTGAACGTTTTCATTAATTATGGTGCCAAGGTATTTGTAGTGTCTTACTTCTTCAATTGTTTTCCCTTCTACTATGAACTTACTTGCTTCTTTTTTTAATATCACCATCACTTTAGTCTTGTTGATGTTGAGACCATAATCTTTGCTAGCTTTCACTACTTTGTTTAATAGTCTCCGTAAATCCTCGAGAAAACCCGCACACAATACAGTATCTCATTTATTACTATCTCAGTAGATTCGTCTTCCAATGCTTCACTAAAAATGTACTCCGAGTATATGTTGGAGATAAGATACACCACTGTCTGACACCGTTACGTATGCTGACCGCTTCGGAGAAAGCGTTATCTATTCTGACCTTAGCGGCTTGACCTCAATACAACTTGGATATAATCTGCATGTCGAAGATAATAGGAAAATTAATTAATATATCACACTAACAGACGAACAACAGGGATTTGGATCAGGAAGATCCTGCACAGATGCAATCTTTATAATTTATTTATTTATTACAAGTTTAGGTCGCTTAGTTACACTATAGCCCGTATGCTTATTAGTCAATCGCCAGCGAGTCGCCGTGCGCTGTACGAAAATTGCAATGCGCGGTCGTTCGCTGGCCGACTTGACGCACGCGCATTTTGATATTTCTTGGCGTCGCGCCGGAGATTTGTTGGATGTGAGAAAGATCATCTCCGTCGGACCGCCGGTTTTGAATTATTTGATCAGAGCGTTTAATCGGGCGCAATGGATCGCGATCTTGATATTATTTGTATTCATATTCCTATCGTAAATCTGGGAGGGCCAAACGCAGAACTATTTAGGAACAGAAAAAGGAAAATTTCGATTAATGTACAGGTAGTTGCTGGGCCTGGTTTATAAATTTACGATATCGTTGCGAGATATCCAGGAAGCTATCATGATAGTTACATTTTTAACAGAAGCTTCGTTAAAAGCAGATTTGGAAAAAGGCAGCTACCTGGATATTTGCTAGGTGATGCTGGATATCCGTGTTTGACATATCTTTAAACTCCCTTTCGAAATCCACAAACCCAAGGAGAACGAAGGTACAACAAATCTCACATAAAAACTAGAAATGTTTCCTTGTTTGCAAAGAGGGCTCGCAAATAAAATTTCTACATCTACTGCAACTACATCTATATCATAGTTGTCGCACTTGCACATCGTGAAATAATGGAAACAGAAGAAGAAATTCTTAACGATGTACCTGTAATACCATTTCAAGCTGGAAACTTTAATCGTTTACGTCAATTAATGAGGGCCACCGTAGTACGCAATCATTTTGACCATTGATAAAAAATTTAATGATTTTTATTTAGATTTTTACATTTGCCTAGATATTTAATTATTACTGCTACAAAAATAAAGTTATTTTCTGTATTATTTTTTATAATAATTTAATTAATTAATTAATTAATTTATTATTATAATAATTATAATAATTTATTATTATATATATGTTTATAATTTATTATATATATGTATTAATTAATTAAATTAATTTAATTAAATTAATTAATTTAATTATACAATATATATTAAAGTTATAATTAATTTGTTCAAATTTGGTTCAAGCCGATCTTGAACTTTTTTAATAAATGGGTTTTAGTTTTAGATTGTTTTTATTCTTCTTACAATCCATTGAAAAATACATCATGCCAGCGACTGCTAGATATATACTTGGCATAAATAAAATTTTCAGTTCTTCCGATAATTAAAACTTTTGTTTCGGCTGGATTTATTCCGATTATACAAATTTCGGGCAACTCATAAACAAAAAGGGTGATTAATAGAAACCCTTTCTATTTATTGGCTCTTTACATAAACATTCACATGAATAGAACGAAAAATATTATTTTGTGAAGACTAAACAAAACGAAACGAAATCATATCTACTGAATAATACAAATACGAACAAATAATAATATTAGGATATTTAATAATACGAAAAATTGATTAATAATAATGACGATTAACACATTTTATTATTTTCATTTTGTAACTGTTTTAATTTAAATTCTTCCTGCAGCAACTTCAACAAATCCAAGACCCAACTATCTAATAAAAATCTTAAAACTTATATCGGTCGTTCCTTCATGGAACCTAATATTTTTGTTTATTTTGACTGATACATAATGCGTTCTTAGAGTAACAATCGTATTCATAGTCGAGCGCCCTCCGAATGACGCCTGCGCAGAACGGTCTTTTGAAGTTCTTAAGCTCTCGCCGGCGGGCGATTGGATAAGTTTATTTTTTTCGTTTCATAGTCGAATTTCGAGGAAAGAACACATGCGCTGTTTAAGCTGAACCGATTGTCTTTCGCCGGGCGACTGGAGCATGTGCCGACATTCTCCGGGCGACTCGCAAGTTGAATTTAAGAGCATAGACTTGCTAGAACTCTTATGGAAAGTCTTTATAATATTGTCCGACTAAATGCAGAAATCGACGAAAATGATGACATCAATTTAAGAATGCCTAAAAGATATATTAGAGATATGCAAAACCCAGTTCAATTTTACAAAGATTTCGAATTTAAACGTCGATACAAATTCAGTAAAAATGTAGTTATGGAACATTTAATTAAATTAGTGGAACCAGAACTATTAAAAGTTAACCAGCGTGGTTTACCAGTTTCGCCTTTAATAGCAGTGTTATGCACATTACGCCTCTGTGGTTGAGCAATCCATGAGGCGCGTCCCCCGGGTGGCGGATGGGGGAGCCCAGGCCCTCACGGGCCTGGGTGGCTGGGAATAAGGAGGCTTAAGGAGGTAAAAATCCAATAGGGCTGACAAATAGCCAGTCGTGGACTAGCTCACCCTGCCCAGCTGTCGTGTCGTGGCTAAGGGCCTGCACAGGGTATAACGGTGCCAACTGGCTTGTAGTCGGTTGATAAACCAGGCGTCGGGGCCGGCTCGACGACTGGGCACGCGACGCGGAGGGTCTGAGCTTCACCACTTGGACCAAGAGGAGTAAACCTAAATAAAAATCCTAAATCCTACGGTGGGGGGTCGGGCCTAGGGGATGCATGGCTGAATAGAAGATCAGTCTCTACCGATCCCAACCCCGAGGCACCGGGCGCACCTCGGGGAAGGAAGCCTTACCTCTGCATGCGGGGCTCTGCAGAGGTGGACCGTTATGTCTCCCTAGCTACTCGTGGGACCTTTATGGAACCAAAAATGAAATGCGAAGTAATAAAGAAGGAGGAGGGGACCCAGGGGGGCTCCAGCAAGCAGGGGCGTCCTCAGGAAGACCCCCTCCAAGGGCGATTCGAACAGGATCCCCAGGTCGCCAGCGGGGTGGAGGGCTCGGTACAAATCGGGAACACCACCTCGATGACACACCGCCCCAGACATAGGAGTGGGGCGGAAAAAAGGAGGGCGAAGAAGAAGAGACTCGCGGTGACGGTTTCGGAACCGCAGACGGGCTCTCTTCCGGCGCCCAGGAATCCTGCCACGCCGTCAACGGAGGGCTCCATAGGGGGCACACCGGAAACGGCAGGCGGGAAGCGGAAAAGAAAAATTGGAGAGACCACCCAGGTTGGGGCACCTGCCGGGGGTCAGCGGCCGACACGATGATGAGGTGGCCGCGGGGGGCTCACACGAGGAGGGCTCGTCCATTTAGGTTGGCGGGCCTGTCGGAGAGGCGACGCCCACGGCTTCTGTGGAGGAGACCTCCGGAGGGCCCTCCGAGGAAGCGAGAACCGAGGAGGTATCTCATCAGGGTCCACCAGTCAGGAAGCGGAAGCGGAGGGAGGTGCTACCTCGGGCTCGGATTCGGGCTGAGGCTAGCATCGTGACCCGCAGGTGGTATTCCCGCAATAACATCTTCACGGGGATATTACAGATTAACCTGCAACACAGCAGGGCTGCAACGGCCCACTTATGCAGGAAAATTTCGGAGGGCGGTACATCTATTGTACTGATCCAAGAGCCCTGGATTGTAAAATCAAGGGTTAGGGGCTTATCTCTGGGAGGATCGATAGTGTCGACTCCTTAGAGGGCGGTCCCAGGGCCTGTATACTAACCATGGGGCTGGAGGCCTTTTTCCTAAGGGACAAGGCGTCCAGGAACCTGGTTCCAATTTTGGTCAGATCCCCCACTCGGGACGGCGTGAGGAAGGTAGTGGTCGCCTCTGCGTACTTTCCAGGCGACCGCAGCTGTCCTCCGCAGGAGATCAGTCACTTGGTCTCCTACTGCGAGGAGGCGAATCTTCCTCTTTTGATTGGCTGTGACAGCAATGCTCACCATGTTTTGTGGGGCAGCGCGGCAACGAATAGAAGGGGGGGAGACCTCGTGGAGTTCATGGCCTCTGCAGGGCTGCAGGTGGCCAACAGAGGGGTAGAACCCACGTTTTTCACGACGGGTCGAAGCTCGGTCATAGATTTAACACTTTGTACCAGGGCTCTGCTCCCGGAAATAACTGGGTGGTGTGTCTGTGGGGAAGACTCTATGTCGGACCATAGATACGTCACCTTTGGGTTGGAGTTGGGTGTTCGGGAACCCGTTAGATTTAGGAACCCCCGGGCAACAAACTGGGAACTCTATAGAGAGGAACTCGCTTGGCGCCTAGGGGGCTTACCAAGGAAACACCGCACAATGGAGGAGATTGACGAGGCCGCCGACCGAGTCAGCTCCGCTATGATGCGGGCGTTCGAGAATAGTTGCCCTGAGACAGAGGAGCATAGGGCGGGAAGGACTCCTTGGTGAAGCTCTTCCCTGGAGCGTCTCAGGAGGAAAGTGCGGAGGCTGTTTAATACAGCGAGGAGCAGCAGCCAAGGTGCGGGCTGGGATCTCTATAGGGAGGTCCGCAGACAGTACAAAAAAGAACTACGGGCATCACAGAGGAGGGCCTGGAGGGGCTACTGCGACGGAGTAATGAATACCCCGGACGCGGCTAGGCTCCTCAGAAGTGACCCTGCGGGAAGACTGGGGGTGGTCCGCAGGACCGGCGGTGGCTACACAGCGGGACCAGCGGACACACTACAACAGTTGCTGAACACGCACTTCCCAGGGTCCGCTGATCCGGACACAGGGGGGAATATTGAAGCCGGGGGTCGTCTTGGAGGCGACTACGCCACGGCAAGGAGGGTGGTTACCCATAGTAGGCTGAGGTGGGCTATTGACAGCTTTGGCCCCTCCAAGTCGGCGGGCGGGGATGGAGTATTTCCGGCTCTGCTGCAAAGGGACGGAGGTCTCCTGACCAGCCCCCAGCCCGCTGATGGACCTGTTCAGGGCCTCCATTGCGAGGGGGTACGTGCCCGAGCTGTGGAGACACAGCAGGGTAGTGTTCATTCCCAAGGTAGGGAAGAGTGACTACACAGACCCGAAGTCGTACCGGCCTGTTTGCCTCACCAGCTTCATTATGAAGACTCTGGAGAGACTGGTGGACCGGTATCTGAGGGACTGGGTGGAGCTGCAGGCCCCTTTAGAGCCAGCTCAGCATGCGTACCGAAGTGGCGGGTCTGTGGGCTCAGCTCTTCGCCATCTGACTTCCAGGTTGGAGGCGGGTATGGGCTCGGGACGGCTGTCGGTGTGCGTGTTCGCTGACATCGAAGGGGCTTTCAATAACACGGCCCTGTACTCGATCTGCAGGGCGGTGGAGAGTACTGGAGTGGGGACGTCCATTGTAAGGTGGATCCGCTCCATGCTAACCGACAGGAGGGTCGAGGCAAGACTGGGTGGGGAGCAGGTCTCCATCGGTTCATCACGGGGTTGTCCACAGGGCGGGGTCTTGTCCCCGTTCCTGTGGTGCCTAGTGGTGAACGAGATATTGCATATTCTGAGGGAAGAACACGGGGTCTATGCTCAGGCATATGCAGACGACCTTGTGATAATGACGCAGGGGACGGACGTGAGGAGGATGCAGGGGCTCCTGAACGGGGCATTGGCAAGATTCTCACAATGGTGCCTGGACAGCAAGTTGGCTGTCAATCCTGGCAAGGTGGAGATGGTCATCTTCATTAGGAAAAGGAAGGTGGAGTGCAACCTCAACATTTTGATGGATGGGGTGCCTCTTTCTGCAAGCGGAAGTGTCAAGTACTTGGGCGTATGGTTGGACTCTAAGTTGACCTTCCAGGAACATATAAGATCAAGGACCAGGTCGGCCTTTGGAGCTCTGTGGGCGTGCCGGAGAGCGGTAGGGGGCACTTGGGGCCTGGGGCCGAAGATCATGCAGTGGATCTACGGTACCATGGTGGTGCCTATGTTCACGCATGGGGCAGTGGCATGGTGGCCGGGGACCAAAAGAGCGGGAGCAAGGCTAGTTCTTGACAGACTGCAGAGATTGGCTTGCCTCTGCATAACGGGCGCCATGAGAACGGCGCCCACGAGGGCCCTGGAGGCTCTGGTGGAGCTGCCCTCTCTGGCGGATCGGGTGCAGATGGAGGCGGCCAGGACAGTTGTGAGGCTGGCGAGCTGCGGGCTCTGGAGGGAGGGAACTTTCAATCGGGGTCCGTACGACATTTTAGAGGGCTGTCGCGGGGATCGCGGGGTCATGGGCATGCCGAGTGACGTCATCCCCGAGATGACCTTCTTTGATAAATTGACCTTTCTCGTTCCATCAAGGGAAGATTGGAGAGAGGGCAGAGTCGGCTCCTGGGATGGACTTATCTGGTACACGGACGGGTCCAGAATGGGAGATCTGGCCGGAGCTGGAGCGTACTGCGAGACAACGGGATCAAGCTTGTCGGTCCCTCTGGGTCAGTACTGCACTGTGTTTCAGGCGGAAATTTTCGCTTTATTGATGGCGGCCAGAGAGGTGCTTCGGCTCAACTACGGAAGCAGGAGAGTCTTCTTCTGCTCGGATAGTAGGGCTGCACTCATGGCGCTGAAGTCAGTGCGTACGCGCTCCTTGTTGATAAAGGAGTGCAAAGGGGTACTGAGGAGGGTGGCTGAGGAGAGAAAGGTCACGTTGGTCTGGGTCCCGGGTCACACCGGTGTCCGGGGCAATGAGGCAGCGGACGCCTTAGCCAGGGAGGGCTCCTCGCATAGGCATATAGGGCCAGAGCCCCTCTTGGGGATCGCCCCGTGTGTGAGGCGGGGAACTCTCGAAGCCTGGGCGAGAGACCGGGCCGCGGGGGGCTGGAGAGTTGCTCCGGGAATGAGGCAGGCGAGGCTTATGATGGATGGGCCCGCCCTTCCTCGGACCAGGGAGCTGCTTAGACTGACCAGAAGGGAGTGTAGAGCACTAACAGGGGCCTACACAGGACATTGCAGGCTTAGGAGGCATCTCTGCTTGCTAGGCATTGCAGACGACCCGGAGTGTAGGTGGTGCATGGAAGGGGAGGAGACCCCGTATCATCTGCTCATCGAGTGCCCTGCCTTGACATGGGCAAGATTGGGAGTCTTCGGAACGGCCCTGATCGATCCGGATTCAGTGCACGGTATTGGGCTAAAGGAGTTGCTGACCTTCTACAGGAGGGGCGGCATTCTGGACGCCCTCTAGAGCGGCCTGGGGGCACAACGGGCCCATCTGGTGGCCTAAGTGCTTGGACGCCCGCGAGGGCGCCCCCCTTTAATACCAATACCAATAATACCAATATGCACATTACGGAAGTTTTCAGGTAAAGTATTTACTAATATCTATTATAAATATTAATAAGTTTTGAAATATAGTATTCCATCTTTTCGTAACTTAAAAAAGTTTCAGTTTTCACTTTTTCTTTCTGTTTTTATTTCTGTATAGTAAATATATTTAAATAAATGTATTTTTTTAATTGTATTAATATTTAATTTTTGCAGCTTACTTGTGGAGATCTTGGAGGAATCTCACAGTCAACTGTGAGTAGAATAGTAAAACAAATTTCAACAATATTTGCAGCTCAAAGTCGTAATTCTATTAAGATGCCCACAACACATGCAGAAGAACAACATATATATGAACAATTTTACCAGATTGCGCACTTTCCTGAGGTAGTTGGCTGTATAGAGTGTACGCACATACCAATCAAGAATCCTGGTGGTTTGGTTGCTGAATTATACCGAAATAGAAAACGTACATTCAGTATAAACGTTCAAGTTGTTGCTGGACCATCTATGGAAATTATGAACATTGTTGCAAGGTGGCCTGGAAGGGAACATGACAGCATGATTTTTAATAATAGTTCATTAAAAGCCAGATTTGAAGCAGGGCATTTGCATGGATATTTGTTAGGTGACAGTGGGCACCCTTGTTTGCCATATCTTATGACTCCTCTACTGCACCCAGAAAACGACTCCGAAATTTTATACAATTCGAGCCAAATTAGAAAAAGAAACGTCGTAGAAAGATTATTTGGAGTGTGGAAAAGACGTTTCCCTTGTTTGGCGAAAGGGCTAGGAACTAAATTAGAAACTACTTGCGTGATAGTAGTGGGTTGTGAGGTTTTATATAATATAGGAATTGATTTGGGAGAGAACCTAGATGAAGTTTTGGTGGAAGAAAGAGATGCAAATATACCAGAAAACTTACAAGTAAGGGGAAATGCTCAAGGTGATGGAGTTCATCGTGCATTGATTGCGCGTCACTTTACAGAATGAAATAGTTTTATTATATTATGCTATTATACATATATAACTATATTGAAACCTATTAACTAACCAAAACTAACTTTATTACTAAAATATATGGCATATTAACAATTAGGCATTACTTAATATAATTTAGAATAATTTTTTAATTAATAAATTGATAATAAATTAATCGTTTTTTAATAAAAATTGACGTAATTCCTCCCTTTTTATTGATAATTCCACTTCCGCTATTTGCCTTCTAATTTTCGCCTCTTCTTTTTTTTCAATAGCTCCTTGTTTGTTTATTTCGTGGATGTCTATTAAATGCTGTCTTTCTAATTTGGCATTAACAATCCTCTCCTTAAAAAGAGCATTCAAGTTGCCACTCGATTTAGCAAAAACAATTTTATCTTTTTGCTTATTTAATATTTTTTCTCATCCGGATATAGCCTTTTACGAGAAATAGAATCGCTGCTTAAAGGTGTTGGAACTTCTATTTCACGTGAAGCTAGCCTAACAGATTTTGTCTGGATGGTGGAGGATGTGGATGGTGCATTATTATCTTCTGGTAATGATGACTGGTCTTTTGTTATTGTATGTGAAGGTTCGGATATATCTAAAAATATATGTAGTCTAAATTCGATTTTTTAAAATAATTTTGAATAAAAATAGTTGCACATAATGAATTTAGTTTTACCTAGAAGTGAATAATCTTTTTCTGCTGATTCAAATTTGCCATCTGAATCAAAAGAATTTTCCACATGTTCCGTTAAATGCGGAACAACTTCATCAACATCAGGAATAAAATTTTATCAGGCATGGATTCACCACCTCCTGTAAGCATTCTCGAACGTCGTTCCTCAGTTAATTCTTCTTTGCGTTTTCTTTTAATTTTATCCCAACAACGTTTTAATTGAACATTAATGCGCTAATGGATTTATGTACAATTTATAAGGGTATTCAAAGTATGCTTTTGAGATTTGTGAGATAATACCCAAGTTTTAAATACTATTTCCATATTTAAAATTATTTGAGGAGGTACAGTGATATTTACCTTTTCTGTAATACCGGCATAAAAAAGTTCTAATAATGGAGTGTTTGATATATCGTTTAAACTGCATCTGAGACATTGAAGAGATGTCGAGGTTAAAATTCGAGTTAAGTGTATTATTCGAACTTTGCATTCTTAGCGAATGGTAATGCTACCCTGTGTTCGTTCTACTATATGGAATTTCCAAGAGATTAGCCTATTTTAATCTCTATTTTAATCTCGAGCGGGAATTCTAAAGTTAAGTTTCGACAAAAGATATGAAGAATCAATTTGTGAGTTTGTTATTTTAAAATCATACACAAGTCTGCCACAGTCCGTTTATTTTCCAAACTAAGTATTTTGAACCGATTTTTAATTGGGCAATAATCTCTTTCTTCTATACGAGTGTGGGTCTTAAGAGCGAGAAATTTTAAGAATTTATTTTGAGTGTTCTCGATTCTGTTGATATGAACTGCGTAGCGTGGATTCCAGATAACAGATGCGAAGGAAATCCTACTTTGCATAAAAGCATAATATAAGGAAATAAACGTTCTGGGATCATTGAAGTCCCTGGAATTTCTATTAATAAAACCAACCATTCTATTAGAATCATTTGTTGTTCTTTCTATGTGGTGCTTAAATGACCACTTTGTGTCAAGTGTAACTCCCAGATCCCTTACTTCGTTCACTCTTATCAGGTCATTGTTATTTATTATATAAGTAAAATCTATTTTGTTCACTTTTTTGGTGAACAAAATACTGTGACATTTTGCAGGATTTAGAAAAAGTTGATTGTCACTGCAGTATCTTTCAAGCCTGATGAGATCCTGCTGCATATTAAGGCAGTCTCTGTGGGTCGCTACGATACGAAATAATATCAGATCGTCTGCATAATAATAAGACAAATAACAGAAAAATCAGTCGAATTCAACCGACCAGCTTTCATGTGTTTTACTGACTTGCAGAAAGCCTTCGATCGAATACAATTGAAATATATAATACACCTCTCAATAATTATCTGCAAGTAATGACATCCGTCAAGGGGACTCTAAGCCCATAATGGATTAAATAATAAATAATAAAACAAGTTCGCAAGCTAAGAGGAAACAAAATAGAAAATAGACGAACGAAGATGATCTTCAACGATTTCTGTACCAGTTCAATAAATTAGTCAAACAATTTAATATGGATGGATCAGTTGCAAGTCACCGATCAGATGCAAACTTGTGGTTGAGAACAAAATAATACAACAGGAAACGAAATTCAAATATTTAGGAATTGAAATATCTGGATAGGAGACGTTGAGACAGAAGTAAAGAAAAACACATCCGAACTGAATCAAATATATAAATAAAACTGTTATTAGAGTCACCTATGCAGCGGAAACCCGGCCTGAGACCTCAAAAACAAAAAGGATTTTAGAGACCACGAAGAATAGCAAGAAAAGCACTTATAGATAGGGAAAGAAGTGAAGATATTAGGCGAATGTGCGGGGTATATAACATCACAAAGATAAAATGGAATGAACACATTGATCGTATGGCAGAGGAACGAATAGTGAAAATATCGAGGGACAAATCAGCAGCAGGAAGAAGGAACCTAGGAAGACCTAGGAAAGTTGGAGTGGCAACCTCCCAAATGACTCAACGGCGGCAAAAATGTGAAGAAAAACAGACAATCATGCCTCTATGCAGAAGAAGAAGTGTGAGAGCATTTTACTATAAATTCATATATAAACTTCATACAAATCGGATTTTCTTTTGAGATAACTAGTAAAAGTCCATTTGCTTCAAATTTAGTTGATTGTGTGATTTATCCAAAATATATTATCAAAATATATTTACATTGACTGGGCGTTGATAGTTACATGCGGTACGGCATAACATGATATTCGCGAAGGACACCGTAATAGATAGCAAAGGCCCCGCGACCTTGGATGCGTCCGACATTCTTTCTCATAGCTCGTTTTCGGCGGGCCAAAATTTCGTTTTCTAAAACTTTTAATAAGGCCGAGTGGAACGGCGGGCGGCGCGGCAAAAACGGCAGTCGCGGCTCCCCTTGCCCCGCGTGGGCCCCGTTTGCCGGGAATACTTTGCGGGCAATCAATCGTCGCATCGTCAAACGTTTGGGACACACATAATACTCGTATTATGTGCATATTTGAACTACTGTCGCGGACGAAAAAGCGGACGGCGGCGAAGGACAAAAAGCGCGCGTCTCGCGTCTTCCTTTTGTTTCGGGCCGCCCGAGAAATAACGTTAATGGGTTTGGCCCCCGGGGCCGCCGCCCGACATTACCGAATTAATTTGAACGCGTCCGAATTTGCTGCTACCGTTTTTGACCCGTCGCCGCGTTTTATCGTCGACCGACTTCCAAGGAATGGACGAGGATTCAATGATGTTATGACGACATAATCACATTGATAAAAATAGTCAATTGACCAAAGCAGGATAATAATAATAATATTTATTTTTTTTACAATTACATAATAGGCGTAACGCACATATAAAAAAAACATTTACTCTGTAGCAATTTTATTTTCTTATTATGAATAAAATTGACAATTTACAAACAATAAATAACATTAGTCGGATTTTATACGGTGCCAACACTAACAAGATTGCATTCGAAAAATCGGGCGGGATAAGTTCGTATTTGTATTTCAAAAAGAAGTCGCTTCGCTTTTCCTTGACTATGGAACTTTCGCAAATTCTATGTAATTATAGTCGAATTTCAAAATCACAACAAACTTTGATAAATATAAAAAATTGTACAAGTAATAACAATTTCCAATTATAATATTCCAAGTATCTCGCGCACCCTGTATGATAGGCGAAACCTGAAACTCTGTGTATCGACACAATATTGCTGTTTAAACCAATCCCATGTTTTACAGTTTTTCAATTACGGCTAATAATTTATCCACTAAAACGACACTTTTCAGGGTCTTTTACATTTTTTTACCCATAATTCACGCACCCTGTACATAATTGAAAAAATTCCGCAAGTGAAGGTTATAGCCCTAGATCTTTCACGTTTACTGGTACCAGAATTTTTCCAAAATAGTAAATGGTTTTCGAGAAACTGATTTTTTTCTGAAACCATGCAGTGCGCCGTAATGATCAATGACGTCATCGCGTCCTAACTGAGCCCTCGCGATTTTAAAATGGATTTTTTTTATATATCCCGAGCAGCGTATGTGTAAGACGAAAATCGCAAATACAAAAACTGTAGCTCTTGATGCGTCCTATGACACTGTTTGAACCGGTTAACCACATTTTTTACGATTTTTGATTTGCGGTTAATAAATTACACTGAAAAGAACAATTTTCTAGGTCCTATATATAATGGAAAAGATGCCTGAAATAAACATTATTGCAATGGATCTTCCGCGTCTGCTGGTTAAAGAATTTTGCCTATCGGGTGAACGATTATGAAGAAGAACATATTTTTCTCGAAGTCAAAATTACCAAAAAAAAAACAAAATCAAAAATTAAAAAAAAAACTTGGTGAAATTTGATTTCACCCAATTTCTACTGTTTAAATGTGGACACGAATCTTTACTTATCTGCTAAATTTGAAGTTGATATCTGCAAATTTAGGACACTTAAAACATTTCTTATTTAGTACGGAATATCGGGAACACCCTGTGCAATAGGTGAAAACCTTAAATACAAAAATTGTCAAGTATAAAAGTTTAGGGAGCCGTATCTTCTGCGTCTTCTGGTTCAAGACTTTCTTTGGTCTTGTAAACGGTTTGTGAAAAATGGTCTTTTTGTAGACCCCTGCAAACGCAGTTTTTAATTTTTTTAAAATACTTACCTATCCCCCACCCTCCCCATTGCAATAGGTTTCGTTAAGGGACCAAACACTATTGGCCTGCCAAATTTGAAGTCGATAGCTTCAAATTTCGGACACTTATCGTGTTTCATGGCATTGTCCAAAAAACAGTGGAAAATCGCAAAAAAAAAGATGGATGCTGGAATCGGATCGAGGCCATTTTTTATAAGCATAAAAGTCATAGCATAAATATGTCCTGGAGAGTTAAAAAGGCGGCAACTTTCAATTTTGTAGCTCCAACGGTTCGAAAGCTATTCAGAAAAAACCAAAAGACGAGAACGGAGAACGGACAAACAGAAAAAAAAATTTTTGCACCATTTGCTCATTAAAACAGAAAAAGCAAAACTCATACTCAGATCATACCGAGGAGCAGAGATCTATTCAGACCATTTTATGGTAGGAATACGGATGATATTTTCAAAAACAGCGGTAATACAGAGCAAAAAGTATAACGTAAAATATAATATGGACGAGTTACAAAATTCAAGTACTTCAAAAAAATATAGGACTGACGTAGAACAACGATACAACAAGCACGAAACACAGGACAGTACAATTGAAGAAAGATGAAATAATATTAATAATAATAGTAGCTACGAAAGGAAATTTATCCGAAAAAAGAATGTCTCAGAAGAAGACTTGGTGGGGCAGAGACTGCGATTTACATCTTAAGCAAAATGTCACGGAGTACTTCTGAGTAAAATAAAATAGAGTATAACAACCAAAGAAGAAAAGTAAAACAAGAGAGCTCCCATGAAAAACCAAATAAAAGCTATGGAAACAAAATACATTAACAAGGAAATTAGAAATTTTTACGGAGATGTCAACAACTAAGGATAGGATTCCAAAGCCTGCCATCCTATATCAGGAGTAAGAATAGTGCCTTAATCGGCGACGAAGAAATGATACTAGAAAGATAGAAAGAATTTTTTGAGGAGAACCTAAATATCGACATAGAGGCGCTGTGATTGGAAGGCATGTCAATGGAATAAGATAATGAGCGTACCACAGTGTCTTTATCAAATATGACACGGAGTTGTCGAAACAATTGTCATGTCAAAATATAGAATTTCGTGAAAATCTGAACTTTTAGTTCTTATTTATTTTTTTGAGTTTGTTGTCAGTCAGAATCCATACGTGAGACAAATAAATATTTTGATTGTTTAATTATATTTGATTGTATTGTATTCATGTATAAATGATTAAATGCTCTAAAATTAATTGGAATTATTATAGTTATATATAGGTATAGGACTTGGGGAGGAAATGAAGATAGAAACGATTGGACTACCAACCTAAATAAAAGCAGAAAATTCGCACACAGAATTTTTGTGCACCCTGTATATTTATTTCTTTACTTTTCGATAAAACGAGTTTTTCTAAGAAAGGTGCAGATAATAGTTGTTGATATTTTAAACAGTTTAACTTTTTCTCACCGTTAAAAAAATCTTCCAAGAAATGTGCCGTGTGGGGTTATAAATTTCAGCCCTCGGATAACTAACGCAACGGAAATCGGCAGAAATAAATTAATTTTCGATCTTCGCTCCCCCCCTTGTATCCGAGATCTCACCCTAATTTAATATTTGGACAATTTAATTCCTGCCTGTTCCGTTGGCGCGCCGATCTAATAAGACAAATGTGAAAGAATGTGTAAACTGCCGTTAATTTGAAAATTGAGTTTCTTTTCCTGCCCGTCGATTTCTGATTTATTTTTTTGGTGTTTACGGGATCGTCCTGTCGTAAATATTCAAACGAAAGGAATGCGATTTGAAATATGTACAGCTTACGTTTAGTGAATATAGGATACGCACGATATAAGAACATGCTTCATCAATCATTGAATTAAGTGATCAAAGAGAAAAAGAGAAAGAGAGAGAGAGAGAGAGAGAGTTTCTTGGATTATACTATAGTGCAAGTCACACTGCGAATACATTATGTTTTAGATTCTCAGTTGAACATAATCATTCCAATTTTCTTTAGTAACATGTCAAAATGCTTCATCTATTCATGTTCTGTAGTGAAATCGGGGTTGTTCATTGCAATGTTTCGCTTTACTTAATGCCATACCATCTCGATAGGGTTTAGCTCAGAGTGATAGGGTGGTAAATGTAAAATATCTATGCCGTATTTCGCAGCAATTTTATATTTGTCATACTAATTTCTGTATGCGTTGGCAAGTTCCTGCACGTCTTATTTCAAATAGGAGTCGTCAAAGAAAATGTTTTCTTAGAGCAACCAATCTTGAATTTCCATGAGGTCAAGTAAATTAGGAATTAGTGACTCCTCAACCCATTGCTTGAAATATTCTGCGTTCATTTCGTCATAATAATCGCCGTCACTTTTCCTTGCTAAGAAAAGTCGGCGTCAGGTAGAAATCCTTTTGCATATTCTGCGCGAAGCAGAACTAAACGTTGGTCTCTTTTTGTAGGTGTTTCAAGACCTGTTGTTGGACCCTGTAAAAAAGCGTCTCTGCGATCTGTTATGGTATTGTCACAACAAGCATAATTAATCGTATGACCCACATTGACTCAACTCTCGCCTAAATAGATGATATTATAATTTTGTTGGCGATATTTGTCGTGTCCATATTCAAAACCAATATCTTTCATTAATCTACTTAAGCTCGTTAAAAGAAAACTTGGCAAATCTTTATCTCCTCGCACAATTTTGTAATTTGCCGTTAAAGTTGGCGGAATGTTTTTGAAAAAAAAATCGTTTTGGAGAATTTGTCTGAGAAACTCCTGCATTATAAGTATAATCACGAGACTGACGGGCTCGCTTTTTTCAGGGAGTAGAGTTTTTGCCATTATTCTGTTCTGATTTTTTCTTGATGTTAGAAATTTATTTTCTCACTAACATTACTTAAGAAGGTTTTGAAGTACCACAAATAAAAGGCAAATTATACAATTTCTTTAAACACTGATACTATTCAGTTTTTATTACCTATTTTACAAACAAATTGAAAATATGTTATTCTAATCTTTACACTGTACTTTGAGTGTGACTTGGACTATAGATATATAACCAGCAGAACATCAATTTGCAAACATCCGCAGCCCACATTTACGCGGAAAATTATGAGTTTATTATATTACAAAAATATAATTAATCGATAAAAATTTCTAACTTTTGACAAACCTCTTCTCATTAACAACACATGCAATGGGTCTTAGAATCTGACGTGTAAAATTTTTAAAGAGTAAGAAACTATCTAGTGTAAACCTTTCGCTAAAATAAAAAAAAAAATTCAAAAAAGTACGATGTGTGTTAAAAAGTAAGTTGACTTTTAAGTTTTATCAAAAAGTATTTACTTATTAAAATTAATATTGCCTCTTCCAAAGTAATCCCCCTCCCACCGCCCCAGATATAATACACGTTTCCACCGTTTTTTCCAATCCTCAAAGCACTTTCTGATATAGCCTTGAGTTCTTCGAACGATTTTTTCTTTATCTCCTCAATCGTTCAGGCAAACAGGCAAAAAGTCGCAGTGGGCTATATCCGGTGAATACGGTGGCTGACGCATGTGGTTTGTGGTTTTGTGCTTGGTCAAAAAGTTAGACGCAAGCAACGATGAGTGAGAAGGTACATTATCGTAATGCAAAATCCATGAATTGTTTTCCTCCACGTTTTCTTCGTATTGCTTCTCGCAAATGGCGCATAACTTCATTGACTGTACAACCTTGTGGTAAGAACTATTAGTGTACTACTCCACGATAATCAAAGAAAACAGTGAGCAAAATCCAAGAATCGTAAACCTAATCGGGATTGCCTAATCTGCCAAATCTGTACGCAAGTGCGATGCGAAAACTGTCGCTGGCTGTGACCTAGTCAAGTCCTGTATTGGACCGTTTACTATGTAAATACATGGAAATAATCTGAAACTGACCCGAGTTTTGATGGACTTTGAGTATTTTTAGTAGCTAATATAGCATTTTGTTTGGATAATCACTCGTTATTTTCATTTAATGTCGACATTAAATCGTTTTAGTACTTATTTAATAATTATTGGGAAGTAGGGTAGGGTAGGGTCTCAGGTAGGGTAAAAATAATACTATTGCAATCAACTTTGGCTTATATGTATTATCTTGAAATACATATATTAATTAAATATTGCTACACAAAAATACATAAAACTAGCGAGCATTCTACCATTTTAAATATACAAAAATCAAAAAATACTTATAAACTTAGAAATCCCTATTTTTGGATATATTAAAGAACATTTTAAAAAACAAAAAATATATTAGGCGTACATAACAACTATTTATAGGTGGTAGGTAATAATATGTATTTATATGTACCCTCGTATGTACATAATATAAAAAATACTTATTACTACATATACTTAAATCTTTATTTTACAATCTTACCAAACTTTCTAATTTTTTTTTCTTTTTTTAGCTTTATAATTTATTTGGTTTATTATTTGGTTCGGAGATGGGTTCTGGCATGGGTTCTGGAGATGGATTTTTCTCTATAATTTCACTGGTGGCATTCGATGTTGTTGCTAAAAGCTCAGACAATACCTGCTGAGCTTCTTTTTTGGCATTTTTGGAATGAAGTTTTTTTGATCTAGATAATCCTGCTTCTGTTGGTGGCTTCTGGTTAAATAATAATAGGGTGGAAACAGCAGTTTTTTTAGAATTTTTTTTAAAGGTAAACCTCAAATTTAAATTTTGTGGTGAATTTAATGTGTTACTCAAGACAAAAAAAAACTAATAACCCATTTTCAGTAAAATGAACTGAGCAGATATAGCTCGTATCTGGATTAAGTTTGTCCTCTCTTCTACATCGAATTATCCACTCGTTCCGAATAGTTCAGGATACTAGATCTTTCCCTTTGGGAAAGCGATGAAAACTACATTTTCGAGAACTTACGTTTTCATCAAAATAGTGGTTATTGCACCCATACATGGCACATCTCGTTCCAGGCATACCTAACTATTTTTTGATGTAACTTATCCCACTGAAAAAAGGAAAAGAAATGTATTTCTTACCTTTACCTATATTATTATGTGTAATATTTCGAGCTTACCTCCTAACTACTAACACCGCTAATAAGCAGCACGAACACAAAACTTTTACGTCTATGTTAAAGCTTAAAAACACTGTTTTGTCCAAGTTTTTTTTTTACAGATATACAATTATCACAAACATAAGCGCACTACTCACTAGTTTAAATTATTTTAATTGTTCAGAGAACACAAAATACAACGGTTTAATACGCCTTCAAATGCATTGACAGAATACACAAAAACCGTTAGGGGACTTCGCTTACGTCACAAGCGACCACGTGCGATCGATAATTAGGTTTACGATTCTTGATATTGGAACTAACTTGACGAGCTTTTTTCGGTGTTGCCGATTTTTTCATTGGGAAGACTGGGCTTTGGTTTCGACGTCATAATCATATACGCATGATTCGTCACCAGTTATGACGTCGTTTAAGAGCTCTTGAGTGATGTTCCTCGAAGGTCCTTTTGTTCAAAACGAAGCACTTTCGGAAAAAAAATTGCTACTAGACGTTTTATACCCAAAACTTCGTAAAAAATTGCTTGGGTCGAGCCAACAGAAATGCCGACGTCTTCAGTCACTTCTTTAATAGTGATTTTTTTGACGGCAGAAAATCGTCGAGCACACAAAACACAGTCTAACGGTGTCTCACAAAATAAGTAAATTGGCTGGAACTGTGAACATATTGTTAAGACGTGTGTACCAACAACAACTTAGTTTTTGAACACACCTCTTATATTGTATCAATATATATATACATTTATATATATATATATATATATATATATATATATATATATATATATATATATATATATATATATATATATATATATAGTGTAAATTAAAAATGAAATATAGCAACTTTTACTGGAGTATGTTTTGAGATTTTTACCGACAAGTATAAAATTAATAAAAAATTCTGGCTAATTTTGACACCCAAATAAATACCCGGACCGATACACACCTGCGCCGTTGTGACTTGATTATCAAAATGTACTCAATTTTTTCTTTTTTTTTTAACGAAACACAGGATATTTTAATAATATTAAAAGTAATAATAATCTTCATCTATTTGCGTAAACCATATTAATACAATATTAACAGAAGTTGTAATGAGATGTGTAAAAGGAAATGGTGGCTGGAGGCAACTTAAAGGAAGATCGATGTTCAGCTCCTTGGACCTAAAAATTTAACTGACTTAATTAAGATTCAGTTAAAATGTACTACGTGGATTTGTTCAATGAAATATGTGGTGCACATTTGAAAAGATGCAGAATGATTAAAACTTGAATTTACAGATAACACAGATAAAGATATCAAACTCGAAATTAATGAAGTTTTTAGTACTCGAAAATTTTGGCTTTTATTTTTTTATTTATTATATTATAACTATTGAGGGTAGCGTTATGTAGACTTCCACTATTAAAGTCTGCAGTATATGGGAACATTTTTTAATAACCAGTGTTAGGAAACTATGATCCTGGTTGTAGCTTGTGCATCAAAGAATATCAATATTTAAGAAAATTTTGATTAGTTAGGTTATATAAAATGCCACTTATGACAGCCAAATGTTGAAGAATTTTAATTAATTGATTTATTTGTTATATTTGATGCACAAGCTCTTCCCAGGAAAACAAAACTCCTAAAACTCATTATTAAAAAAAGTAGTATTTCTACAAAACAAAATTTGACCTATACCCCGGTCGTATCGACGAGCGATTCGGATAACACGGAGGAAGCAAAAACCGAAACGTGTCGGAAAATATGAATCCGGTGTCGGATCGGGGGTACAAATTTGGCAATGGACCCGAGAACGGTTTTTGATGGCTTATATATTCCAGTCTCGCATGCCGCAGATGTTGGTCCGACAACGGACGATGATGGTCGCTCGAGGTTTGTTCCGCGACGATCAGCGACCACAAAAATGTTCCGGCTCGAAAGTTTCGTCGGTATTTGACCGCGCGACTAACGGGGTTACAAGACAAATAAAAAAGATATCTTGAACTGAAATAAAACGCTTTGCAACTAATGTAAAATATGACCAAATCATTATTATCTTAAGAAAAATCTAACCTATGGTATATACAAATGTCTTGGATTCCTTCTGTCTCGGTTATTGACGAATGAAACTTGCTGACGTTTTGCCAATCATACTGTTGGCTTCTTCAGAGTTCAACTGAAAACTGGCGAAACGTCAGCAAATTTGATTTATCAACCACCTATGCAGAAGATATCTAATTAGTATTACAGTAGAGTGTTTCTTTGAAAAATTAACCTAACCAAATGATTGGTTTTTGTTTTTCATATTTTGCAAATGTATAGATTTAGGAGAACTTTATCTTGATCTACGATAAAAAAAAATAGTGATATCGTCGATTACTTTGCACAAGAATGGCAACCTTTACTCAAAGGGATCTTTTGAAATGTACACCATGTTACTGACCTCATAGACATAATCTTGATAGAAATAATTAAAAAAAATATTTTTAATATTTTTAAATTGTCCCTTCAAATAAATCTATCTTCAGTTGAGAAATAATTTCTTGACTCAAATATCATGTGATTTTAGATTGGACTTCAAATAACCGTTAAAATCTGATCAGTCCATAAAAAAGATAAGTAGGTACGATATAGTTTTGCGTTTTTATTTAATAGTAAAGTACAACTTCGCTATTTACTCCATGGAAACTTCAAATCTTTGAACCCTTTAATTCTGCAGTTCATATTTAAAAAAAAAAAAGAGAACGTACTGTAAAATTTAAAGTTTGTGTTTGTATGTTTAACAGAAAATACAAAGAAACTCATCTAATTGTTATACAAAAACGAACGAGAAAACTTACAATTACTACGCCTATCTTGTAAAATAATCTGCTCTACAGTTGCCTAGCATCTTTGATATTGTAACATGCTCAAAATAATCTGATCTCCAATTGCCCTGGTTTCATTGGTTATCTGTGGGTTAGCCATTTTCTAATTCTGTTCGGGCAAGGAGAATCCCAACTTTGTAAAAAAAAATTATCTCCAATTTCAAAAGAAATAAATATTAGCCATGCAGAGAGAGAATTATTTACGTTTCCTTATGAAGAACATAATAAGGAACAAAAATAGATGAATTTCAACTATGTGAACAGATATCCTCAATTGGGGATTATCAACGGTCAAGATAATATATTATCTTATACTAAAAAATCATTTTTACCTGACAGTTTTCAGCACTGCTTTAGTGATCGTCAGTAACTGGTGCAATATTGGAATAAGTCGGCTAAATGAGGAACCAATCGATCACTTTAGTTAATTTGTTAGCACTTCGCAAAAAAAAACTTGAAAGAAAAAGCTAAAAGATAACGGGGAGGTAGACTCTTATTGAAGTATTAAATTAAGGGTGGTCAGACTATAATTGTCCTCGGTGCTTCACTACTCGAAAGTTGTTTAAAGTTGAGGCAAATGTCTGCCGCTGGATGTCCGAACCAACTAATGCTTATTATTTTGATAGGGCCATTTATAGTGCCCGGAAATAAAAGGCCTAAAAGGAAGCAGAACCACCCTAAGTACCCAGTTACATCATGCCGCGCCAGAAGAGACCATGTGATAGGGAACAAAAAGTGAAATTTCAAGATAACTGGTATAACATGCTTACCAGGTTGTTAGTGGCCTTCCTCGCTAGTTATCGGAGTTGTTTAAATTCGCGTTACCCAATATATTCAAATCCACAAAACGTGATAACAACTTAATCAACCTTAAAATATGGATGCGAAACTCCGATGGGTTATATCCGAGTTAGCGATCTAGATCAAAAAGAGCCCCATACGAGCTTGTTTCTCTTAATATTGAAAATAACAAAAAAACACAAAAAGATTTCATTGGTCGAGGAAAAGCATCGAATCGATTCGATATTCCCTGGCGATGACAGACGGTCGCAACTCTGGTCACTTCCGGACGAATTGAAAGTTATTGATTAAAATGTTTTCGTGAATGAAAGATGATTTTTATTGGGGAAAAATGCCAAATCAAGTCCATCAATCCAACGCAGCATGACAACATAGACAACATAGGTAAGTTGCTTTCCTTTACTTTACGCGAGAGTGCTTTGACTTTGAAAGTTCTAACCTTAATTGCGTTTGTTTATACCTATTGTTTTCTTTTTTAGTGTTTTACTGGCGCATGCACCATTTGTGTTTAGATGGACGAGAAGGAAAGACGAGACGTGAGCTGAAATATAGAGGAGATGAAAATAATTATTATCCCTTTTATAGTTGTATATATGCCTATTATTTGTACCTGTTAGAATTATGTTAATTAGTACTGCTGGATTAAACTTAGATATTTAACTAAAAGCAATTTTCTGATTTGGGGTAAATCTAGCCTGTAACAACTTATTGTTTTTTGTATTAAACTTAATGGGGGATCAATTTTATCATTTTATTTCTTCGTATTTTTTGCAGTAAAGTAAATTTTGAAATGAACAGGTAAGTAGCTAGTACTACTAAAGTTTTTAAATATGGCGCATCTCAATGGAGCACCGAGAATCGAAATTTTAGTTATTATTGGATATGCTGACAAAACGAGAAATCAAAAAGAAAATTGTAATTTGTTTAAATTAAGATATCCATGAAGACCCATTACAAGATCCACAAGTCAGCATATCAAAGATCGTCTACAGCCTGGTGGTCCAAAAACTACTGAGGAGTAAACATTTTATTAAAAGCTATTATCTTGATTCGGGTTTAAAGGCCGTTGTCGGTTGGAATTACTTCCTAACGTTTCGCTAGCACGAGTGGCGAGCTTCTTCAGAGGTCCTTCCATCTCCGATGTTGGACGTAGACTGACGATTTCTCCTGCGCAGGTTGTATTTATGCCGATTGGTGGTGGGCAGAGCTTGTTCAGCTTCGGTTGGTCTCGGGATATCGATCGGTACTGCTAGGGCGTTCCTAAGGATCGGGTTCCAGATTTGGTTGAGTCTAAGGGTCTCTTCCGTTCTGTTGAAATTGTGTGGGTGTTTTTGTATCTCAATGGCTTCCCTGACTAGTCTGTTGTGATAGCCGTTGACCTATGCTAGTAACTTACAACTCTCAAAGTGTATCCTGTGTTCCCCGCTGCCCAGTGCGTGTTCAGCTACTGCAGACTTCTCTGTCTGCCCTAGCCTACAGCTTGCTTTATGCTCCTTAAGTCTCGTTCCCATTGATCTCTTGGTAGTTCCGATGTAGACCTTTCCGCATGAACACGGAATGCGGTAGACTCCTGCAGCTGAAAGTGAGTCCCTCTTGTCCTTCGCTGACCTGATGGTCTGCTGGATCTTCTTTGTAGGCTTAAAGATTGTTTTGATGTCGCGTCTTTTCAATACTCTGCCAATCCTGTCGGTGACACTCGGAATATACGGCAGATATGCGTGGGAGGTGGAGGGTCGTTGTTCGGTATCCCGTGATCTTGATGATCTTGAGTTCATTGATCTCTCGATCTCCCTCTTGCTGCAACCATTTGCCTCGAACGCAGTTTTCAGGTGTTCAAGTTCCGTCTGAAGGAACTTGAATACCTGAAAACTGCGTTCGAGGAAATTATACACAACATCCACGGAGCAGTGATTTTGAATAACAAAATTATGGGACCTTATTTCTTCGATCAAAATCTTACTGGAGTCCGATATTTACAATTTCTTCAAAATGACTCAATTCCTACTCACGCATTGTCTTTTCCAAATCCAAATCAGCCTTATATGCTAGATAGAATTAGTTTCAACAGAATCTTGATTTTGATTGACAATTACGTAAATAGTTGAATATCATATTTCTCGGGCAAGGGATTGGTAGAACGAGATCAATAACCATATGTCTAGATACTACCCCTCTGGGGATATTTAAAATCAAAAGTGTATAAGGAAAACAAAAAAATTAAATGATTTAAAATTGAGAATTAGATAGGAGATAAGGCAAATTAATGATACAGGAGACATATCATATCGACGTCTGCTTTTTGATATATTTTCTGTTTACTGCAAATAATGCGCCAGAGAAAACTATGAAATAATGAAACTATGAACTATGAAATCCAATACATACTTTTTAAAAGGATGCAATAGTTAATTTCAATGAAGTGATAGTATGGTCAACTATAGCTTCATTATTGAGGTTGTATGTATAGTAGTTAGACTGGCCAGCCTACTCAAGCAAACGAAAGGTCAGGGAATAGATATTTACAATATTGATATGTACAAGCAACGTGATATTTAGAGAGTCTGTTTTAAAGTCCAACACAAGTTTTTGTAAAAATTGTAACTACGGAATGTCGATTTTCACTTATAACCTTCTTCTTCACATTCAATTTGAATAATTGACGACGTACGTTAGCGTTGTGACGTTTCGAGAGTGACAGCTGGTTGCGAATTTTTTTCTCTCGTCCGGAGGAAAAACGTTGAACGCCGGGACACTTGTTCGGAAGTACTATGGGGAGGTTATAAAAAAGATCGCGCAAGCAGTCGTTTTTGCTATTCGATAGAGAAGGGTACCCTTGTGCACTTGCGTCGTAGAAAAAAGACGGATAGGAAGCCGGTGGTGGTGCGCTCGTATGAAATATCGTCTAGAAAAAAATAGGATGGCATCGGAAAAAACGACGGTAATTGCTCACGTCGGACCGTTTATCAATTCCGCTGTGGTGCCTCGACAAACGTTAGATCGTTCCTAGATTAATTAAACTTATAGGAAATAGATATAATTACCGGTATGACGGGGCCCGCGCGATTTCGTGAAAAATGATATGGGCGCTCCGATGCCCGCGCTGAATAGAAGGGGATGGCAAAAAATTAACTAGCATTATAGATATTAGATACGTATAGATGTGGACGAGTTGCGATAATAAATTATAATCTTTAATTAGCGTCATTTCCCGCGTTTATGTAGTAGTTATGACTCGTTTTACGGGGCCCGTGCTTACGTGATCAAAAATAGACAAACAAATTATTAACGTCTGTCTTGTCCAAAATATTAAAATGGGGGTCTTCCGACAGCTGTTTTTACAGCTAGAATATTATTAAATTCACCACCGCTCAATGAGGGGTTGCATTGGTAATGATAATGGTTCAAATTTTTTTAACGGTACCGACCAATTAGAACGTGCCGGCTAGTTCGCCAAATTTAAACTGAATTTTACACAATTTATCCAGTTTCCGTTTGCGCCCGTACATCGTCTTACCTGTGTAAGCTTTAAAACCTGCCGACTACTTCAATACTTGAAATTAGTGATTTAGTCATTAGATTCACCCGAAACGGAATCAATAACACACAAAAATGTCTCGCGAATATTCGTTATTTACAATATTACTGAATTATGTTCCTCTTAATGTAAGCACCTTCTCGCTGTGCTCGACAAGTAAAAGCATTTCTTAATCAAAATTTTACAATCCGGTGGATTGGAAAAGGTTCAGCTGACCTTAATCGCAATTTTATTATTTATGGGGAAGACTGAAAACTTTAGTTTATGCAGAAAGTATTGAAAACAGCTCACAACTGGTAGTCAGAATTATGAATGCTGCAGAAACTATTCGTACTGATCCTGAGACTGTTAGAAGAGTTCCCACTTCAATTCTAAGAACAGCTGGACCATG